>NW_028080827.1:25467671-25914387 GCF_014824575.4 Sturnira hondurensis | reverse complement strand
CCCCCCCCCCCCCCCCCGCCGCCTCCCACAGAATCCCATGGGCTATTTGGTAAAGCTGCCTTCTGAAGGGCCAGGACTCTTGACGAATGGTTCTCTGTTTTGTTCTAGAATATTCTGAAGTCTTCTAAAAGATTTTCAGGATTAGAAATGAGGGCTGGCAGACACTGCCACTTGAGTGCAGATCATAACCTTAGAGGGCCCAGAGCCACTGACTGGGCGCCAGGCACCCTGCTGAGTGCTCTGCTGATCTTCCCAGGTGGCCCCACCTCAGCTCTGGGGGGACCTGTGATTAGCTCCATTTCTCAGGGAGAAAGTTAGGCTTACAAATAGGAGACAATGTGCCCCAAACCACAATGCTTGTGTGCAGTTAAGCAAATATCCAAACCGAGGTCTAACTCCCACACTCAGCCTCTTAACTCCCGTATTCTACTGCCCCCCGTATGCCTCCACACAGTGGGAAAGGAAGATGTCTCTCCACAACGGCACAGATGAGGTACACTTTACACAGAAGTAGTGAATCACCTGGCTGGGTGGCTCAGTGGGTTGAGCACCAGCCTGCGAGCCAGAAAGTCACTGGTTTGATTCCCGTCAAGGCCCGTGCCTGGGTTGTGGGCCAGATTCCCGGTTAGGGGCATGTGACAGGCAATTGATTGATGTATCTCTCACACATGGATGTTTAAAAAAAAGAAGTAGTGAAGGAAACTCATAGTCTTCTTACATTTCCCAGGTTAGAAACATTGAGGCAGACCCTTCAAAGATGGGTAAACAGCTGAAATCTCAGAAGTCATATTTGATTTTGCATATTAAATGTAAACACATTTCAAGTTTCCACAGAATGTCTATCGGAAATAAATCCTTAAATGTTAGTTCTTGGGGAGGAAAGACAGGGTGGAAGAGTCATTCCCAACTTGACTCTAATTATACAGCATGCAAGTGCAGACAGGAGCAAAGATTCTTATTTTAGTGAGGTGTATACAGAGTGGAGTTCAGTGAGGAGACAGAAGCTGAAATGCTTACACATACTTTCCCAAGCAAATTCTGTAAAACCTATAATCTGCTGTGTGTGGCAGGGGCCGGCAGCTGTCATCAGGGATCAGACTTCCCTGGATGAATTCAGTTTGGAAAGGAGCAAAGCCACTCTTGCCTGCCCAGCACTGGTTCTGTGTCCCTGTAACAGTTACTAAAACTATGCTCATCACTAACACTTTCTATTTATAATATACTTTTAAGAATAATGTATTTTTTTGTTGTAGAAACTCTCTGATGGTAGATGTCCACGTGGAAAAGAAAATAATAGGAATGAAGTGAAAAAGAAAAGAAAAAGGAGGCCTGGCTTGTGTGGATTGAGTGCTGGCCTGTGAACCAAAGGGTCGCTGGTTCAATTCCCAGTCAGGGCACATGCCTGGGTTGTGGGCCAGGTCCCAAGCAGGGGGTATGTGAGCAGCAAGCACACATTGATGTTTTTCTCCCTCCCTTCTCCTCTGTTTAAAAATAAATAAAATATTTAGAAATAAAAGAAAAAGGAACTTGTGAAATTTTAATTATTTTTAATTTTACATGAAATGGAGCCATTTTCCTGGGGAAATTAAAATACAGCAAGTCTCCTTTATGCCCAGTGCATAGCAGCGCCCCAGCGGGACCCGGCGCCACCCCCATTGAAGATCTTCCACGGACTTAGGTGGGTGAGCCAGGCAACGGTGACTAAGGTTATTTTGGACAGTGCTCCCATGCCTTTTTGATTAAGCCGTTGCATAGGCTCCTTCCCAGGTGCTGATGTTTATGCTCTAGAGCCATTGAAAAAGGATGAGTTATTGTGAGATATTTTTATTTCAAGTGATTACTGAAAGGATAAGAATTCATCAGCTTTTGATCTAGACAAGACCTTGAAGCAATGCTAAAATCCACCTCCATAATCTTGTGTTGAAATCCCTGTCAGGAAACTGTCAGCTCAATATAGAGATTAATCACAATGAATGTCCATGGCTCCTGAGAGAGAGAGAAGGCTGTGTCTAGCAAAATTGCCACCAGATTTAGAAATGCAGTCTCCTAACGTGGCCTCAAAAAACCTAATCACAGTTACGCAAATTCTTGCTTTTCAGCTTTTCCCTAGGCAGCAAAATTGCCCTTCACATATAATGCCAATCTAGGTAGTGTGTGGATTGCTCTTCAAACACATTCTCTCAGTTTCCCACCATAATTTGAATCACTGTGTATAAATATGTACAATATATTTGCATTGATTGGTACAGTGACTAATTTTATTTATTTTTGTAAGTACTCCCTGATCTTCTGCCACAGAAAAATAGCCACCTTTTATTTTAACATCTAAGGGATGCATAGAACCGCCCCTTGGTACTCTGGCTCCAAAAGCTGTTTGCTCTCCAAACCAGAAGATACGCCCTTTATGGAGGGGAAAGGGCGCCACCTAGTGATAAAATGTTTTCCAACCATCCTTCAACGTGGAAGTTCCACCTGTTTTTCTAGCCAATCTCCAGTCCCATCATTTGTGTGACTGCACTTTAGATGCTGAGGTCCTGTGAAATTGAAACCTGAGAAAAATCTACAAGCTCCAAATTTTTGTTTAATTCCAAAACTGCAATTAATAAATTTGATTAAAAATCTACAAAATGTGACATGTCAATAGTCACAAGAAATTCAACTCTTAAATAGCTATATATAAATAGCATTTAATGTGGGTTCATTTTAATATTTTCTATTATGAAAGACAGGGCCTCTTAAAATTAAAGGCCTATTTCCCATAGAGTTGATCGCTCTTAAAGACTATAGACTGTTCATGACCATTAACACAGTCCAACTACATCTTGATGTTACTCTTTAAAGGTATTAAAAGCAATACTTTATATATGCACAGTGCCTGGTAAAAGTTTACACATACTCCCATTCAACTCACTTAATCTTTACAATAGTTAATTAAGAAAGGATGAATTAGGACTTCTGGCCAAGGTGGAGATGTAGGTAGATATATTTTGTCTCCTCACACAACAAAAAGGACAACAACAAATTTAAAAACAAAAAATAACCAGAAATGTCAGAAAATTGAACTGTATGGAAGTCCGACAACCAAAGAGTTAAAGTCGAAACACTCATCCATACTGGTAGGAGGGGTGGAGACAGGCGACCAGGTAGGAACGGACTCATGGCAAGGTGGCAGCTGGCAGACTAGGTGGTCCCACATTCACGTGTGAATAAACTAGGAAGAACAACTGGGGAGCGAGACAGGCTGCCAAATCCAGGGCTCCAGCACAGAGAAATAAAGCCCCCAAAATTCTGACTGTGAAAACCTGTGGGGGTTACAGCAGCAGGAGAAACTCGCAGCTTCACAGGAGAGTTCGTTGGAGAGACCCACAGGGTCCTAGAATGTACACAAACCCACTAACCTGGGAATCAACTAGAAGGGCCCGATTTGCTCGTGGGTAGTAAGGGAAGTGACTGAAGGCAGGAGGAGACCAAAGCAAGAGGAATTGTTCCCCCTCTGACCCCTCCCCCCAACACAGGACTACAAAGCAGTGACATAGTTGCCCCACCCTGGTGAATACTTAAGGCTCCACCCCTTACAATGTAACAGCTACATAGAGACAAAAAATATGGCCCTAATGAAAGTACAGAGCAAAGCCCCCAAAACTGAACTAAATGATGAAGAGATAGTCAACCTATCAGACACACAGTTCAAAATATGGATAATCAGGATGCTCACAGATATGGTTGAATATGGTCACAAAATAGAGGAAAAAGTGAAGGCTATGCAAAGTGAAATAAAGGAAAATGTACAGGGAACCAACAATGAAGGGAAGAGAACCAGGACTCAAATCAATAATTTGGACCAGAAGGAAGAAATAAACATTCAACCAGAACAGAATGAAGAAATAAGAATTCGAAAACATGAGGAGAGGCTTAGGAACCTCCAGGATAATTTTAAACATTCCAACATCTGAATCATTGGGGTGCCAGAAGGACAGGAAGAGCAAGAAATCAAAAACTTATTTGAACAAATAATGAAGGAAAACTTCTCTAATCTAGCAAAGGAAANTAGAATCTAAAGAACTTGAGACAGGTGGTTATAAACTAAGGGGGGAGAATGGTGGGGGAGGGAGGGTGCGGGTGGAAGGGATTGAAGGGGGGGAATAGAACAACTGTAATGGTATAATCAATAAAATATATTTTAAAAAAAAAAGATGAATTAGGACTTCTGGCTAAGATGGAGATGTAGGTAGATACATTTTGTCTCCTCATACAACCAAAAGGACAACAACAAATTTAAAAATAAAAAATAACCAGAAATATCAGAAAATTGAACTGTATGGAAGTCCGACAACCAAAGAGTTAAAGTCGAAACACTCATCCAGACTGGTAGGAGGGGTGGAGACAGGCGACCGGGTAGGAAAGGACTCGTGGCAAGGTGGCAGCTGGCAGACTAGGTGGTCCCACATTCATGTGTGAATAAACTAGGAAGAACAACTGGGGAGCGAGACAGGCTGCCAAATCCAGGGCTCCAGCACAGAGAAATAAAGCCCCCAAACCTCTGACTGTGAAAACCTGTGGGGGTTACAGCAGCAGGAGAAACTCACAGCTTCACAGGGGAGTTCGTTGGAGAGACCCACAGGGTCCTAGAATGTACACAAACCCACTAACCTGGAAATCAGCACCAGAAGGGCCCGATTTGCTCGTGGGTAGTAGGGGGAGTGACTGAAAGCAGGAGGAGACCAAAGCAAGAGGAATTGTTCCCCCTCCGACCCCTCCCCCCGACACAGGACTACAATGCAGTGACATAGTTGCCCCACCCTGGTGAATACCTAAGGCTCCGCCCCTTACAATGTAACAGCTACCTAGAGACAAAAAAATATGGCCCTAATGAAAGTACAGAGCAAAGCCCCCCAAATGAACTAAGTGATGAAGAGATAGTCAACCTACCAGATGCACAGTTCAAAATATGGATAATCAGAATGCTCACAGATACGGTTGAATATGGTCACAAAATAGAGGAAAAAGTGAAGGCTATGCAAAGTGAAATAAAGGAAAATGTACAGGGAACCAACAATGAAGGGAAGAGAACCATGACTCAAATCAATAATTTGGACCAGAAGGAAGAAATAAACATTCAACCAGAACAGAATGAAGAAATAAGAATTCGAAAACATGAGGAGAGGCTTAGGAACCTCCAGGATAATTTTAAACATTCCAACATCTGAATCATTGGGGTGCCAGAAGGACAGGAAGAGCAAGAAATCAAAAACTTATTTGAACAAATAATGAAGGAAAACTTCTCTAATCTAGCAAAGGAAATAGACTTCCAGGAAGTCCAGGAAACTCAGTGAGTCCCAAAGAAGTTGGACGCAAGAAAGCACACACCAAGGTACATCACAATCACAATACCCAAAATAAAAGAGGAGAGAGTCTTAAAAGCAGCAAGAGAAAAGGAGACAGTTTCCTACAAAGGAGTTCCCATAAGGCTATCAGGTGATTTCTCAAAAGAAACCTTGCAGACAAGAAGGGGCTGGAAAGAAGTATTCCAAGTCATGAAAGGCAAGGACCTACATCCAAGATTGCTCTATCCAGAAAAGCTTTCATTTAGAATGGAAGGGCAGATAAAATGCTTCCCAGATAAGGTCAAGTTAAAGGACTTTATCATCACCAAGCCCTTATATGAAATGTTAAAGGGACTTATCTAAGAAAAAGAGAATCAAAACTATGAACAGTAAAATGACAACAACTCACAACTATCAACAACTGAACCTAAAAAACCCCCCATAAAAACAAAATAAGCAATCAACTAGAACAGGAACAGATTCAGAAATAGAGATCACATAGAGGGTTATCAGCAGGGGAGGGGAGAAAATGGGGAAAAGGTACAGGGAATAAGAAGCATAAATGATAGGTACAAAACAGACAGGGGGAGGTTAAGAATAGTACGGGAAATGGAGAAGCCAAAGGACTTATATGTAAGACTTATGGACGTGAACTAAGGCAGGGGAATGTTGGTGGGACGGGAGGGTGCAGGGCAGAGGGGAATAATGGAGAAAAAAGAAGTGGGACAACTGTAATAGCATAATCAATAAAATATAACTTTTTAAAAGAAAGGATGAATTTAAATTTTTGGATAAGCGAGGGTTTCTTTTTTGGGCCAAAGTATTACAAATTCTGAAGAAAAAAAAAACTAGATCCAAAACAGATTGACAATCACTGTTGAAATAAAAATAAACTTCTAACTTGAAATGGCATATGTAGACTTTGGTGGAGGACAATGCATAGCATGTGACTCCAGAGTCAGATACTCTGAATAGGAGCTGTGTGACCTGGGACAAGTTACTTAACCTCTCTGTGCCTTAGTATCCTCAACTGTAAAATGGGGATAACAGAATACTTATCTTACAGGGTTGTTGTGATGTTTAAATCAGTTCATATATATGAAACAATCAGATAGTGTTTGGTGCATAGCAGCAGTTCAATAAACTCTAACATTTAATTATTATTAAATCAAGTCATATCAATTTTTGATTCTCAGAAACAGAGCTCAATTTAAGATTTTGGATAAATCAACACAATTGAAAACATCCACAAAAACAGTTTCATCTTTTATTTTGAAAACCTTTATTTGGAAATAATTTCAAACTCAGAAATAAGATGCAAAAATCAAAATAGGATAAGGAACACTCATGTACCCTTAACACAAATTTGCTTACTGTTAACATATTACTCATCTGCTTTATCATTTGCATTGCAGATCACTTCAAATCTGTGTCCCTACTTCTTATTTCCAATCGATGATGCATTTATTTTCTGTTTCTGAATAGCAAATTTTCAAAAGCTTGGGGCCTTAAAACACCACCTATTTATAAGCGCACAGAGGTACACGGTCAGAAACCCTGGGCACGGCACGACAGTTCTCCGTTCAGAGCTTACCAGGACGAAAGAAGGACATTAGCCAGGCTGCAAGGAGTCCTTCCTTGGCTATGGGCTAAATTCAACTCCTTGCAGCTGTAAGACTGAGGTCTCCATTTCCCTGCTGGTTGTTAAATGTGGGCCATTCTCATCCCCTACAGGTCACCCATTTTCCTTTCAATGCAGCACCATCCATTGCCAAAGCCAGAATCTCCCTCATCTTTGAATTTTCCTCCTAAGGAAGAGCCCCAATTTCTTTTTTTAAATAAAGAGTTTATTTATTTATCTTTAGAGGGGAAGGGAAGGAGAGAAGGAGAGAAATATCAATGTATGGTTGCCTCTCGTGAGTCCCCTGCTGGGAACTGGCCTGCAACCCAGGCATGTACCCTGACTAGGAATCGAAGGGGGATTGTGTGGTTCGCAGGCCCTCGCTCAATCCACTGAGCTACACCAGCCAGGGCAAGTCCCAATTCCTTTTCAGGGTTCACTTGATCAGGCCAGGCTGACCCAGAGATAATCTAATCTCTTCGTCAATGTTAACTAATTTGGGGGCTTAATTTCTGCAAAATCCCTTCACAGCAGCGCGCAGATGAGTGAGTGGGAAAGGAGCATATGCACCTGGGCCGGGGCAGGGGGGGGGCATGTCAGAATTTGACAGACCACATATGAGGCGCTTTATTAGTCTATGTATTAGTTTGCTAGGATTAGCAAAATACCACGGACCGAGTGACTTACACAACGAAAGTCTCTTTTCTCAGTTCTGGAGGCTAGACGTATGAGACCAGGACAAGCATCAGCAGGTGCGCCGTTTCCTGAGGTTCTTCTCCTCGTTTGCAGATGACCAAGTGGTCACCGCACCGCGTCCTCACACGCCTTTTCCTCTGGGTACACACATCCCCGGGGGCTCTCTCTGTCTTTCTCTCTGTCTTCTTGTTAGGACACCAGTCCCCCGGTATTAGGGTTTCAGCATACGCATTTGGGGGTGGAGGATACACTCAGTCCCTAACAATCTAATAGCAAAATGAGGAGCTAATATCCCAGCTGCCAGACAGGCACTGTGCTAAACAACTTTTTGTAGGCTATCTCATTAACATGAATCATTAGATTATATATCATTATACTCATAAAAAAGTCCAGCTTTATCAAAATATTTACTCTTCTTGATTGTAAATTCTGTTCGATTTTAACGGCTATCTGATTGTTAGAGTGACGTGTCTACTACCATGTGCTCCCGATGCTCCATCCTGAGTGCGCTTCACTCACCAAGCTTCACTGATCAACTGTGAGCTTGGTGCAAAGACGCAAAGATGAGTAACCAAAACTCACGCTCTCGGAGAGGAGAGGCATGTTTTATGTGTGCCCCCATGTACATTTTGAAATATCTTACATGGAAAAAATCAGTTATATTTATAGAACCATTCTCAACTTGTAAGTTCGTATGAGGGCTGAGGCACTGAAAATTAAAATAAGGGTTTCAAGAAAGAGAAAATTCCTACGAATATTTGGTTCTCTTGAGCGGCCTCACCCTCACTGCGTGGCGACATTCTTTTCTATGTGGCTTTAGCCTAAAGTCCCTGCGATTGGAGAAAAAACAACCGGGATTTGTAGGTGAGAGGCAATAGTTGCATAAAACTCATACATCTGAGTAGGTAGGGTGCCTCACATTCCACTCACTCCGCTCAAAAGATGAAAAATAATAAAAAGAAAGAAAATCCCTCATTTTCTCACTGCGCAGCGGGTTCACTTTTTACGCTACTAACTCGGAGCCCGCGCCTTCAGGGGGACAAAGCATTTGCAGGCACTGGAGGAAATTCTGCACTCGCAGGCCGCACTCCTTCTCACCTGTGGGCCGAGTGTGGCGACGGCACCCGGGCAAGGAGCCTCTTCCAAGCCGATGCCGGCTCCAGACCCAGCCCCTGCCCCCTGGAGCAGACCCTTCCTCAGCCCCGGCCCTCCTACTCTTCCTAGCGGCCCGCGGGCCGGGTGCACGTTCTGCATCCCCCCCTCTCTGGTTCATCACTAATTCACTGGCACCTTCCGCAGGAGCGTGGACTGGGCGGGCGCTGAGGCCCGGCCCCACCCACGCTTGGGCCCCCAGACCGGCGCCCCGCCTCGTCGAGCGCGGCTGCGCGGCACATAAATGGTTTGGGCGCCCCATGCGCCTGGTCGGACTCCGCTGTAGTTCGACGGGCCCGGGTGCCTCCGCGCATCTGTTCCCACGCCCCTCAGAGTGAGACCTCCGCTCATGGAGGACGAAGAGACGTACCTGGAGCTCTACCTGGACCAGTGCACTGCCCAGGTGAGCCTGGAGGCTGCCGCACTGTCCCAGAGTCAGGGTCTGCGTCCCACTCCATTCCTTGCGCGCCGAGTCCTGCTCTGAGGGCTTTGCCTGCTTTATCTCATAAAATTCCTAGCGATTCTAAGATGTGGACTTGATTGGCTCCATCTTTCACCAGAAAAATAGAAGCTTCAAGAGGTGAAATCACTTGCCTGAGGCTGCAAACCACACCTTGAATCTGGTCCTGGGTGAATCCAAAATGTGAACTCGAAGCACCTGTGGCTTCTTTCCATTTGTAATTCTTACGTGTGGTTTCATTTGATCTTTAAAATCTTTAGAGTCAAGTATGGTAAATAAGAGAGGAAGGAGTCTTCAAAGGGACAAAAGCAAGAGAGCAACTTAAGGCGGGGGTGGGGTGGGGAGGGGAGGTTGCAGCGAAGGAAGAATTTTTAAATAGACAATGATAGGGCTGAGATAGAGAGAGTGCCGTCCCGCAGCCTGTAACGCAGCAGAGGAAAGCCCATGCAGCAAAGGTTCTGGGAAAGATGAGTTATGGTTCTGCAAAAACGTTTAACCAAAAGTTTCTTCAGATACAAGGTCAAGGGTGCAGCACATAGGCTATCAGTACGTTCTCTGAGGTGCGTTCCTACAGGTAAACTCAACGTTCCATTGCCATACAACGTCCCCCTTCAGTATCTTGTTGCCGCTGCTTTAAATTCCCTGTTTTACTCTTTATTTATAAAAACTTATTTTTATTTTTTATGAATTTATTGGGGTGACATTGGTTAATAGCATTGTATGGTTTCAGGTGCACAGTTCTACAACACATCTGTGTATTTTATTTTGCGTTCGCCCCTCCACGTCAAGTCTCCTTCCACCACCGTTTTAAATTCCTTGTTGAAGTTTAGTTTCCTCAGGTGAGAGTTTTGCCCCCTGCTAAAATGCCCCGATGGGAAAAAGGAGGGGAGACACTGACTGTTGCAGACATGGGGCTTTGGTATAAACTGGCTGATGAGATCTTTTCCCGCCAGAAAGAAGAGATGGAGGAAGCAGTGGAGAGGAGACAGGGCCAGCATGCCCAGTCCCCACCTCACTTTTCCTGGGGCCAATCTGTGGGGTGGGGGGTGGGGGCCAATTACACAATTTAAAATGAAATAAATTTAAAAATCATATTTCATTGAGAATGACTACAGGCTTCTGAGTGTTTTCTTTGATCACTTAGTCACCCCTGCCATCTGCTGGGCTTGCAGTACCAGAGCAACTTGGTAGGATCTGGCCAGACACGGTCATCTTAGCTGAGGTGGCTGTGTCACCGGACAACATGCAAAGAGACAAAGAGGCATTCATCACTACTCAGTTGTCAGAAGTAAGTGCTAAGGGTTAGGTTATCCTGCAAGCAGTGCCCAAAATCTAGAACCTGGGCCTGCAACTTGGGCAAAGCAGGTGGTCATATATGCATCAAGGTAATCAATTTTTCCATAAAAACTCCATGAATTTTACATTAGCTGTTTCCCTCAGTTACACGCCTCATTCCCTCAGTTGATACTAATGGAAATTGAGCTGCCTCTCCTGGACTGAAAATACGATATATTGATTTGAACTATCCTTGCCATTTAAATTTCAATCACTTTTTCCTGTTACAAATTTGCAAAACTAGAACCTTTTATCTGTCCTTTGCCGAGAAGGAATAACAGTGATTCCCCAGTGCAGTCTTGATTAGCACGCAAGCTGTGTCTTAAAACTTCCTTCACTTATTGTTCTTCTATTTAAAGTATGAGTGTAAAACCCAAAAAAAAATCTTTAAATCAACTGAAGTTTACAATTAATTTAAGGAGCAGAGTAATTCTGTTCTCTCCAAACTATACATAATTTAGAGCATGGTTGCTTTTATTACAGAATTGGATACAGAGTGGCAACTTACTTCAGATCTAAAGTAGGACAAGCAGTTTATGAAAATGCTTTTTCTGGATGTTAAGTACGTTTCTGCTTCTACCAAGCATGCTGTGATACTCCCATAGAATACTTTGTGGAGAAGGACAGAGCATGAATAGCAGCTGTACTGCCTCTCATCCTGAACACGCTGCCGGAACATGTTGCCGGCTGGCCATGGTACTATCCCACTGGTGTGACACACTGTTCTGTCTGTTGTGTTTTGTCTGTCTGTTTTGGGAATGGCTTAGGATGACCTCGCCCCGCCTGGGTTGCCCCTGCTGAGCCCCCTTGCACCTTATGATGTCTACATATCTAAATCATCCAATCCAGAGGCTGTGTTGAATTCACATCTCGAAGAAGTCAAAGAAACATCTGGTGGTTTCTCGTCTGTGGATCTTAGCTTCCTACCAGATGAACTTACCCAAGAAAATAAAGACCAGACTGTCATTAGAAGCAAGCATGAAATTGAAGAAAATTGTAAAGCGCAAAGTCAGCAAAGGAGGCTGCCATTATCTAGCAAACAGAAAACTGGCTTGGGCTTAAACAGAAATGGTTCAGCAAATTCCCACTCACTTCTGCCCCCTGGTGATGCTGACTCAGTCCAGCCCTCTCCGGAGAAACCGAACTCCTTGCCTCTGGCGTCCATAACTCCTATGACACCGATGACCCCTGTTTCAGAATGCTCTGAAATTGTGCCTCAGCTGCAGTAAGTTGTTTGTTGGGGGCTTTCGGATGCACAGTGCTTCTGGGTACACATTTTATGTTCCTGAGTGTGATGACAACTAATTCCAGGATAATAGTATAGGGAAGAGAATTTCAGATTTTGTTATTCTTTGTTTTATCACTTCTTACTAGACTGTGGCTTTGGACAGTTTGGTTTTCTATAAAATGAAGCACTAATTCAAGAGTGTATACATTTTTGAAAGATTATATTTATACTAAGGCACTAGTTGCTGAAAATTGTGGTTGGGGTTGGTTAAACTCAATGAATAGAACGATGTAAAACTGAATTCAGTTTGCACATTGATTTGGAATTGTACTTGTGATTCTGAGGCATAGTTTTTATTTATTTATTTATTAAAAATATTTTATTTATTTTTAGAGGGAAAGGGAAGGAGAGAGGAAGAGAAATATCAATGTATGGTTGCTTCTTGTGCATCCCCTGCTGGGAACTAGCCCCTGCCGGGAACTGGCCCACAACCCAGGCATGTGCCCTGACTGTGAGGCATAGTTTTTAAAAGTATTGAGAATTTAATTTTAGTCAACTAGTCATATAATTTTGGGAAAAGCTATTTTATATTATCACTTTACTTTGAAAGTTTTACATTTTACTAGGGACCAATATTTCAGATTTAGAATAATTCTCCCTCTACAAAGTCACTAATATATAACCTATGAAATGAGGAAGTTAGTTTTAATTCTTTTTATATCTGGTCAAATTTTTAAATTGACTTATTTCTTTAGGAATATAGTTTCTACTGCAAACCTGGCCTGTAAATTGGATTTGAAGAAAATAGCTTTACAGGCAAAAAATGCAGAATATAACCCAAAGGTAAGCCTTCTCAGTATTCCTTTCAACAATTAGCTTCCATTTAGACTTACTTTCCTTCACATGATCAAGATACTGATTTATTCCTTTGTTTTTATTTTTTTCAAAGGAACAAATTTATGAGCAGACAGCTTTTGGCAACTGAAAAGTTTGTCTCATCTTCTGTTTTGAAGTTCTAAAAAAAACCTTCTTCTCTATCCTGAATAAAGCAGTAATTGAGCAGTTCCTAAAGGTTACGATCTTTCTTTTTTCATTCAAAAACTTTTTTCAGCTTGACTATTTTCAGCCTCACTATGGGGTGCTAACTTTCTTAAAATGCTATCATTTTAAGAAATAATATTTCTTAATGCTGGAAATAATATTTTCTAAATGCTGTCCACCCAGCCATCACTTCTGTGTTTTTTTCAGTTACAGTTTCTCTTCTTTGCAAAAGCTAAACTGTTTAAAGTGGAAAGTTCAAGCTTCTACTTACTAATGTAAGATTCAAGGAATTTTTCACCCCCTCAAAGTTTATTTTTAAGACATTATTTATTTTTAGAGAGAGGAGAAGGGAGAGAGAAAGAGAAGAGAAACCTCAATCAGTTGCCTCTCGCATGCCTCCGACAAGGGACTTGGCCTGCGTCCCAGGCGTGTGCTCTGGCTGGGAATTGAATTTACGACCTTTTTTTTCATTCGCAGGCTGGCATTTAATGTGCTGAGCAACACCATTCAGAGCTCCCCTAAAAGTTGAATAAAATTTATTTTTTCTTGTATCTTGCTAAGGCAAGCCATCCCATTTTCAATGGCCTATTTACCCAGGAAATGGATTTGATAATTCGATCAGCATTGAATGATTTGGCAGACTCTGTACTTAGCAAAAAGTTGAGGAAGACCCGGTCCCTACCCGGTGGTAGAGGATTTATGCAGTTAGATGAAAAAGACCACGTTAGTAGGAACCCGGAAGACCCTGCCAGCATCAATTCTTTATAAATTGTTTTTACTGTGTTAGTGTCACTGCTGACATCTGAATGCAAATGTTACCCAAGTGCAATATAGCTTCTGTTTTTATATCTCATATATCTGGCGATGATGAGGATGGAAACACAATGAGATTCTTATAGCTGCCGCAATAATTGCCCACACTATTGAGCAATCAGCTTTTTAAGGATATTTTATTCTGTACCATCCTCAGCTCTCCCCTCATTTTATTTCAGGGTATAGGACCTGTCCAAACTTGGACTGGACAGCCAAAGAAATTATCTTGGCACTTAAACTACCATAAGAATGTAAGAAAATGAATACTGGGGAGAGAGCCATTTTTTTTAGTAAACACCTGGAAATCACTAATAGGGCTTGATCAGCTCTGTGTGGTTCTGACTCTGGTTTCTCTTACTGTCTCCTAACACTTCAAATCCAAACTTGCCAGCCCCACCTTGGCCCTGTAGCATAGCTCTGACCCATAGGACTCGGAATCTTGCAGAGTACCCAGGCTAGTTCCCTTCCCAACTTGATGGGGAGAGGGGGAGAGAGGGGGAAGGGCATGTCAATGTAGGACCAGTAGGAAGAGCAGATCATTAAGTGACATGTCAGTATGGCAGGCCAGTGGCTCTCAGCATCAACACCACCCAGAGGGATGGTCTGTGCTGCTGGTCTGTGGCCCACACTTTAAAATCTACTACAGCAGGCAAGAACTTGACAAGTCAACTTTTTGTCATTCATTTTCAACATCACTAAATATATATATATATATTTTTTTTTTTCTCTCTCTCTCTTTTATGTTTTGGCTGCTTTTTAGTACATTCTAGAGTCTGAAAAGTCTGTAACATTCCTTTTATTTTCTCCAAAGATTCTTTGAAAGACAAAGGGAGTATTTCAAAGTAAAAAGCAGAGTCTGATTAGTGGTGGTTTTCAATCTCACCTTTAACGTTGCCTGTGGAAGTTAAGTAACCACACAGCCCTGTGCACTAAATGGGGATAAATGAGAGAAAGCTGGCAAAGCTCTTAGACTAGGGCCTGAAATATACCAGGCACTCAAATGTTAGCTTTCCTGTTGTTATTCTGACCTGTTTTTTTCTAAGTACAGTTTAGAATTGTGACCTCTTTCTGTTATTTAATCTTAATGTGGGCAGAAGAGACCCAGAAATTGTTTAGTTTTCCCATCCAGTCTCAGTTTATTCAAGCGAGTTTTCATGTCCAGCTCAGCTTTTCAACTAAAATCACGTTAACTCTAGCAAAGGCTAATTGTTCCTTGGGCTTCTGTGTGTAGAGGTTTGCTGCAGTCATAATGAGGATCCGAGAGCCCAGGACAACAGCCCTCATATTCAGCTCGGGGAAAATGGTCTGCACAGGAGCCAAAAGGTATGAGGAACAACCTCCTACCCCGACCAGATGGAGAATCCAGTATGCAAAGCCAGAAAGGGTCGCATTAATGTTCTTAAACACACGGAGGAGCAAAATACTTGGCTGAAGAGTTAAGTTCATGAAATGCCAAATTTTGGGTTAAAAACATTCAGCCTCATAATACTGACTTATAACATACTTTCCAGTCCCTTCTGTTAAACTGAGGGGGCTTCATTAGGCTGTTAAAACTTGTTTTTAAGGTGCATTAAAAAGGAAATAAGCAACCACACTGATAAAGCCCATTAGGGCGTAGCTCTTCTGTATTTCCCACATTGCCGATAAATAAATGGATGGAACTTTTAGAGGAGGGAAATTAGACGTGTCTTGACCATTATCTTGAGCACTAGCCCAGGAGGCATTCCTTAAAAGGCTCGGCTCCTGGACCTCACGCAGAGGAAGCCCCGGGCAGCTGTGCTGATGCAGAGCCTTTCACCCTGAACCCGCGCAGGGAGCCGCCCTTCCTCCCGAGGACCAGAGATGAGCGGCAGCAGTGTGTCCTCCCGAGAGGCCCAGGCAGTGTCCCCTCACTCTAGAGCTGCATCGAGAGGTCATTTTCTCCAAAGAGCATGGGGTGTTCACATGTTTTCTATTTTCCAAAACAATTGGCAAAAGCTATGTTACTTTAACTACATTTCTTTGATTTACTAGTGAGGCTAATTTTCCGTAAGCCTATAAACTACCTATTGTGTCTTTTGACCAACATTCTATGAAGATATTCGTCTTTTGCCCAATAGTCTGTGAAGACATTTAAGTATTTTCACTATTTTATACTGTAACTATTTTCCCAGAATAAAGTTTATGGTGTTTTATAAAGTGGGTTCTTTTAAAAACAAGATTTAAATATTTTTGTGTATAGTCAGTCAGTCTATCCAATTTCTTTCTTTACATTTTCAATGTTTGGCTTCGTGCTCAGGAAGGCATTCACCATGCACAGCATTATATAAATATTGACCTCCATATGTTTTTCTGGCCCTTTTCAGGTCCTGCTTTTGCTGAGGAAGAAAAGTTGATGTTTTGATTCCTCTAGAGTTTTCTCCAGATGATGATGTTCTATGTCTGTTCTGTCCAGTGTGGTAGCCCCTACTGAGCACTTGAAAGGCAGCTAATAAAATAGAAGAACTGAATTTTTTAAATTGTATTTTATTGATTATACTGTTACAGTTGTCCCGATCATCCCCCATTACTCCCCTCCGCCCAGCACCCCCCTCTCCCTCAGCCAATCCCCCCACCCTTGTTCATGTCCACAGGTCATGTGTGTACGTTCTTTGGCCACTCCCTTTCCCATACTGTACTTCACATCCCCAGGGCCATTCTGTGACTACCAATGTGTCCTTCTTTATCCTCTCACCTCTCACCCATTCTCCCACAGTCCCCCGAATCGCTTTCTCTTGAACCTTTGGCATTTTGATTATGATGTTTCTTGGGGTGGGTCTCTTTGAGTCTATCTTGTTTGGAATTCTCTGTGCTTCCTGCACTTGCCTGTCTATTTCCTTCACCAAATTAGGGACGTTTTCTTTCATTATTTTTTCAAATAGATTTCCAATTTCTTGCTCTTTCTCTTCTCCTTCTGGCACCCCTATGAGGTGAATATTGGATTACTTAAAGTTTGTCCCACAAGTTACTTACATTATCCTCATTTTTTTTTGGATTCTCTTTTCTTCTTCTTGTTCTGATTGGTTGTCTTTTGCTTCTTTAGGTTTCAAATCATTGATTTGATTCTTAGCTTCATCAGCTATACTGTTGTTTCCCCATAAATTGTTCTTTATTTCAATTAGTCTATCCTTGTTTCTGACTGGATTTTTTTATGCTGTTAAGGTCCTCACTAAGTTCCTTGAGCATCCTTTTAACCAGTGTTTTGAACTCTGCATCTAATAGAGTGTTTATCTTTATTTTATTTAGCTCTTTTCCTGGAGTTTTGATCTGTTCTTTCATGTGGGCCATGTTTCTTTGTCTCCTCATTTTGGCAGCCTCCCTGTGTTTGTTTCTACATTTCTAGGTAGTGCTGCTTTGACTCTGTGTCTTGGTAGCGTGGCCTAATGTAGTAGGTGTCCTATAGGGTTCAATGGTACAACCTCCCTTATCACCCAAGCTGGGTACCCAAGGTGCATCCTATATGTGGGCTGAGCACACCCTCTTCTTGTAGTTGAGCCTTGGTTGCTGTTGGCAGATCAATGGGAAGGATTTACCCAGGCCAGTCAGCTGTAAGGATCAGCTGTGACCACTGACCACCACTCTCATCTCTCTGTGGAGTATCAGCTGTGCGGGGTGGTGGTGCTCTGACATGGTCTGTGGCTATCCATTGAGTGCACTGTCCCTGGGGTTTCCCAAGTCATGCAGGACAAGATCAGTCCCTACCTGTGTTTTGCCCTGGGCTACCCTGCTTGACTTATAAAGTAATCTGAGATGGCCGCTTCTTGTGCTGGGTTTGGAGATTCCCAGGCAAAGCCAAACTGTGAATCTAGGGTGCTAGTTCTGGGCTTGGGACTCACTGAGGCCTGCTGCTTGTTTGAGAGGACTTAAGAAGTTGTGAAGCATGATCCAAGACCAGGCATTCATATAAAAAAGCAGCTCGGGTGGCCCGGTAATTTGGGTGGGGTGGAGTCTCTGGGGATCTCCAAGATGGGGTCAAACAGTGTTAGCCGGGCTGATGGAACCTTAGAGGCACCAGTCTGCTGGATTAGTCTGGATGGATGTGGTTTCTTGAATCCATAGTTGTCAGACTTCCATTCAACTCAATTTTTGTCAGTTCTGAGAGATGGTTGCTCTATATTTTACTGTAGTTTTGTTGTGGTTGTGTGAAGAGGTGAGCTATGTCTGCTTATACTGCCATCTTCACTGGAAGTGGAACTAAATTTTTAATTTAATTTTAATCAATTTAAATTTAAATAGCCACATGTAGCCAGTGCTTACCATACTGGGCAGAGCAGGTATGGAATTTTATTTCACTGTAAGATAAATAATTTTTTGAATGGCCAGACAGTGCAGGAATACATTTTTGAAGATCCATTCCTGCTTCATCCCTCCCTCCCCCACCTGTTTTTATAGGTTAAGAGTTTTACATGTGTTTGAGTTAGTTTCTCGGCTTTTTCTTCTGTTGCTCTGTGTATTTTTTGACCTAGAAATCCCCATTGTTAAGTCATTATTGGAAAACTCTGCAAGATATCTGCAAAGATGTTCATTTCAGCATTGTTTAGGACAGGGGAGAGACAAATTAAACATGTAGTTGTAGAGGTTTGATTGGGTCATAGGACAAATTGCATTTAGCCATTAAATGCACATGGGTATATCCAGTTGGAAGAATGGTCACATCAGCTGAAGTCTGGGGATGGAAGAGCAGGCAACTAAATTGTAGGTTTATTATCCAACTTGCATTTTAAAGTGTGCTCATATTACACACACATTTAGAAGTGTCTCTTCCTACCTAAATGTATTGGGTTCCTAACATCTGATAGTGAAAGCTTGGATAGTGAGTTCAGATAAAGAAATATTGTTACCCAGATCTCCTGGTTCTTGAGATTTGGATAGAGAGTTGTGAACATTTGGTAAGTATAAGGGATATCAGAATCATCTCCACAAATTTACCAAACTTATCCTCTTTAGTTATAATAACCAGAGTTTGCACAGTGAGAGATGCCTGTGTTTGCGCAGGAACAGTGCAGAAGGGTCAAGTTTATCAGTGGTTTTCACCACTGGTTGTGACAGTTCAAGGTTCTTCATCTATTTTATAATGTTTGTGCAACAACATGTATGTAGTCTTTGTTAGTTTTTTGAGCAAAAATTTCTGTGTGATATTCACAACTAATATCCCAGGAAACTACAGGGCTATGCAAACTCTTGAAATTTGATCTTACAAGCACATGGGAAATGTCATGGGTCGATTAGGTGAAAGGTAGTTTTTCAAAATGGAAACATTTTGTTTCACTGCTAACTTGGGGACATGGCCTTGCTACGGACATTTCAGGAGTTAGAGATGGGTGAGGAGAATCAGTGCAAAGTGTGAAGGACCCAGATAGAAAAGAGAATCGAACACTTCCTTTGGTCCAGCTAACATGTTCAATCTGGCTTCCCTTTCAGGTGCTTCTGATTTTCAGCTGAAAGATGGGGTCGGTCCATAACAGAGGATAGTGTTAATCAGGGGTGTCCAACCTGTGGCCTGTGGGCCACAGGCAGCCCAGGAGGGCTGTGAATTCGGCCCAACACAAAATCGTAAATTTACTTAAGAACGTTGTGAGATTTATTTTGTGATTACGTGTCACAATGTATTTAATGTGTGGCCCAAGACAACTCTTCTTCTTCCAGTGTGGCCCACAGATGCCAACTAGTTGGACGCCCCTGGGCATGATGTACCCTCCAGGTGTCACCCCTGTTTGGCAAGCCCTGTTGCTCACTGTTGGGCCCGGGACCATTGAAAAGTTCCCAGTGAAAACTGCAACCTCAGGTCTCAGGATTTCACATCCTCTGACATGGATTTAGGGTTGGAGTAGGGCAAACACTCAGGACTGAGCCACCAAGTTGGATGAATTTCTTTCTCATCTTGGATATGACTGGGTGACAACTGTGTGAGAAAATCTGAGCAAAGTTGAGCAGATTTTGAGGTATTTTCATGTTTGTCTTAATATCTGGTTACGATATTAGGCCCCAGAAAGACCCGAGTCCTCACATCATGTCTGTGCCACTCCATTGGCGTGTATCTTCCTCATGCTGATTCTCTTTTACATACAATGTCCTCATTTTTGTTGCTGTTGTTTCCATCTAAATGACACGCACGTTTAGAGCAGATGGATGCCTCCAAAACCTTAATGAGCATCAGCATCAGCATCCCTGGAGGGCTTGTTAAAACACGGGATGCTGGGCCCCACCCCCAGAGTGTCTGCCTGTCTGAGACGGGGCCCAGGACTCTGCATTTCTAACAAGTCCGCAGGTGGCGGTGCTGCCGCTGGTCGAAAGACACATACTTTGGGAACCAGAGGAATTGTTAACTTATCTAAAAGCACTTAAAATGAGTAAAAGAAAACAACATCTGACATGTGACAAATGACAAAAACCTGTTTATGAGTCAGTTCAGCTGTATGCTACACCATGCCTTTCACTAGGTGCAAGGGGCAAGAGTCGAAGATGTAGGTCCTCGTCCTGCAGTCTACAGGTTCATAGAATACTCGTACACTGAGAGACAAACATGGTACAAACGGCAGAAATGCAGCCAGAGGGGGGTGTGAAAATAGTCTGCGTTATACGGAGGATGTGATGATTAGTCATCTTTAAACACATTTCTTTGCCCCCTCCAGTGAAGAGCAGTCTCGACTTGCAGCGAGAAAATATGCCCGGGTGGTGCAGAAGCTTGGGTTCCCCGCCAGATTCCTCGATTTTAAAATTCAGAACATGGTTGGAAGCTGCGATGTGAGATTTCCCATCAGGCTGGAAGGTTTGGTGCTAACCCATCAGCAGTTCAGTAGGTATGATTGTTCTGTAACTTAAGTTTGTGTCCACCATCACATGTTAAAGTTGTATTATGGGCTGCTTTTACAGTGTATCTTTTAGAGGAAGTATAATATTTTTGGTAAAGGCACAATACATGAAAGGGCTAAGATGCTCTAAGTCCTCGGTTACCACGTAGGTCCAATCTTTTGGAATAATAGTTCTTAAATTGAGTAGTGATCATCTGGACGGCTCATGAAAACCCATTCCTTGGGGACAACTGTCATTGAACAACATTTTAAAAAACAACAACAAAACGCATTCCTGCCTGGGCCGTAGCAGCAGAGATTTTGCTTGACTCTGCAGTTCCAACAAGCTCACGGGCGACGCCCCTGCTGCTGGGCGGTGGCCCACACAATGAGACCCATTGACTTGTAGATTTCTAAAACAGGCCATCTGACTTGGGGGTGGTGGCAACAGAGGCAATATGAGGGGTGTGAGATGGGGTAGACAAATCAGAAGGGACTGGCAGCTGGTGGGGAGAGAAGGGTTGAAGAGAAGGGGAGTCCCCTCTAGTTTCCTCCCGTTGGGTTGTTCGAGGGTGTCCCTTGTGCATGTGCAGCTGCAGTCCAGCAGCTTCTTCTCCAGTGCACTCGTATCCCCGGGGGAGGATCTCCAGCCTGACTGGCTGCTCTGAATGAAACTTTCCATCTCAGCAGCAAATGCTGCTGCTGCTGCTGCTGCTCCCACCTTCCCCCACCTGCCCCTCCCTCCTTCAGCTACTTAGGTGCTTCTCCCATCCATCTGAGAGAACAGTGATGGAGGTTGACGATCAACACCGAGACTCACCCACCGCTCCTTGGGGTATACTCCTGGGCCAGGGTACTTGAACTGGCTTAGAATCATACATGCTCTGGATCCGGCTTCAACTTAAGTCCTTTCACTCGGTCACTTCTCCTTCTCTTGGCCTGTGAGCACTCGTTTTGTTTACTGGAGGTTGGAGATCATAATAAAGCTGTGTGTTCTCTAACATTTGTTAACTTTCTATGGAGACATCTAAAGTTAAAAATTGCATTGTTTTCCCCTAACATTTAAAAAATTTTAGTTCATTCTGAGATTTAGCTTTTATAATATTCTTCAGGCATTGTTTATTTTCCCCTTGACTGTATTTTCTTTTTTTCTCTGCATCAGATTTTTTCAGTGTATACTTGCTGAGTACCCATGGTGGTATTCACTGAGTTCCCTGGGAAGCCCCCCAAGCAAGACACATTGCCTCTTTAGGTATCGTTTTCTTTCTTCAACCTTGTGATCATTTGTAGGTTTATACTAAAATCTTCATTTTTAAGAGTTTTTTTTAACACACAAGCCATCTTCTCTTCCAGATTCCCAAACATGGGCCTCCCACGTGTCTCTCTAAACCAACTTTTTGCACGTGGGAAAGATCTCTGCCTGAGTTCTGACTCCACTTGGCACTCCCCTTTCTGGCTAGTTAGGGCCCTAAAACGACGTGTGCAATTCCTCCTGAGTTTCATCACATCTCGTGTCCACCAACGTTGCAGATGAGATTTAAATCGAGAGCAGGAGCCCCCTTGTCACCACTGCTACCTGCCGGAAGATAACAGGGCGAGGAGAGAATTCTCCAGATGCACTGCCTTTTGCCACTTGGAGGGGGCCTGACACTGTTCTGTCTTCCTTCTGAGCCGTTTTCATGATCTCATCCATTTTTTTAGAAATTTTAACTTGGCAAAGAAGCTTGCTTTGCATTCCCACAGCCCTCTCTTCCCAGTCTCGTTCTTGCCCCTGCTGAGTGCTCTCCAGCGAGCCTGCTTCCTCAGGTCACGGATGACGACTCCGGTGTGTGTGTTCATGACGCCGTGGCACACACCAGCTCTGGTGATCAGATCAAGTTTGCCTATGTCACAGCCTCAAGTTCATTGGCTTTCCCAGGTTCCACAAATTTGTATTTATCAGCATTTGATAACCCTGGAATCTTCTCCATCCATCTCCCTATGCTGTAATTGTTCTCCATTCCCCCTAAGCATTTTTCTCCCTTCTCTTTAATTTTAAAGTCAAAGATACCCTGACAATAAATGTTTCTTCAGTGAGTGAAATCTAGGTGACTATTATATAGAAGATGCTATGCTGACAGTGACAATCCATACAGCATGGTCCCTTGTCCTCATGAAGTTCACTGTCTGACAGGGAAGACACACAAACCAAAGACAATAATGAAGTAGGGTAACTATGAAGGATGAACTCCCTCCCCGGCTTGGCGTGCTTTGGTTACCATCAAAAGGAATAATGATATTGGGGAGGCGTGGAGCTCAAGGAAGACTTCTCAGGGCAAGTGACATTTAAGCTGAGACTTGAACAATAAGTGGAATCTGGCTTGGCCAAGAGATTGGCAGGTGTGTGTTATGCTCAGTCCTCACAAATTGTTCTTCACCCCTAACCATAACCTCTTTTTCTTTTTTCTACTTCAACCTTCTTTTGAAATGAAGGCAGAGAATAAATAAAGTGAAGTAAGTGTTTAATCAGGAGATTATTTGGCTGGCACCTTAAAACCATAGTTCTGAAAGCCAAATGCAGTTCACGATCATTTGTATACTTTCCTGTTCTCTTTTCCCTCTTAGAGTGCTAGGATTCAGCTGGAGAGCCAGATGGAAACATCTCTTCGGTGCCCCCAGCCTCACTTTCTTGGCTCAAACCTTGTAGTTCCCAAGGCTCCCTCTGGTCTCATTGTCTCCCTGGTGTGGGGAGTGGTTAGTGGGTAGAAGTCTTGACAGGCATTCTGCAATCAGGTAGGGTGATGTCTACCTGACCAGGACCTGACTAGGTCCTACCTGACTAGGGTGATGTCTAGGACCACCCACAGCAGCCTCCACATACCTCAGAATGGTAGCCACTGTGATGTCTCTTTCTGGTGTCAATCAGAGGTTTTGCATCCTCCATTGTTGGGTCTTTACAGAACGGAATGGAGTTTTTCATGTCATCTGGACTCACTCCTTAAGTGCAACGATTCGTGTGTGTGCCAGTGTTCCAGTTCTCAAACATCTTCTTTCTCTTCTGTCCATTCTCCATTAGCCACTGTTTGGCGAATAGCCACACTTTATCAGCCTCCTCTTCCTGACTTCTTCTCTGCGGCCTGCCCAGGCTTTTCCAGCCCCCTCTCCTCCTCTTCATGCCCGAGCGCCTCAGTGGCTCGTAGCCCGATCATCCTCCGCCCTGTGGGGCAGCCAGCTCACCACGTCGCCGTAAATGCGAGTCAGTTACTATGCACAGGAGCACAGCCTGAATTTTTAAAACTTAGAGGCANGCCACTGTTTGGCGAATAGCCACACTTTATCAGCCTCCTCTTCCTGACTTCTTCTCTGCGGCCTGCCCAGGCTTTTCCAGCCCCCTCTCCTCCTTTTCATGCCCGAGCGCCTCAGCGGCTCATAGCCCGATCATCCTCCGCCCTGTGGGGCGGCCAGCTCACCACGTCGTCGTAAATGCCAGGCAGTTACTATGCACAGGAGCACAGCCTGAATTTTTAAAACTTAGAGGCAGTGTAATTTTCTCTCTTATTCAGCACCTGTCCAAAGACCAATAACAGTGGTTCTCTTTGCTAAAGTTTTTAGGTTCTATCTACTAAAACTGATAACTTTGTCAGTTTAGAAATGCATGCACAGTATGCTCAGTATTGGGGGAACTTGGAAAATTTAGAAAATGGGTCTATGAGTTTTTACTGACAGACTTTTTTTGAAAGATGGAACCAACAAGATCTGATGCCTTAAGTTACCTTGATTTCTAATAGTTTAGGATGACTTGCACTTGAAAAAAAAGTCATGACCCAAAACAAATTCTGTTCTTGGCTGCACAAGAAATTACCTAAGACACTGAAAACTACTTTTATCAAGATGGCCAAAAGGTTTCTGGCAAAAAAAAAAAACCTTTTTAAATCTGCTTTAATATTCAGGTTTAATATTTACTGGGTCTTAGATATCACAGGAAAATAGTTGGATAGTGCTGTTTTTAACCTTTTCCTTTCATATCTTAACAGTTATGAACCTGAACTATTCCCTGGCCTTATTTATAGAATGGTAAAACCACGAATTGTGCTGCTTATCTTTGTATCTGGAAAAGTTGTATTGACAGGTAAGTTCTAAAGTTATTTTCTGACTTTCACAAAATTCAACAGCTATGTGTGTGCTTGGCTTTTTCTTTTAAATAGCTTTATTCACCATCATAGAATGCACACCTGGAAAAGATGACAAAATAGAAAGGACTATAACTTCGCCCATCAGTCCCAATACCCAAAACAATGTAACTTCTTCATGTTCTTTGTCATTTTGACACATACGTTCATCTTTACATCCTGCCTTTTTGTTAACCGTTGTAACACATGGAACTCAACACCCCCCACCGCCCCCACACACACTCTTTATGAAGGCTTTTAATGGCTGTGCAGTGTTCTCCCAGGAAGGCCAGCAAACTTCCTTCTGTAAAGGGCCAAATACTAAGCATCACAGGCTTGTGGGCCATCGGGTCACTGTCGCCACACCTGAACTCTGCTGGGGTGGTGACAAAACTGGCTAACGGCGTCACAAAAGGAAAGGGCTCTAATGTGAATCTAACATAATTCACATAATTTACATGTGTCGTGTGATATTCTTCTTTTTAAAAAAAACTTCCCCCAGCCATTTAAAATAAAAAGCTCGTCCTCAGCTTGCAGGCTACACCGAAGCGGGCAGCAGACCAGACTGAGCCGGCAGGCCCCCTTCCCGCCCTCTGCCCTGGCGTCCTGTTGCATCAGACTTGCTCTCCCACTGTCAGGCGTTTAAACGTTCCTTCTTTGTTTGCTGCTTATAAATGGCACAGGCATTGGCTATTTTATGTGGAGAGAATGATTTTATTATTTTGGATGCTCAGAAATTGGAATTTGTCTAAGGATATGACCATTTTTAAGGTTCTCTACACGAATCACCAAATTGTGTTTGAAGAGACAGACAACGCAGTTCTCGGATGTCATGCGTTCCTACTAGCGATGTACCTAAGTGTCTTCTAAAAACCCTCGGCTGCATTCAAAACCAAAACCAACACTTTTTTTTACAGGAAAAGTTTTCTGTAAAAAAAAAAACTTTTTTACAAGTGGAAACAATCTCACTGGTTTAACCTTACTGGTAATCAGAAATAGAAATTGATTACTTTCACCTTATCCAACAAAGATAATTTTATCTTTTGTAAATAACTTATGCTATTTGTCCACTTAGTTTCTATTAGTTCCCCCCACCACAGATTTGTATGAATTTACCATAACATTAAAGATAATTACTCTGTTAAATTTGTGACTTTTTCCAGTTGAGTTATTTTTACATAAAGAAGAGTTTTTTAAATTCTTGAAGTAAATAGCTGAGACTCCTTTTTCCATACCATTCTACTGAAGTTTGCTATTTCTGTCTTGACTTTTTACACATTTTACTCTTCTCTGCCAAAATGAATGTCAAGTTTATATGGCATGAGCCAAATTGATTTGCATGCTGCAGCCCCAAATAGCTAGCTAGCCATCTGAATGCTATATGCTCTTCCCTCCTTATTAAGGCACAATGTCTCCTTTTGACCTTTATTTTTATACATGGGTCTGTTCTCCAGTTCTGCCTTTGCCCCAGAATTATACTATGATGATCCTGTGAAAACACCTGTGTGGTCTTTTGTGCACCTTCCTCCTTGTCAGCTGAGGTGTGGTAAATGCTCTCTTAGTGGCGTGGGGGCCGAGACGACGGACTGTGCAGGCCAACCGTCTGCTCTGAATCCAGGCATCACCATTTGTTGGCAGTAGGGCCTTGAGTGAGTTTAAGTTCTCCACCTTGATTCCCACATATGTAAAGTGAAGGTGGCCATAGAAGCTGCCTGCTACGTGTCATGAGGAGACAGAAACAGTGCCTGGCCTAGGTAAGCACAGTGTAAACATTAGCTATTATTTTCTCGGTGAAAGCCCACTCTCCTCGCTGTTGACCCTAGTGTTGAAGAAGACCGGGATTTGGCTGTGACGCCTTGCCGTGATGATAGGAATATGAAGTCTAAAGAGGCTTTAGTTCAATGCTTCATGTTGACTTGTTTCCCTCCAGCAGAGAGGACTGAGAAGCTGGGTCTTTGTTACTGAGGGTCACTCTCAATCAGCCAGATGTCAGTGGTTCTTGAAAACCAGTAGGTCAGAGAGCAGCATGAAAAGGGCAAGACTGACTTGACTGGTGAGTAGGCCAGAGAGAGACCAGAATATCCCTGTCAATCATTACTGGTAATCTCCCATTAATATTCTGGGAAACGCATGCCTTTAGGAGTTTAATACTATTTTTCTCAATTTGTAAGATTTTTACATGTGTGTGTGTGTGTATATATATATGTGAATATAGGCATATATATGATATCACTTGAGAAAATAAGATGTGTAGCTATGACCTGGTATAAAAATAGAGTTAGGAATTCCAAGTAGTATTGAAAATTGATATTTCATAAACTTTGAGTGCCTGCCAGGTACACATACTGTTTTAGCTGCTGAGGCTATAAAAGTACACTGCCTGTCTGACAGGAATCCAGCCCTGCTAAAGGAGACGGGCATAAACAAATTACAGGGTACTGGCTCTTACAGAACCAGATGATGAGCCACGTGTACCTGGGTCAGCCATCCCAGCGTCCTTAACCCTGAAGTACTGTACGTTCTTCCAGAGCAATGAAAATGGCTTCGATTTTGTAAAATAAGGTTCACAAAGGACTTCTTACAAACCGTCCATCCCTTCACTCTTTCTAACAACTCTTTGGGAAAGGTATTGTCCTTATTTTACAGGTAGGGAAACTGAAACTCAGAAGGTAGCCAATGTGCCTGTGATTTCAGAGCTAGTCAGTGGTGGGGATGGCTCTTGAGCGCTTATCATTTGATCTCAAAGCCCATTTATTCCTCCAGTGAATTTCCAGCCACAGAATTTCCACCTCAGTCACCAAGCTTAGGAATGATGTTTATCCCACAAAGTGGTGGCCATTAAGGAAAGGACTGGTAAGTTCTGCTTAAAAGGCAAGGGTCATCTAGTTGGATTCTGGTGGTACAAATCTAGATGTTTAATTATTGATTGATTATTTAAAGGAGTATGGGATCAGTTTAGGGTCCCTTAAAGTTTTTTTTGCAACTTATGTATTTTTTTCAGTTATCATTGAAAACAGTATTATATTATTTTCAGGTGTGCAATGTAGTCATTAGACATTTATATACTTTACAGTGATCACTCCTATAATTCTAGTACCCATCTAGCATCACACATAGTTATTACAGGATTATTGACTCTATTCCCTAGCTGTACTTCACATCCTCATGACTGTTTTATAACTGGCAACTTGCACTTCTTAATTCCTTTAGCCTTTTTCACTTATCCCTTGACACCCTCCCATCTGGCATCCATTAGTTTGCTTCTGTGTCTATGAGTTTGTTTCTATTCTGTTAGTTTGTTTTTCAGATTCCATATCAAGTGAAATTGTGTGGTATTTGTCTTTCTCTGTCTGATTTATTTTACTTAGCATAATACCCCCTAGGTCCATCCGTGTTGTCTCTAATGGCAAGCTTTCCTTCTTTTTATGGCTGAGTAATATTCCATTGTCTATACGTACAACAGCTTCTTTATCCACTTATCTATCACTGAGCACTGGGGTTGCTTCCATATCTTGGCTTTGTAAATGATGCGTCAGTGAATATAGGAGTGCGTATATCTTTTTGAATTAGTGTTTTGGATTTCTTCTGATAAATACCCAGAATTGGAATTGCTGGGTCACATGGTAGTTCTAGTTTTAACTTTTTGAGGAATCTCCGTACTGTTTTCCATAATGGCTTCGCCAGTTTACAGTCCCACCAACAGTGCACTAGGGTTCCCTTTACTCCACATCCTTGCCAACATATTTGCTGATTTATTGATGATAGCCATTCTGACAAGTATGTGGTAATATTTCATTATGGTTTTTATTTACATTTCCCTAATGACTAGTAATGTTGAACATGATTTCGTGTGCCTGTTGGCCATCTGTATGTCCTCTTTGTAGAAATGTCTATTTATGTCCTCTGTCCATTTTTAATAGGATTGTTTGTTGTTTTTTAATGTTGAGCTGAATGAATTCTTTACATAGTTTGGCTATTTACCCCTTATTGCACATATCATTTGCAAATATCTCTCCCATTCAGTAGTTTGCCTTTTTGTTTTTGTTTTATTTTGTTTTTTGATGCCTGTTATTATTTATTTGTACCTTTTAGAAACTCATTTTTTATTAGACTCAGCAGTCGAAGCTCTCGGAGAAGACAGCCTACATCTCTCGGTGATCTGTTCCTGGCATTTTTCTTTGGCCTCCTTCATTCTCTTAGGCAAAAGTTTAGCATATTCTGCAGACTCTTCCTTATTTTTATTAGTACATTGTTTGTTCAGAGCAATAGGATGATGTTTGTGTTGCAGGACACGTGGAGTAAGAAGACACTGAATCTTGGGTGCTTTGGTCCTAGGTTTCTTACCTTCTTTGTTAGGGCCTTTCTCACAACATATTGGCAGATGTTGTCTTCTTTAGAGAGGTTGAAAAGTTTGCCAGTTCTGCTAGGGTTTTGGGGCCCCAGGCAATAGGGCACAGAAGTATCAGTGGGACCAGGAATATCTTCCCCCTGCCACCCCCCCTTTTTTTTTTTACTACAACCAAGTGGAGAACACTGAGATTGACATCCACATTGCAACCCTGAACAGAGTTGCACTTTCTTTCTCCAATCCTCCTTGGGCCATAACAGGAATGCCCCCTACTCAGCAGCAGGCAGACATGCTTGATGGGGAAACCTTGTTTGCCATTCCCACGCAAACGAAGCATTCCTATGATTCGAACCACATAATCCTTCCATTCTTCATCCAGAGTGTCAGCAGCAACTTTTGTGGCCCATACTCTGCTCATAAAAGGTATGAAGTTTGCATTCATCATTCACTTCAATGAGTTTCTGGCAGCCAGTGGCTGGAAAAGAGGTCTTCGGCTCCATCCTGAAGCAGCTGGTCACCTATAAGGCGCCACAAAAATTGCCATTTTTTGTGTGTGGTGGTTTCTTTTGTGGAGCCAGATTTTGTGGTTTCAGGTCTTACATTTAAGTATTTAATCCATTTTGGGTTTATTCTTGTGTACAGTGTAAGAAACTGGTCTGTATTCATTTTTTATAGGTGTCTGTCCAGTCTTCCCATCACCATTAATTGAAGAGATTGTCCTTACCCCATGTATATTCTTGCCTTCTTTGTCATAGATTAATTGACCCAGATAGGTATAGGTTCATTTCTGGTTTCTCTATTCTGTTCCATTGATCTATATGTTTGTTTTTATGCCAGTGTCATGCTGTTTTGATTACTATAGCTTTGTGGTATAGTTTGATATCAAGCAGCATGAGACCTCCAATAGTAATCTTTCTCAAGATTGCTGTGGCTATTCGGGGTCTTTTGTGGTTCCATATACATTTTAGGATTATTTGTTCTAGTTCAGTGAAAAAAAATGGCATTGATATTTTGATAGGGATTGTATTGAACCTGTAGATTGCTTTGGGTTCCCTTAAAGTTTTGATGCCAGTAATTTCAGTAGATATATTTGACTAGATTGACCAAATCTGCTCATTTTAATACCCAGTTACAAATCCTGGCAATGTTTATTTGACAACTTTTGGTGTAAAAGAAAGAACACTAGATACATGAGGTCTTCTGCCATAGCTGCTACTCATTATTCAAGGAAACTTGAACATTTGAGCCCCAGTATTCCCTCAGATGGAGTGAAAAAATGGTGTGAGATAATCTCCCTTTGTGTCTAAAGGTTTCCTATGATATAAAGTAATGATTACTCTCAATGCCCGGTCCCTCTTGGGTGATGGGTGTTTTTGCTCCCCAGGGGATACCAGAAGGTTATAGTTTTTGGGCTTAAATGCAATGCTCTTAAGTCTAACTTTTTCTTTTAAGCATTATGATAAAACTGAAGTGCATAATTATCCAAAATTCTGGACCTAGACACTCTGTTCCTCAAGGAAATGTCAAAAGGAACTTAGTTTTGGTATTTTTAGAGTGTGGGGTGGGGAATGGAAGTGTATTTCCTATATATATGTCACTGTCTCCTAAAAAAAGTCTATTCCATTCAAATGTATTCAGAAGCCAAAAAAGTCCATCAAACCAGAGGCAGAGTTTTATATACTGGTGTTTTATTTCTTCCCCAATTCAGTCTTTGGTTTCTACTCTTTTAGTTTCTCTCTAGAAACTAAGATTTTATCTGAAACATATGGGGTTTCTTCTATCCCAAATACACAGTTTCTGCTACTATGTCAATAACTACCAATAACTACTCCTCCCTATCCCAAATCTTTGAGGGTGGAGTAGTAAATGCTTGGGCTGTTACTCAAAAATAACTTTCCCCCCTATCTCTCAAGTGTAATTTAAGCTCATAAAGACTTATCTTTGATTCTTGAAAAACATTGAAAAATGTATTGAAGTAGAATTCACAGAACATAAAATTAACCAACAAGTGAACAATTCAGCAGCATTCAGTGCATTCACAATATTGTACAGCCACCACCTCTGTCTAGTTCCCAAACGATGCCATTACTCTAAAGTAAAATCCCATGTCCTTAAGAAGTTTCTCCCCATTCCTACCTCCCACTAGCCCCTGGTAACCACCAATCTGCATGGTCTCTGGACTGATCTATTCTGGTTACTTCATACAAATGCAATCAAACAGTTTGTGACCTTTTGTGTCTGGCTGCTTTCCGTTAGTTTGTAGGTCGATCTGCATTGCAGCATGTATCAGTACTTAACTCTTTTTTATGGCCGAATAATGTTCCATTGTGTATATACACTACTCAGGTGGTTTCCCTTCTTGGCTGTTTTGAATAGTGCAGCAATCCACAGAAGTCTGCGTGTGTTATCTGAGTGCCTGTTTTTAATTTGGAGGGGAGATATGCCTAGAAGTGGAATTGCCAGTTCATGTGGTAATTCTTATTTGACCTTTTTTGAGGAACCACAAAATGGTTTTCTATAGTGGCTGAACCATTTTTACACTCCCATTGCAGTGTCTAAGGGTCCAAAATTCTCTCTAGCCTTACCAATGTTTGCCATTTTCCACTTCTTAAATTATAGCTCATCTTTGGTTCTACATCCTGATTTCTACCCACGTCTCCAATCTGGTGATCCTCCTTTTGGTAATTCTCTCCAATTAGTCCTGTAATTAAACCAGATAACCACTTCCCAGGTTATCTCTGCTCTTACTGAGCCTCCACCCTCTCTAATGTGGTAGCCCTCAAAGAAGCCGTTGGCAACTTAAGATATTTTTCATTCCTCTTCAAAGTTTTTATATTCCTTTTGTTAATCTCCTTGCCTCCTTCCCACAATAATATCAGATAATAATTTCCTGATTAGCAGACAGCTCCATACACATAAGTAATACCAGGCTGTAACCTGTACTTAGCACATTGTGTCTGCATAGCTTTGAAGGTGGGAGTGGTTAGCGGTGGCTGTCAGGGGTGGGAGATGAGTAGGGACTGACTGGTATCAGTCAGTATCATCTCTCAATGGTGGGGACCATGTCTAACTCATGTTTGTATCCCTTTCACTTCCACAGCAGTTTGTTATAATTGAAGATCTCTTGAAATCGAAGACTTTTAAGGGTGACAGTGGTATTGGGTTGGTCAAAAAGTCCATTTAGTTTTTCTATAAAAGATACATTTTTAATTTCCACCAATAACTATTGATTTGGATATTTTGAGTATGTCAGCTACCTCCCACTATTTGCTTCCAGTAGGTAGAGGACAGGCGTGCTGCTGAACATCTTCCAATGCATACAGCAGTCCCACAGCAAAGAATTATTTGGCTAAAGTGTCAATAGTACCAAGAAACTTAGCAAACCACTTATGACACATTCGGTCAGTCACAGCACCTTCTTCATACACTGCCCAAATCTTTTTTTTGGAATTCCAGTTGCATTTTTACCTTTCTTGAAATAATAAAGCATAATATACCGAAAATGTTGCCTACTTTCTTCCTATTCAATATTAACATGGCTGCACAAAAATTCACCAATTTTGATTTTTTTTAACATGCATGCTGATGTGACAGGTGTCACAATGCAATCTAACAGAATTTTTTCAAATGAAGTTGAAGACAAATAAGCATTACTAGAGCCATTGTATGGAAAAAGCTAAACGAACTTTCTGGCTAACCCACTACAATATTTCCCTCTAATTATCCCTTCCCATACACTGACATTTAAAATTTAGCTCCAGTTTGTCTGTTAGTCAACATTAGGAAATCAAAATTTTAACTAGGAATGAGTGGATCAAAGGATGAAAGACCATTTAGCGGGCAGCTAAATGCCTACAGGTGCTGCCTGAAAGGTCAGGTTCAGGGGTGATATTCATGGCACACTTAGAAATTAACGTTCTGCATTTCATACTGAGCCCTGTGTGGCTAAAGATGATCTGACACACCTCCATAGTGGAAGTACTAGAAAACTCTGCTGAGGATGTGTGTGGAAATGTGGATGTAATCACCAAATTCTTTTGTCTTTACCAGGAATAAATGCCACTTCTCAGATACACCTCAAAAGATGTCACAGTATTAAAAGTAATCAGAGATGACAATGACATTTTATTTAAGGTTTCATTTTTATTTTCAGAGAGAGGGGAAGGGAGGGGAAAAGAGGGGAGAGAAGTATTGATTGGTTGACTTTCATGAAACGTGCAATCCAGGCATGTGCCCTGACTGGGGATTGAACCAGCGACCTTGAGCATTGTGGGACGATGACCAACCAAGCCACACTAGTCAGGGCAACAATGAAATTTTAGGTTTAAGAAAAATTTGGAAATGTTCTTATATTAAAGATTATATAAACTTGGGTTTTCTTTACAGGTGCCAAAGAACGTTCTGAGATCTATGAAGCATTTGAAAACATCTATCCTATTCTAAAGGGTTTTAAAAAAGCCTGAGTATATCATTCATCTCACAGTATATTGGTTTGAGTATGTGCATAAACCCAGTACAGAAACAACTGGATATTTCTACCTTTAATTGTAGATGTTCCACGCATATTTTGACTTTACTTATTAAAGAGTGATTCTATGTGAGTAACCATGCCTATGAAGAAAAGTTCATATTTAAACTGACTTATATGTTATTTTTAAAACTCAACAAGTAAACGTATTTCAGAATGTGAGAGATTTAGGGCCTCGCTAGAGTGATTTTGTAGCATCATTAAAATTTAACACCCTGCTCTTGTTAAAGATGTAGTGCATGAAGTGTCCTCTGAAAATGCACAGTGCTTTATAGAAATCGCATAAAACAGATACTATCTGTAATATCTAGGATAGAAATTAATATGTCTGTTTTTTTGCCTTTTAAAATACTGAATTAGATGAGCCCAGCTATTAGGTGTAGGCACCGTGAAGGGTCCTGTCAGAATACAAATGAAATATGAAAGTCTGAAACCTTAAGAAAAATCAAATTTTAAAAAAATGATCAGAGAAAGTTATTTCTCTCACTTAAAAAATTAATCTTAAAACTTCCAGGACCCATTCAGGTTTAGTGTAATCTGTATTTTAAACCAGTATGGGGAATTTTTGTTTTTTGTATGCCTTTATAATCCTATGTAATTGTATTAAAACAGAACAGGTAAGACTAAGGGGATGAAGCAAAGGGTTTAGATTCAAAACCTAATTAGTCTGTGGAATCATCAGCATTTTACCGAGAAGTGGAGGTTAACAAGGAAGGATGAGGCTAACTTGACTTGTGGTCCCAAGTGGTAGTGATTCTATCTTTCACCAAGAGGAGGAAACATTTGTGAGGAGGGGGAGTTCTGTTTCCAACACGCTGAGCTTATGGTGGCCACGGTACATCACTTGATGCCTAGCAGGCAGTTACGAATCTTTAGGTATGAAACCGGGGGAAAAAGTCCCTGCTAGAGAGAGAATTCAGGGCAGGAGCCATTCATTGACACCCTACCAAAACAATCTTGAAAATCACTGGTCTAAGTAATTTGACCTATACGCCCACTTTTCTCTTTCCCTTCTGTGGGTTAGAGGCGTATTCAAACACTGATTACTCTGACGAAATCTTCTGTCAGCCTATTTTACCCCTCCCTGAAAAAGAAACTGGGATAATCCTATCTACGGTATATCCTATCCAATTCAAATTCTTCCTCAAGAGCGTGCCCCAGAGTAGTCTGGGGTGGGAAGGGAGGGCAGAGTGTTGGCCATTACTTTAACTAAAATTCTCTTTTCAGAAAGATACAAAATTCATTTTCACATTCAGTAGTATGGTTGTTCCCACTGGTTAGCTATTAAAGTATTTATTGGATTGCTATTCAACTATTTGCTCAGGAATTCTCACGACGTTGGCTAGGTAGGTACTTCCACACTTAACAGGTGAAAACACGGGCCAAGAGAGGTTAGGAACTTGCCCCCAATCACTCAGCTGTTAAGGACGTAGGTGAGCCAAAATTAAACTTCATTCCAAAACCCAGCTGTAGTTCTAAAGAAATTTTAAAGCATCCATAGAGAATCAAAGAAAGTCCCTTCTTTTGTTCCCAATACGTTTTCCCGGAATCCTTGAGGCACAAGATTAGAGGCGTTAACCTGTAGCCTTGGCGTAACCCAGAGGTGATGGCATTTTGTTTGGCTGTCTGGCCCTCTAACAAGCTTCGCCTTCGGGACGCGCGGCCCCTGCGCGAACAGATACAGCAACGTCGCCGCCCCCCCCCCCCCAACCCCCGGAGGGGAGGTGGCTCACCAGGACCCCCCGAGCCCGCGCGAGCTCCCGCCGCTTCCCCAAGCCCCTCCTCCTCGCCCAGGATGCATCTGGTTGAAAACAAAATCCCACGTGACTGACTCTGTTCTCAGGCTATCATGGCGTCTCCCAGTGGGAAGGGAGCCCGAGCGTCGGAGGCTCCTGGTTGCGGGCCTCGGCCGCTCGCCGCAGACCTGGTGGACTCGGTGGACGACGCCGAGGGGTTGTACGTGGCGGTCGAGCGCTGTCCGCTGTGCAACACCACCCGCCGGCGGCTGACCTGCGCCAAGTGCATTCAGAATGGCGATTTCGTGTACTTCGACGGCCGCGACCATGAGAGGTACGGGGGCCGCCACGGCCCTATTGTTTCTTCCCGGGGTGTCTCCTCCGGCTCCGCGCTGGAGGCTGGAGGCTGGAGGCTGGAGGCTGGAACTTGGAGGCCGAGGCCCAGGTGTGGACCGTGGAATCCCGCGAGAGGAGGTGGAGACAGCGTAGCTAGTTTGCTTCCAGGGAACAGGGTCGGAGTTGGAGGCTAGATTAAGTTGCCATTGCCTCATAACCTTCTCGAGAAGAGCCTGACCCCACCGTGCTCCTGGGTACTAGTGAAATTGGATAGATAGTGACTCTAGACAAGTTCCCCCCTGTTGCCGCCTTAGAGTTGAGTTCTTGCCACTTTGCTGCACACCCATTCAAGGCTTGAGTTAACCTTTCCCTGACATGGAAAACACATTCATTCTCTAGAGGAGAGACCAGAAGGGAATCAAGAGGGACTCGAGCCCCAGGGCCCTGTGCCCCAGCTGGATCTTGTTATCAGACTTGCTTACTCTGTGTGAACTGGGACGAGCCAGTTCCCTGACTTTTGGGGGGATGTTAAGGATTTTGGGGATGCCTTCTGGCTTTGTTTTAAACTTGGGACGAGGAGCTGTAAGCCCTTAGTTAAGAGAATTGAATTTACGCACCTGTTTCGGCCTTGTTTGGGAATCAAAACAGAGCTGTAAGTTAAGATAGTTGAAGAGTTAGTGTGTCAAATTGAAGGGTCTCTCCTAACTTTTGTTTCAATAACTTAGCGTCAATAATAGTAAGATAGCTAAGTTTTTGATCGCGAAAGTTCAGGTATTAATTCACTTACAGTAACCCAATAAATTATCCCCAATTTATTGCTGAGGAAACTGGTCTGTAAGTGCCTTTACCTAGGTCACAGAGATAAGTGTAGAGGGAGAATTAAGATCCAGTCATCCTGAACCCATATACAGTGCACTTAACCACTAGTTTGTACAACCTCTATATTTGGAAATGTTTTGAGTTCCTAGTATTCCTCTAATTATGAATGGAGTTTGCTTCTTTTTTTCTCTTGAGATTTGTAGGATATAATCGTTGGTTTGTTGTGTCTCTTTAATGCACTCGATGACTTTAGAAAGTAATAAGTGGTAGCTTTAAAAATTAAACCAGTTTTTTCATTTAAAGAATACTAGGTATGAGATGGAAATGTCTACCTGATGGAGGTTTTCAGTTATTCATTTCTGGACCCTCTGTCTATGTTTTCCCACATCCGTTCTCATGACTTAAATAGCATCTACATGCTGAAGACTGCCACACTGTATCTCCAACCCAGACCTCTCTGGAATCTAGAAAAAAGCTGCCTGCTCAAAATATGTATTTAAATTAGTAATAAGTATCTCTGTCTTGGCAAACTGAGCTTACTATTTTCCCTCATACATCCGTTCCTCCCGTGCTCCTGCCAACCCAATAAATGGTAACCTCATTCTTTGGTAAAGTCAAAAAAAACAACTACCAGTCTTCTTGACGACTCTCTTAAAGTCACCCTAACTAAAACAAATTCTGTCCACTCTTCAAAGCCTAAGTCCTTTTCATCACCTCCTGGGCTGATCCACCAAAGGAATATTGCCTCTTGAGCCCTCGCTTCCACTTTTGCTCCCTCCTGCTTTTACTTCCATATTGCAACCAGAGTTAACAGTTCACCATCATTCCTCTTTGAAATCTTTCATGGGGTTCCTGAAAATTTTTGCCAAGAAGTAAAAAAGCCAAAGCCCTTAACCAGAGTTCTATATTACCTGTTCTCTGGTCAATTAAATAATAGTTTGTATTTACTCACACTGCTGTACCACCTTGGCCTCTTTGCCAGTCCTCAAACACACCAAGAACACTTCTGCCTGGTGGCATTGCAGTCTTGTTCAGACTGCCAGGAGCTCTTCTCCCAGAAATCTTAAGGGCTGCCTTCTTTGTCTCCTTTAGGCCTCTGCTCATTTATTAAAGAAACTCTTTTTGACCATTAAAAATAGTTACCTCCTTTATTGTCTTCCATAGCATTGATCACCATCGATGGCTTACATATTAATACGTCTAACTGCCTTCCACTCCAGTAATGTAAGTTCTATGAGGGCAAGACTTTTATCAGTTTTGTACTCTGCTGTATCTTCACATAGTAGGTGCTTATAAGTTTTGTTGAATGATTGAATGAATCTCTCCCTCCTTCCGAAACTTAGCCTGATCCTGAAGCATTTCATTTTTATTCATTGTGATCCCTTTGTTACTAAGGAGTTCACTTTAGATTTTCCTCTTCTCTTATTCCATGGGATCCAAATCATAGGCAGGTCTAATTTGATTTGCTCCAAAATAGATCTTGAAACTACTTTTAGTCCAGACTGCCATCCTTTCTCTCCTGGCCACTTTCTTGGTTCCTTTTATTTATTTTTTAATGTTTTATTGATTATGCTATTATAATTGTCCTGACTTTTCCCCCCTTTGGCTCCTCCACCCTATTCCCTCAGCAATTGCTCTGCCATTTTCATGCCCATGGGTCATGCATATACATTCTTTGGCTACTCCATTTCCTTTACTGTACTGTACATCCCCACAGCTGTTCTGTAACTACCTATTTGTACTTCTTAATCCCCCCCCTTCTTCACCCTGTCCCTCCCCCTCCTCATTCTGTCCCTCCCTCCTCTTATGTGGCAACTATCTGGTAACTAACTTTTCTCTTGCTGCCTTTAAGAGTCTCTTTATTTTAAACCTTTGGCCATTTAAATATGTGTTTTGGAGTGAGCCTCTTTGCATCATCATAATTGGGACTCTGTGCTTCTTGAACTTGCATGTCTATTTCCTTCACCAAATTAGGGAAGATTCCTTTCACTGTTTTTGCAGATAGATTTCCAATTTCTTGCTCTTTCTCTTTTCCTTCTGGCATCCCTATCATACGAATGTTATAACGCTTGAAATTGTCCCAGAGACTTTTTAGAATATCTTCATTTTCTTGGAGTCTCTTTTCTTGTTTTGCATGGTTGTTTTTTGCTTCCTTATGTTCTAAATCATTGATTTTATTCTCAGCTTCATCCACTCTACTGTTGTTTCCTTGTAAATTGTTCTTTATTTCAATTAGTGTATCCTTCATTTCTGACTGGATCTTTTGTGCTGCTGAGGTCCTCACGAAGTTATTTGAACATCCTTATAATCAGTGTTTTGAACCCTGGCTCTGATAGATTGCTTATCTCCATTTCGTTTACCTCTTATTCTGGAGTTTTGATCTGTTCTTTCATGTGGACCATGTTTCTTTGTCTCCTCATTTTGGCAGCCTCCCTGTGTTTGTTTCTACATTTTTAGGTAGAGTTGCTTTGACTCCATGTCTCAGTGGTATGACGTAATGTAGTAGGTGTCCTGTAGGATCCAGTGACACAGCCTCTCCTATCATCCAAGTTGGGGACTCAAGGGACACCCTTCATGTGGGCTGAGTACACTCTTCTCTTGTAGTTGAGCCTTGGTTGCTGTTGGCAGGTCAATGGGAGGGATTAACCCAGGCCAGTCAGCTGCAAGGATTGGCTGTGACCACTGACCACCACCCTCTGCCCTCCGTGGAGGATCAGCTGTGTAGGGGCAGGGTGGTGGTGCTCCGACGTGGTCTGTGGCTGTCCACTGGGTGTGCTGGTCATGGGGTTTCTCAGGTGGTGCAGGCTAAGATCAGCCCCCAACTCTGTTTAGCCTGGGATGCCCTGTTTGAGCTATAAAGCAATCTGAGATAGCTGCTACTTGTGTTGGGTTTGGAGATTCCCAAGTGAAGCTAAACTGAGACTCTAATCTGGCTGCCTCTGGGGCTCACTTAGGCCAGCTGTTACTTGTTTGATAGGACTTAGGAGCCAAGATCAGCCATTCTTATGGAAAAGCAGCTTGGGTGGACCTGTAAGTAGGGTGGGGCATAGCCTCTGGTGATCTCCAAGGCAGGTCAAACAATGTTAGCCAGGTTGATGGAGTCTCAGATATGGCACTAGCCTGCCAGCTCTATGGGGAGAGGGTTTAGCAAAGGGACAATGGCCTCTGCCTGACTTGATGCCAGTTTCTCCCTGTGTACCACTGGTTTCTTTCAAGCTGCTACTGTGGGACTGGAGCTCAGAGGGAGTGAGTCTGAGTAGGTGAGTGTGTGGGTTCTTTAACAGGAACTCTTGGGGCTTCAGCAGTTTCTTCCACTGACTCAGTCTCTGCTGGTTTTTGCAGCCAGAAGTTGTGGAGACTTACCTTCCTGGCACTGGAATCATAATCTGGGGGACCTGGTGTGGGGCTGGGACTCCTTGCTCCCAAGATGTTCCTCCTGGATTTTTATCCACCACAAGTGGGTGAGGGACCAGCCCATTCCATGTCTGTGCCCCTCCTACCAGTCTGGATGGATGTGGTTTCTTTAATTCTGTAGTTGTCAGACTTCCATTCAGCTCAACTTCTGACATTCCTGAGTGATGGTTCTGTATTTTAGTTGTAATTTTGATGTGGTTGTTCAAAGAGGGGAGCCATGTCTGCCTATGCTGCCATCTTGACTGGAAGCCTTCCGCTCCTTTTTTTAAACCCGTCCATCTCCTCCCCACCCTCCCTTGGGCCTCCACACGGCAGCCACTGTAGAAATGTAAATCAGATGATGTCATTGTTTTGCTTAAACCTTTTAATGACTTTACAGTGCATTTAAAATAAAACTCAAAATTTAATTAATAAAAAAAATTTAAGCTCCTTACTATGGCATAATAAAGCTACGTGTGACTGGGCCACTGCTTACCTTCTAGCTTTGGCTATAAGGTTGAGTTAAAAATGTCAGCTTTTGGATTCATACTGCATTCAATTGATTCCAAGCTCCACCACTTGCTCTGTGGTTTTGAACAAGTTTGTTAACCCTGTCTATGCTTGCTGATTGCATTTGGAAGATGGCAGGGTATCTAACCCCATAGGCACCTGGTAGTGACTGCGTAAGAGCATGCATTCCAGTCCGTAGGATGATGTCTGGCATGTATTAACTACTCAAAATAAATTGTTGCCATGCGTTCTCCCTCATACTCATTCGCTGCTTCATAGTCAGGGCCTCCTCTCAAATCCTCAAACACATGAAACTTTCCGACCACTGAACTTTTCTCCTTTCTGTTCCCTCTGCTGGAACACTGTACCTCCTGCCTGGCATCTTGTCTTTCTGTCTTAACTTAAATGACTTCTTTAGCTAGGCTTTCCATGACCTTCACTAAGGTAGGTTCACACTTCCACCTCCTCCCCACTATTTCTTACTGCATTACTCAACTGCTTCTGGTACTGAGCACGCTGTGTAATGTTATTTATTTCATAAAGAAGATCTCCACGTCCAGAATGTAGTTTCATGAAGGCATGAATTCTGGTTCTGTTCAGTCAGATCACCAGTGATTCATGTAGTGGGCATATGGCTGAAGGAATAGCAAAGGTAATAGACCTTTAAAAATACAAATTCTTTGCTAAATCTGAGCATTAGAGGGTTTTCAGAATAGGGATGTGTTCTGGTGGATTTCTTTTTCTGACTATGAAAAAAATAAAGAACAAATACCAGGAACATTCAAAATTGAGAAATAAAAAAGAAAATCTAGGGTCCAGGACAACAAAACTGCCCAAGTGCGCTTGCCCACAATGGTGTTTCCCTTTTCATTGTTCCCTTTTCTGAACTGTCTATTCTTTGAGAAGAGGTGTTCGTTTCCATCATTCCCAGAATAATGCCAAGCATCTACTAGGAAGAAAGAATCTCTCAAGGCCCAGGACCGTTATCCTAATAGCCAAGTCATTTTTAATGAACTCTTCACTGGGTGCAGTTTTCTGCGTAGTCTTACAGAGGAGAAGGGTTGGTCTCTGCTCTCAAGGATTTATACTGACTTACTCATAGGCCTTAAGTTCTGTGGGTCAGAGAGGTACATTGTGAGGTATTTGGTCTGTATTTATGAAAGTTTTGTATGCTGTGTTTTGCTTTCAGACTCTATGAAAAGCTGCTTGCTAATTGGGAAATCACTCTGAATAAAATATGGAGACTTAATGGCAGTTTAAAAACCCTTGTTTATTCTCTTCAGTAACTTAGCCAGGTCAGCTGTGCCTACATGGGTCGTGAATGTGGCAGTGCACATGCAAGTTCCTGTGAAGGCATTTTCTTACAGGTTTCATTAGTGGACTAGCTGAATATATAGGTTTTAATGGTTTAACACTTCACGGACAATTAGATATTAAAGACTAAATCTCTCTTGCAATCATTAGTTCCTTTGCTCCTAAGAAAGGAGCATGTGTCTTTATATAATTTTGTGAAAAGTATGCGTTGACAGATAGACTGTTTGAAAAATATCTAAACTCACTACTTCGTTGTTCTGTGTTCAGTAGTGGGAAGACTTCCTTATATCATGGTATCCTCACCAACGCTTTGTTTTCCTTATCTCCCACTTTGGGTCCAGTTCATACACAATGCCCACTTCTCCACCTTTTCATCTGCCTTTTAACTTGTGTGCTTCTTTAAGAGATGAAGAGGAGTGATATTAAGCAGTACTGTCAACACAGTCTTTGGATCGTGTACGGGTGAACATTTTAAACTTGCAGCTCTTTTGATAGGAACATAATTCTCTGCATTATACATTTATCTGACACCAAAAATAGCATTGTTACTCAGTAGAGAACTGACAGGTTGAAGTCATCTTTCCAGTCAAAACTGGAAATCAGTCGGTTACTGGTTTATAGTAGGCGTAGGGATGGGATGGGGAACATCACCTGAGGACACCCAGGAACCGCAGCTACAGGAAAATCAGCCTCCTGGTTTTGGAACCAGTTATTTTATTATTTTTTAAAGATTTTATTATTTATTTTTAGAGAGGGGAGAAGGGAAGAAGAGAGGGAAAGAAATATCAATGTGTGGTTGCCTCTCACACCCCCTGACTGGGGACCTGGCCCTAGCCATTTCGGAAGCAGTTATTTTAAAGTGTGGATTAAAAAGGCAGACACATTATTATCAGCATATGGATATTGCTTTTATAGATACATTTTCAGGAATGAGGTACCACTGCCTTCACTGATGAGTTATGATTACACTTTTACCCAAAAAAGTAGAAATATGGCCACTAAACAAACTGAAGTGGGATAAAGGATGAGCAAGAAATTTAGATGTTAGTGAAGATTTCAAGAGGAAGACATCCAAAAAATTACCTTTTAGATATTTCTGTTCTGCCTGTAGTATTTTGGTTGTCAGTAACTATAGCCTCTTGAGAATTGAGTTCCGGGGCCACCTTCGTCTGCCCCAAGCAGCGGGACAAAAGCTCTGGGGGGGGGGCTTTAAACACGAACTCATGGGCCTTACTGCTCTTTGACTGTCCGGGAAGAACCCCCATCCCGTGCAGTTACTGATCACACACCTACATTTGTGGGGCGCCTAAGAAAATGTGACTTTTGTTTTTAGTCAATATCACTGGCTACTGTCATCATTATACCTTTTAGAATTTATAAAAGGTTTTCATATTTATTATCTGCCACTTATTCCCTACCATAAACCCCAGCATTATTAACCTGTTTTGAAAGTAAAGAAACAGAGGAATATGTCTTAGTCCTGGACAACACTAATTCTTAAATTCACTTCCAGATCCAAACTCTGTGTGTGTGTGTGTGTGTGTGTGTATAGTTCAGTTTAATTCATTAGTAAGATTAAGTGGTAAATCACTCATTACAATGGAGAAAAGGGAAATACGAGTATGTGCTAAGTGCCTTTACCTGATGCTTTTGCGTTTATCTTGTTCAATCCCCGTAACCAAGTCACATTCTTCCCATTTTACAAGTGAGGAAACCAAACAGTAGCTCGTTTCTGTTTTCTGTTAATGACTTAACCTTCATTCCTGCCAGGGGGTATTTTTCTGCACTTTCTCATATTCTGAATATTCTGACAAAGAACCATCCTGGTAAGGACCATGTTTTTTCTCTATTGCATTTGTCCATAAACATCACACCCTTGTATCCCTAAAGAATTTAAGGGAGAAAAATTTGATGGAGAGTAGTTTTGTTAGTATCCTAATTTAAGAAATACTTCGTTTTTTAACTGTCTCTACCGAAGTAGGGAGATTGCTGTGTCCTCTTCTCCCGGGAGCATCTGTGTCCTCACCTCCCTGAGAAGCCTCACTGCCTTATTTCTGTATTTCTATATGATGTCTGTCTGATGAAATTGTGTGTGCCTGTTACAGAAGGAAAAACCTACAAGATATTTTGTGTGATAAACTCAGCGTGAAAGTGCCTAAAATATTCCTTCCCCCCTCCTTTTTTTAAACACAAAATACGTGTCGTTAAGTGTTGTTTGAATATCATGGCTATGATGAATCTTTCCACTTGTGGGAAACCATATTGAGATAGCACAGACTTGTGGAAAGTTTGATCGCCTTTCCGGGAGTGGCGGGGTAGAGCATGCTGAGGATGGATGAGCGCGGCTGAGCAGTTGAAGTGCTGCCCCAGCCACATCGCTTGCTATCATCTGTGTAGCTTTGTTAACGCCACTGAATTTTAACTTCCTTCGGGAAAGATAATGTGACTCATGAAGTGTTTGGTACAGTAGGAATTTCATCTGTTTATTATTCCTGTGTCCTCTATATATTTGTTTTAAATTTTGATTCTTCTGTCTGTTGTTTTTAACAAGGCCCAGGAGGATCAGCCAGCTCTCTACAGAGCTGGACAGAGTTCGTCACCATCCCAGTTGGTTTGAGTGCAAAGTGGAGTGTGTTTTTACGACAGGTCTGAAAGGAGGTCCTTTATAGCTTCTGAAAGCGAGGTTTGATCCTGTCAGTGCTGTGTGCGTCTGGGTTGATGAGTCTTGTCGGTCTGTCATCAGGGGATGGGAATGGGAATGTGAATCACCACACTAAGTAAAATATCCCAGAGTATACAGTCAGCTGCCGAATACGTCATTAGAGTCTTAATATTCTTCATACTACCTCATTAATTCCTGATATTGTGGAAGATCCTTTGCTGTGCAGGCACATAGGAAAGGTCTGATAAGCTGACTGATGAATATGTGAGTTACTCATCGGCAACTCACTGGTTTCTGAGTTTTCTAATACCATTTCATGCAGTTCCCACCATACTGGCCACGGCCGTGCTACCCAGTAGAACTTCTGCGGTGATGTTCTGTAGCTGCAACTACACTGTAACCATTTGGGGCTAGTGAAACAGTGGGTAGTAAAACTAAGGAACTGAATTTCTAATTTAATTTTAACTCAGTCATATAAGTATATAATTGTGTCACATATAACACTGCTTCATTTGCTTTTTTGTTTAATATATCACGTATTGTACCTTTTCAGTGACTGTTAAATGATTATAATTAGACCGTTTTAATCCCTTCCACTTAGAAGTAGATATTTTTGTGTATGTTTCAAGCATGGGGTTATAGAAATAGTATTTTAGAGAGACTTCTAGATCAGCAATTTTCAACCTTTTTCACTTCATGGCACACATGAACTAATTACTAAAATTCTGCACAACACCAAAAAATGTATTTTTTACTGACCTGACCAAAAAAAATAGGTATAGAGTTTGAGTTATCCACACCAACAGCTACTGATGTGTTGGCTATTGTCATTTTTTATTTGACAATCCAAGGGAGAGAGATCATGCCCTGACTGGGTAGCTTAGTTGGTTAGAGCATTGTCCCCATACAGCAAGCTCGCAGGTTTGATGCCCAGTCAGGGTATATACAAGAATTGACTGATAAATGCATAAATAAGTGGGACAACAAATTGGTGTTTCTCTCCCCCACCCCCTTCCTCTCTTTCCTTCAAAGCAATAAATAAAAAAGAAAAGGGGTCAGTGCCTCTGAATATATAAATAGGTATTGGATGTTTTAAACATTCTTGCAGCACACCAGTTGAAGATTGCTGTTCTAGATTATTATAAGGAAGAGATTTTTAGGTTCTGTTAAACTGTTTTCAGTGAGAGAGAAATTAAGGAGACGGGTGAAAGCTTGCTCTCAGCCTCCACACCCTGTTACTGTGGCATGTGGCGTTACCCTTGTTTCCCTGTAAATAGTGGGCCACTGTCAGCTTGGTCAAAGATCAGTTGCACAGTGTTAGCCCTACAGTTTTTTTAAATCGAACCCTTATTAAGCAATAAGCCACAGTTTAGGTGTTCAGTAGCCACGTGTGACCAGTGTTTACCACATTGAACAGCACGGATCTAGTCTGTTCGCCTCCATTAGCTGGACAGCATTTGTAGAACACTTCCCAGCAGCTATGCAATACATGTTCTTTCGAATGTACATGGAACTTTCACCAAGGCAAACCAAATTCAAGGCCATAAAACAGTTTCAAACCGAAAGACTGAAATCTCATAGTATATTCTGTGATAACATCAGAATTAAATAAGAAAATAATAACATTAAGTTATCTAGCAAAACCAGTATATCTGGAAATTAAACAACACACTTCTAAGTAATTTGTGAGTCAAAGATGGAATCTTTGGAAAAAGAAATCTCAAGCTAAATGGCAATGAAAATACATTGTATCAAAATGTTCAATTTAGCTAAAGCAGTACTCGGAAATTTATAACTTTTTCAAAAAAGGTTTTATTTATTTTTGGAGCGAGGGGAAGGGAAGGATAAAGAGAGGGGAGCAGAAAACTTGACAGAAAATGAGCTGCAGTATGAGATCCCTGCCCTTTGATAACTTTTACAAAGTATCCCGTTAAACTGCAATGACCAGCAGTAAAATCAGTGAGAAAAAATAGTACTTTAAAAATTATAAGGAACAAGTTGGTAGTTGAGAGCAGGATTAAATTAAGCTTTAATTAAATTAAATTAAATTAATTTTATTTTTTATAACAAGCCTCGGTTTCTTTTAATTCGGATTCGTGTTAGTGCTCAGATGTGCCCATTTGGAAAATAATTTAACCTAGGGGTGGAAATCTATAGACAAATTTTATAAACCCATGAAAGAATTTTAAAGCTGAGAATTTGAATTTAGTTTTGAAATAACCAGCTGGTACCCTGGCTGGTGTGGCTCAGTGGATTGAGCACTGGCCTGCAAACCAGAGGGCCACCAGTTCGATTCCCAGTCAGGGCACATGCCTGGGTTGCGGGCCAGGTCCACAAGAGGTGCACAAGAGGCAACCACACATTGATGTTTCTCTTTCTCCTCTTCCTCGCTCTCTAAAAGTAAATAAATTAATCTATAAAAAAATAAAATAACCAAGTGGTAAGCAGCTGTGTGCATCCCATTGAGAATTGTACAGTACTTACTTTCAAGACAGACATTCCCAGGTGAGTCACAGAAATGATTGGCTCCCAGGAGTTTATATAATTTCATTGAACTGAAAAAAAAAAGAATATTTAAATCATTGAATTTTTTTCTTACAGGTTTATAGACAAGAAGGAGCGGTTAAGTCAACTTAAGAGCAAGCAAGAAGAATTCCAAAAGGAGTGAGTTTTCATTTTGCTTTTTAATCTGTGGAGGTATCTAGTCACCATGTGGATTAATTCAGTGCTATGGTATACAGATATATGGATTACTAGCTCATTAAATTTAGTAGCAAAATAGGAGAGTTGTGAGTTTCTAGGAAATACTGGGATCAGTCTGGGGCTGGTACACAGTAGGTGCTCAGTGATGGGGTGGGGTGTTGAGTCAAGGCCCAGCCCTGACCCTTGACGTGTGGCAAATGGGCCCGGGAGAGTAGGCGGCTTAGACGTGAGTTAATGGCTCCTGCAGGACGTCACTGCTTTCATTTATCTTCTTCTCTGTCAGTGCATTCGCAGAGTGCGGTCATCTACATCAGAATTCAGTAACTGAGGTCATGGTTAAATGCAGATTCTTAAAACCCCATCCTCAGATATTCTGATTCAGTAGGTCTTGGGGGAGGCCTGGAAATCTGCGTTATTACCGAGCACCCCGATGCACCTCTGTCACTCTAGGTTTGAGAATTTTCATTTAGAACCTTCTGTCCCAAACTGACCCAGTCACTGTTCTGCAGGCACATACAGCCCAAGTCCAATAACACATTAGTACGTGGATTAAATATCTGAGATGCCTTGGCATTAGAGAAACCTACTTGGATTTATTTAGCTCAGTTATTTCTCTAATTGATTTGATCACGGAAACTTTTATGTTTCCAGAATACTTTACTCCACGAAAACAAATTTTTAAAGATACTGGCTTGTGCCTTTTCTTTGGGAGATGATCATAGCATTTTCAATCATGCATTCTCCTGTAACTGTCATCATTGTTAATTGTGACTGATGGGAATTCTTGTGACTGAGGACAAAGGCTTTGGCTGTTACGGAAGTTTACCATGAATGTATATCGAAAACTCTGGGCTGTGTCAGAAGTGCAAAAGGAAGGAGGTGAGAAAGAATTACAGAGAACGGTATTTGGAACATACTTTGGTATTTCCAGCCATTTACCAGAGCTTATTTTAAAAGTTGTTGATTTTACATTTTTGAGCTTTACAAAATTGAGTTATTTTAAGAGCTTATTCTGTATGTCTCTTTGTCTCTTCTCCATACAGAGTGTTAAAAGCTATGGAGGGAAAATGGATAACAGATCAGTTGGTAAGCTGTAAGAGCTGTTTCAATAATATTCTTTGACTTGAGGTTACATATTTTTAAGGTGGCAACATGTTTTTAAGGTGGCAGAGCTTAAAAAATCATTGTGAATCTAAATTTGTTTTTGCTCATTTTTCAAAGTCCTCTCTTTGAGTATATTTGTAGTGTGGGCTTTTCAAATATTTTATCTAGATACCAAAAATGGGTATTGACAGCCGAGTAGGGAGCCATCATCATAAAGGTTAGTTAGGAAGTCTGGTACTGACTTAGAAATACAAGAGCAGTGGGCTGTCTATTTTGAGAAAACTTAGGCATCGTAAGCACAGATATTTTGGGTGGGTTAATGATTAAATGTGAAAAAAATAAACTCAAAAATATTAAAGTATGGGAAAGGTTTATATATTCTGGGGATGGGAGGACTTTGACAAGCCATAAAGGAAAACATTTTGACAGACTGTGTAAAAGGTGTTTTATGTTAAACACTCCAAGCAAAATTAACATAAACTGGGAAAAATTGAGTACAACATATGAAAATAAGGAGTTTGGTTGAAAACATTTTTATTCACTGTCGGTGGGAAATACACATTGACATACTTGGGGGACAGTTTCGGGGGGGTTCCTGATGCACGTGTGGTGTGTCTAGCAGTCTTCCTCTTAAGGAGATGCACACGAATGCAGAGGTTTATGGATAAAGACGCTGACTGTCTGCAGCATGAGGAGTCAGGTTATGTGTAAATAAACTAAATGCTAAGCAGGAGGCACTAAGTATGACAGTGTGTAGCTGTTAAAATGAGTGCAGTCAATCCATGTGTATTGATGCAGAGTGATGTCCAAGGTAAACTTCTTAATGAAAAGTAAAAAAAAGTAGGCCTAAGTGTGAATCCGTATTTCTGAGTACGTGCTTTAAATATAAATGTGCTCTAAAAAGTCTGGAATTTCCAGACTTCGATCCCTTAAGGAACAGAAGGAGTTAGGCTAGCAATCACTTTTTTTTCCTGTGATATCTAATTTTTTCACAATAATAAACATCACTCATAGTTTTTAACTTAAAAGAATATTTTTGATAGAAGTAAATTCTATTCATGCGCTTAATGTTATAGAAACAAAATATTCCATAGAAAAAAGATCATAAAAGGCCATTTGTAAAGAATCCCATCCCCATTTTTCTACATTCCTCATACCATTTTCTAATTTTTCTATCAAAAACTTTAATATCGATTCTTAAAGACTAATACCTTTTAAAAGTGAAGGCATTTTATTGCCAGTTCTCCCGAATCCACCAATTCCTAGGAACCTGTGTGCAGATATCTCTCACCCACTGGGGAGGTTGGCATTTCACCCACTGGGACATCCCTGTGACCTGCTGTGTATCTCATACTATCAAGCACCACAAACCTTTGAATGTTGTGTGAAGTTTCAATTGGCCACATTTATGGAGATATTATAGAATAGATAGTTATACTTTTTAACTGATTACTAAGTCACGTTTTTACTGATGATCCTTTATTTACCTTGGGGGAAGTAATACCTAAATCCTGGTAAGGTAAAGAGGAAATTTCAGGTTTCTTTTTTTGTGGTGGTAGGGGGGTAATTTCATGTTTTGTATAATTGAGACTTTTCAGGAAATCTTATATGAGTTATATACTTGTTAAAAAACTTCTGTTTTACTGAAGTTTTAATTATTTTAAAAATGTTTGTTGATTATGTCAGAGAGGGAATACAGGGATGTTCGTGGTGTCCTCGGTAACTAGCACTGAGGGTTTAGGGCAGGGCATTGATAGAACTTTCTGGGGTGATGCCCATGCTGTGTCTGCACAGATCAACATGGTGGCTGTTAGCCATGTGTGGTGTTGAGCACATGACATACAGGTAGTGTGAGTAAGCAGCTGAGTTTTTTTTTTATTTTATGTATTTTAATGGACTTTTAAATAGCCATGTGTGGCCAGTAGCTATACATTAGACAGAGTATGTTAAGAGAATATCCTTTAACATTTTTGTCTGTGATTTTTTTTTCTCTCTTAATTTTCTAGCAGCTTCTGCATGGAATCAAATAACTTTTTTTTTTCTTTTTGGTAATCTACCATAGTTACAAAACTATAATAAATATAATGGTCTTTTTTTTCATTATGTTTTCTAAGATATACCTAAAAATAGGTAATGATTACATGTAGATAATCATTAATTATGAGATCAACATTTCTGATACTTATTGTATACTTTTTAAGAGATGGAAAATAATGTCCTGCAAGATGAGGATTGAGCAGTTGAAACAAACAATATGTAAAGGAAATGAGGAAATGAAGAAAAGTAAGTAATTTGACCCCCTCCCTCCAGCCCTCATAAGGAGCTCCTGAGGAATTTCATGGGATTAGTGAACTAGAGAGCCAGAGAGAGGGGCAGGGTGGGGGCCATAGCAACCTGGGAGGTTTACTGCTTGCCTTTCTCTGCTTATACATGTTTGTGTAAGGAATTCTTATCTAAGGACCTTTAAATAACCTGCTGTCTTTCTCATTTACTTCGAAAAGTTAAGGAATGCGCCCTGACGGATGTGGCTCAGTCGGTGGGTTGGGTCTGGCCCGGTAAAGCCAGTGTTTGCCAGTTGGCTTCCGGTCAGGGCCTGTGCCTGGGCGGGTTGCAGGTCTGGTCGCTGGTTGGGGAGCAAGCGAGAGACAGCCCAGTGTTTCTCGCACATCAATGGTTCTTTCTTGGTTCTTTCTTCTCCCTACCTCCCTTCCCCCTCCTCTCTAAAATGTCTTTTTAAAAAGAAATTTTAAAAATCATTAAAAAAAAGGTTTTTTTTAAGTTAAGGAATGTCTGTTTTCCATTTGCCTTAGCTAACAGGAGACTCAGAGTCTAACTTGGTAACCGTTTATACTTATTCATACCAGAAGCACAGAATATTGTTCTTTTTCTTCTGTAGTGTGTCTTATACATATTTAAATCTGTATTAATCTTACATTATATTTTTACAAATACTCTGTCGTGGGTGATTAGCAAAGTTTAGGAGAATCCTCTTAGAAACCCCGTATCCTTAGAAAAACGTTGTGTATTTCTGAAGGTCATTGTTTAAAGTTTACAGTGAGTCACCACCACACCTTGTGAATCCCTTTCCTCTCTATGCATTGCTTTCAGAAGCAGTGCCCTCCAGTGGTGTGCAGTGGTGTAAAAGCTTGAAAACATTTGTCCTCTACAGTACCCCTGGGAGTCAGTCTCACGGAGGTCACGAGCTAGAGAAGCAGGGCCACCCGATGGAGGGGCGCTCAGAACGACAGGCAGCCGGTTCTCCACTGAGTTTTGCACGCATTCTCCAAGGACTCGGGTTCAGCAGCAGTGCAGTGACTTGTCACTTCACCTTGGTTCACCCTCTTTGCCCATCCTCCCATGGTGTTTATACCAGGAGTTTGCTCCCAGGCATCTGAGAACCTCCGGAAATTGCTGAATTTACTGAGCTTGTACATGTGTCTGATGAGCAAGTTTAAACTTTGGTCAGCTCTAATAGATTTGTAATACCAGAATACAAAAGCAACCACAGAAGATAAAGAGACGTGGTTCTAAAGCAGTGGACTTATAACAGTGGCTTCCATCCCTAGCAGAGTGACCTGGTAACCTTTTAAAAATCTATGGAGAGAATCTTGGGACCCACCCTAGGTTTGGGAAATTACAGTCTCATTCAGAGGGGACTGGGTTAGTGGTTCTTCAACTGTCTGTAGTGGAAGGCCAGTCTTTTTCTCGTTGATTTCCAATCTGTCATAAACCAATACCAGTACCTTTATAGAGTACTATAAAATTAATCACTAGAAAAATGACTGCGTGCTTCAATATTATGACAACGTCAAAAGAAAAGTCCCCAAACTTAGTCTGTGTTTCTGTACTTCGTCTGGTTGGCAGAAGTCGGCGGATGGGCCATCATACCCAGTGCACAACTGTGGGAGGTTCTGGTGGCCTGCGGGTTGGGAACCCTGCTCTTCGGAACAGAAACGCAGGCTAGTTGCTGTGCCCGTGACCTTTTGCAAACAGATCTTAAGGAAGTTAATGGATTCCAGAACTGTTTTTAGAGATAACTGTTGGGTGTGATTTATTTTAGCTTCTGAAGGCCTTCTCAAAACCAAGGAAAAGAACCAGAAGCTTTATACTCGAGCAGAGCGGCATCAGGAGAAAAAGGAGAAGATCCAGAGACACAACCGCAAACTTGGTGACCTAGTAGAAAAGAAAATCGTTGACTTAAAAAGTCATTACGAGCGTCTGGCGAACCTTCGGCGATCTCATATATTAGAGCTCACCTCTGTCATTTTTCCAATCGAGGAAGTAAAGACTGGTGCGAGGTACAGTAAGCAACTCTTTGGACTCTAGAGCAAATCGGGTTCCAAAGATCAAGTATTTTTCAAGTATGTCAGCACCTCATTCATTTGAGCTCATTCTGGGGCCACTGGTTTTCCTGGTAATTAAACTGAATGAAGTCTTATCTGCTTCAGCAAACACCGCACACTGCATGACGCAGGAGGCAGCCAAGGTCGAGGGTGGAGGCCTCAGAGTGGGGCCTGGGCTTGTGTACTCTTCCAACTTCCAGTGAGGTGCTGACTCACTCCTGATCAGAAACCGTCTGCTGGCCGGTGTTGGCTGCAGTCCCAGTTGGGCTGTTTATTAGTTATCTGCTGTGAGGCAGGTCCTTAAACCTCACATTTCCTTGTCTGTTTGGGGTCATACCGTCAATGCCTACTTCCCAGGGAACTCAGTGCACTAAACTGGAAGAAAACATCTGGTGCTTGGCGTCTCTTACTTGGGGACAGCCTTTTCTGGGTGACTAGCTGCTGCTGAGCACTAGGTGTCCTAGGTTTGCTCTTAAGCAGTAGTACGTGGACACCCTCAGGAATCTGTGGGTGGCAGCACCGTGGTTCCGCCCCTGGCTGTTCCTCAGAGTCTCCCAGGAGCTTTTGAAAAATGTAGGTCCAGAGGACACACGTTCGGCCCCCCAGTCTGTCTCATAATACTTTTTTAAAAACTTAAAACTTGGCCAGACGATGCTGATGAGCAGCCAGGGGTCTGGAAACGCTGCTGAAGAGTCTCATGTTTCCCCTCGCTCACCACTAGGCTGTCTCAGCTGGGGCTCTTCCTGTCCGTACCGTCACCCTCGCTTCCCAGTCCCCGTTCCCCGGACAGTGGGTGGGCTACCGCCAGCTCTGTGACTGTTCTTTCTGCCTCTGCTTCAGTGGTCCGCTCGTCTGTTGCCAGGCTTAGCTCCCTAAGCTTAAAAGTCTGTTGCTTCTAGTTTGAAAACCTCTCTGAGCTCTTACCAAGTAATACATCGTTCATAATAGCTGGTAGTAAACTAAAAAGGCGCATTCAAAATGCAGTAGAATAGAACTTTCAGAAATAAACTTGTATGGTGGCTTTTTGGATGAGTGAGGAAAAGTTGGATTACCCCGAAATTGGTGTAGACAATTGGCCAAGCAAAAGGGGATAAAAAAAGCTGACAAAGTAGAAACATTAGGCCCAATTAAACTCCTAGGCCGGGGCCTGCTGTGAGAGGGTTGGGAGAGGCTGTGGATTCCTTTTGGAGTTATTTTTGGATGCGCTGAGTGGTCACCAAGAGCAAAGCTCACCCTCCCGAGTTAAAACATTTAGGGACAAGAAGTTACCATTGAAATTAAATGGTGGCAGACACGTCCAAGGACTACTGTGGGGGGGTTGGTGGCCCCTTTATGAATCTTGTGACACACGACTGTGGGGACGGCCCCTCGTGGGCTGCAGCACAGTGTTGGAGTGGGGTGACAGTTCACATCGTCGTGTCAGGGGCCCAGGGATGGCTGTGTTCTCCAGAGAAATCAGCTGCTGCCACACGTCCCCTCCGCACAGCCCCCGTTTTACTACAGGGCAAAAATAGAGTTGTGTACATTTGCACATTGACCTTTTGTTAAATAAACTTTGGTAATGGGCAGAAAAAATTCTCACGGGCCAGGATATCAGTATTAAGCATTGTGGCCAACAAAGACCAGTGTCTGTTGCAGATTTTAGGGCACTGACACCAACAGCTGCTCACACAGCAGAGGAGCAGCCATTGGGGAAAACTCCCTCCTTCCTTCCTGCGCCGATTGAGTTTCTCTATTAGAACATAATCACGTGGTATTAATTTTTCTAAGCTGATGGTTTTGAAGTTCACCCTATAATAAGGTTTCTTGTTCACTCACATTTCTCAAACTTCCTTCAGTGGGAGAAGAAAGGAGTAGCGGGACAGCTTAAAACTGGCCGTAGCCCTCACCCCGTCTTGTCCGTGACAGGCGGTAGGAGTGATGCCACATGTGTGTTGTGGCAGAAGGAAAAAGGGTCAAGAACCACTGGGCAACAGAACAGCGTCTGGACGTAGTGCAGCACAGCAGGCCCCGGCCAGCCTCCCATTTCCTGCCTGCCTCGCCACCACCGTCGCCGGGCGCTTCCTTACGCACGCTGCACACAGCCCCTCGCCCATCTCTGCTTCCAGACACGTTGCGTTCTCCCTCCTGCGCATGTGCGCCCGCCCTGACTTCTCGTTCCCATCCACTCTCTAGACCAGCACTTCCCCAAGTACAGGGACTCCGGTGGGCCTTTGCAGCCTTTCAGGGGGTCCCTGTGCGGGCAGAGCTGTTTTTACAGTTCTGTACTAACACTTGATTGGCCCTGGTGGCTCACAGGTCATGGTGGGTGAAGCCTGTCCGCCTTGGCACATTCAAAGGCAGTGATACCCAACTACAGTAACAGTCACGGTATTCCACCACGTGCTTGCTTTAAAAAGAAAGCAGTTTTGCAACAAGAATGTTCTTGATGAAGCAATAGAAACTATTTGTGTTATTGTCTTGGCCCTGCACACACATCTGATGACGTGGGAAGTGTGCAGAGACTGCTTCTGCTGCAGACTGACGTGTGTGGTTGGCTCAGGGAAAGCACTTGATGGGTGAGCTGCAGGCAGGAGTAGGTGTTTTCACAGGACACTGTTTTTCCTTGAAAGAACAACTGAAAGACTTGGGTACCATAGAGATTTTCAAAAAAAATCTTGATCAGTGTTGCATTTTACTGTGTGACTCAGCCAGTCAGTATTGTCACTCTTTACTAATGTTCTTGGTTTGAAAAATACAGATTTTTTTCATAAAGACATGCTATGTTAACATTTAATAGATTTATTATTCTTGAATAAGTTAATAATTTAAAATGTTCTCATTATTTCTAATACAGTAAATCTCAATAGATCTAACCCATATACACAAAAGCTTTTTGGGGTTCTCAAGTGGTTTTTTTTTTAATCTATTTATCTTTAGAGGGGAAGGGAAGGAGAGAGGGAGAGAAATATCAGTGTATGGTTGCCTCTCGTGAGTCCCCTGCTGGGAATTGGCCTGCAACCCAGGCATGTGCCCTGACTGGGAATCGAACCGCGATCATGTGGTTCGCAGGCCCTCGCTCAATCCACTGAGGCACACCAGCCAGGGCTGGGGTCCTCAAGTTTATAAGCACATAAAGGGACCCTGAGACCGAATCATTTGAGAACCTGATATTTGAGGCCCTGACTCTCGGGGTCACCTTCCTTATAGTCGTTGGGCTTCTGTGCCACTGCTGACTCGATCTTCATCTCTGATGGCAGTCACTTATCTCTACATATTCCAAGTGACTCTGGTCCTGTTTCCAGTGTTCTGCATATTGGCAGGTACGATACTGTGCACTCCTTAAAATCCAGTCCCTTGAAATCCATACGCATCTTCTGATTTTCAGAGATCCCGCGGATGCGTCTTCAGAGAGCGACAGCGCCATGACCTCCAGCACCGTGAGCAAGCTTGCCGAAGCCCGGAGGACGACGTACCACTCGGGGAGATGGGTCTGTGATGACCACAACGGGGACACCAGCATCAGCATAACAGGGCCCTGGATTAGCCTTCCCAACAACGGGGACTACTCCGCCTACTATAATTGGGTGGAGGAGAAGAAAACCACGCAGGGTCCTGGTGAGAGGCAAAGTGGTCTTTGGAAACTTTTGTAAATATGCCCTTTTTAGTCGAGATCAGTCTTACATAACAAAGCGAACAATTTTAAAGTGCACGATACTTAGTACACTTACAGCATTGTACACCTTTGTCTAGTTCCTAAACATCTTCATCACTTCAGTTGGAAATTCCAAGGCATGAAGCAGTCACTCCCGCATTCCCCTCCTCCAGGCCAGACCCCTGCTTTCAGTCTCTAAGGTTGTGTCTGTTCTAGACATTTCATATAAATGGGATTGTGTAATATGTGGCATTTTGCATATGACTTTTTTCACTTAGCACGTTTTCAGGGTTTGTGTATATCCAGCATCTCATTCTTTTTATGACTGAATAATCCATTGTATGGATAGATTATATATTGTTTATCCATCTGTAGATAGTACTGAAAACATATTTTAGACATCTCACATTTTGGGAGTCAGTAACTTCTTTATTTACATAAGATCCCACTATGTAAAGAAGTGTATCTACAGCTTGGATAGCAGTCCTGACTGGAAATTGAATACCAAAATTGCAAAACTCTTTAAAACTCCTGTGGCTTTTCTTTGGTGGAAAAGGACTGCTCAATTAGTCATTCAGCAAGTATTTTGTGAGTATGAGCTTTCTGTCGTGCACAGTACTGTGTGCTAGTGATACGGAAGTGGTGTCACCAAGACGGGTGCAGCCCTTCGCCTTTCTGTGGGGAGGGCAAGGGGCAAGCAGTGATGAAAAGCACCCACACGGAGTGTGCCGTGGGTGAGTCCAGCAGGAACGCAGGGCAGGGCTGAACAGGATGGGACTGCTTTTCCACAGGGAAGCTAAGGGAGGTCTCTCTGGGCATTGATTGTTCAGGTAGATAATACATTATCAGGTTCGAGCAGTTCAGACTTTCATTATGCTGGGCCAGATTAATTTCATTTATGCTGGGCCAGTTTAGGCCCATTTACTTAAGTTATATTTCACTCAGTAAAAAGCATAAACAATGCAACATGGACCTTTTATTAGTAAGGAGTAAAACATAACCATCAGTGAAGTAATGATAGAGCTAGAAATCATAAAGTATAGGTTCATTCGTATTTCCATTGAAATTAAAGCTGTTTGTGTGTGTGGTTGTTTTTACCCCTTAGACATGGAGCATAACAACCCTGCATACACGATCAGTGCTGCCCTGTGCTACGCGACTCAGCTCGTCAACATTTTGTCTCACATACTCGATATAAATCTTCCCAAAAAGCTGTGCAACAGGCAAGTAATTGAAGGCGGTGATGTCTGTCATGGATCTCTTTTGTTCTTACTGTCTTCTCATTCATTCCAATTAAATCAAAAGAAAAATGTAAGTATTATTGAGACAGAAGCAGTCCAGCCATAGATATTGAGATTAATTTCAGATAACACAAATAACACTTGTGTTATCCTGCAATTGCACGTGCAATGTTTGGGAAGACCACAGAGAATCCTGCCACTTGTAAAAAGAATTGAAGGAAAAAAACAGGTTATTCAGAGGGTATACTCATGTGCAAGAACTAGCTAAATAGAAACACTTGAAATTTTTTTGATTTTCTTAACAATTAAAATATGTGTTTAAAATTTTTTTAAATGTAAAGGTTTACAGTCTACCCAGTTCCTACTAAGACCATCCTACCGCCCTCTAGTTATCCTTGCATTTCAAGCAAATATAAACATACATGGTTACCATCACATGCACTGCTCCCCCCAGCCCCCGTTTTAAACACAGAAGGTATTAATACTGTACTAAGGTGTTTTGCACCTTCCCTTTAAAGCTTTTATTTAACAAATATTTACTAAGTGCCTCCTAAAGTGTTAGGCACTGTTCCAGGTGCTAAGTGGGTACAGTGGTGATACAAACATAATCCCTGCTCTCTTGCCACTTGATTTTAATGAAGGGACAAATAATCACAGTACATCAGATGGTGACAAATGTTGTAGAGAACATTCAAGCAGGGTGAGCGAAAGGGGACGTGGAAGCAGGGAAGGGCTTGCTGTGTCTGAGTGGGCAGGTGTGTGGTCACGTGTGAACCCGAGGGAGGAAGGGAGCAAGCCCAGGGGACCCTGGGGAAGGAGGCTGTGGCAGAGGACAGGCCAGTGCGAAGCCCTGGGAAGCGTGAGCTGCGAGGAGAGCAGTGGAGACCGAGGGCAGCAGGGAAGGCAGGGGTGCAAATCCCACGGAGCCTTCCACTGTCATTCTGCATAGAGTGGACAGTTGCAGGGCTTCCCTCTGTGTAAATGTTCTAGGTCTTAACCAGTCCTCTGTGGATACTTCAGGGCATACCCTATGTATTCATCATGTTATTAGTTTGCAAGTATCTTTGTGGAATGAATTTTCAGAAGTGCAGTTGCTTGGACAAAGAGTATGTGCACCTGTGACTTTTGTAGATGCAGTGCAATTGCCCCATGAGGGAACAGTTCATTCCTAGAAAGTTTCTAAGGACATTTAAGAGGCAAAGTCCACAAGGTAGGTTTTATGCTGAATTGTAGTTTAAAGTGTACTCTTCAAAATAAACATCTTAACATAGAATTTCCTTTAAAAAACACAACTTTATATGTTTGTTTTACAGTGAATTTTGTGGGGAAAATCTCAGCAGACAGAAATTTACTCGAGCAGTAAAGAAGCTAAATGCAAATATTCTTTACCTGTGCTTTTCTCAGGTATGGAAAATGTGCTGTGAACTAATTTTTAATTTCTTAACATGGTTGAAAATAGTAATCAATTTTTCACTTTTTCTAGCACGTAAATTTAGATCAATTACAACCACTGCATACCCTCAGGAATCTAATGTACCTGGTCAGCCCGAATTCTGAACACCTAGGCAGGTAAGGAGGGTGTTTATTGGGACCACCCTAAAATGGGGTTGTTGTATGTGTTGGCAGTATACAGGGCCCAGTTCCTCATCACCAAATTCTCACACGGGGACAAAAATAGTGCAGTTCTGAATAGAAGGAGACGATGGTTAGTCATACTTGAACCATCGTGGTCCTTACATAATCATTTCCCAGAGAAAATTAATAGCAAGCATTTTTTTTAAATTTTATTCATTTACCTTTAGAGGGGAAAAGAAGGAGAAAAGGAGAGAAATATCAATGTATGGTTGCCTGTCATGAATCCCCTGCTGGGAACTGGCCTGCAACCCAGGCATGTGCCCTGACTGGGAATCGAACCATAATCGTGTGGTTCACAGGCCCGAGCTCAATCCACTAAGCTACACCAGCCAGGGCATTTAGCAAGCATTTTTAACACCTACAAGGGAGCAGAAGAGCCCAGGTGTTCCTGGAGTGGGGCCTGTCTTGTGCTGTCTTGGAAGCTCACATACCATCTCTTTGAACCACATTTGTTTCCTCTCTAGCCTCGTCTGGTGTCAACCTGGTTGCTTGTGCATTTTTTTTGTGCCTGCTTATTCCTTCCCATCATAACAGTTCTTCACAGTTCACTTCTTGTCACCGAGTCAGTCTGACTACCAGTTGGACAAAGGCTATGAGATGTTTATGGGATGAAGTGGTTTAAAATCTCTAGCTTAAAAACAGGACTCGGTAACAAAAAAGACCATCCCCGACTGGTCTGTGGGATCTTTTCAGTTTCTCAGCCCATAAACGCATGACCTTGACGAGGCTTAACTTTTGTACTGTCCAAGGGCCCCTTCTCTGGATGTCTACCTCTTTTCCTCATTCTGAGCACTCTGCCCGTACATTTCTAGAGGTACGGCTTGGTTAGTATATTTGCACTTTGAAAGAAGACAAGAAAGTTAAAAGGTGCAAAGATTTGGGGGGTTCCTCCCCATCATCCACTTGCGTTGGCACTGAAACCAAGGCTCAAGGGGAGTCCCCTTCACGACCAGGGTGCCTGGCTTCCTTCACATTGCAGTACATTTTCTGCGACAGTCTGCCCTTAACCGTTGTCTTCCGTTTCTCCCCTCATCCTGCTGAAAACAGTGGTTAATTTTGGAAGAAGTTGCAAACTTTCTCCAGGAAACTGCATATACCCCCAGAATTCTGTGCCATTTCATGGGGGGTTCATGCCCCTCACCCCAAATCCCATTCCTTAGTTTAGGAGCCACAGAAACCCATTGAAAATCTACCCCAATTTTAGTGGTCAATGCTGTAGGTTGGCATGCCATCCTTTCTGTACCTTATCTGTGAAAGGTTCAACATTAGGAAATTTAATACTAATAATAAGAACTAATATTTATTGAGCCATTATTAATTGACATTGGGCTAAGTATTGGCATGCCTTCAATCCAGGTAGGATGATGACTCTTCCTTACACAGGGAGTAACTGAGGCTGAGCATGGCCAGGTAGCTCATGCCCGTGACCGCAGGGCCGGGAGAGGTGCTGGGGCCCAGGGCCCAGCACACCCCCGGCTGACGACGCCCCATAGTGGATGCTCGTGCTTTTCACCAGCACACATCGCTTTATCACATGAACGTATTAAAGAAGAAAAAACAAAACATCGACCCGCTAGATGCCAGAAATCAATGAATAAAATTGTTCCCATTAATTAAAGAAAACTATCAAGTTAAGAGATTATTAATAAAGGATATCTGCCATAAGCATAAGGCCAAAACTATACTTAGTGACGTATTACTTAAATAGATAATAGAGGCAGTCCCGGCAGCAGGGAAGACCGAGGGTGCCCTACCGTCACTGCCGTGTTAACCCTGCTCTGAAGGCCCAGCCAGGGCAATAGTACATTTTAACAAAGAAATAAGGTGTGCTTTATGTTGGAAGGAGGGGAGCTAAGGAGACACTGTTGTCGTTGGTACGGTTGTTGAACTGGAGAAACTGTTAGAAATGATAGTTCAGGGCGGTGGCCAGACATAGGATCCACACACGTAAAAGCAGTTGCTTTTTTATGTGCCCACAACAACTTGCTGGAAGACGAAGTGAGGAAAACGCCCCATGTACTTCAGCAACAAAGGCTATAAATTCTATATAGAGGAGTAATCCTTACAAAATACATGTAAATCTATGTGAATAAAATGAAACTTTTTTAAAGGATTTTATTTTATTTTTAGAGAGAGTGGAAGGGAGGGAGAGAGACATCAATGTGAGAGAGAAACATCAATGGGTTGCCTCCTGCATGTCCTCAGTGAGGAACCTGGCCCGCAACCCAGGCGCGTGTCCAGACCAGGGATCACACTGGTGACCTTTTAGTTTGCGGGGCGACGCCCAGCCTACTGAGCCACACCAATGAGGGCAAATCATGAAACCTAAAAAAAAAAATCAACGTGTAATTCTTGAAAGGCCACCAGGCACCATATGAGATGTGGCATCGAATGAAAGAAGGCCCAACGAAGTGAAAACCCTTTTGATTTTCTAGGAGGGGAAGGCTCAGTTGTAAAAATGCCACTTTTCCCAAAAAGGAAAGCTGATCAGAATTTCCATAGGTACGTCATGGGACTTAGACAAGCTGATTCTAGTGTTTAACTAGAACAGTCTGCAGAGAAATTTGGTAGAAGAGTAACAGGGGATGGTCTTTGTCCCTTTAAAGCAGTATAAAGGTAATTAAAATAGGGTGCTGTTAGCATGCAAATAGGAAGAGTCCAGAAACAGACTCGTGTACGTGTGGGAATTAATACATGATCGGGTGACATGTCGAATCAGTAATAGCAGCTCAGTGGTGGTGGGCCAGTCGGGTAGTCATATGGGGCGAAAAGTTGGATTCATACCACATTCCACATACAAAAATTAATTCCAGATGATATAAGCAACCATAATTTAAAAAAAAAAAGAACTAAGAGAAAAGACTGTTTTATAATCATAGGGTGGGAGGGAATTCCCAAACAAGCCACCAAACCCAAAAATCATAAAGGAAAGGAGTTACACATTTTAATGTGTAAAAACTCTGTCTTTGTTAAATGATACTATAAACTGTTAAAAGACAAGCAACCGATAAATTTTGCAGTACTTGTAAGAGACAATGGATTAAAATCCAGACTTAAATCGGGTCAATGAAAGAAAGGCAAACAGCCTCAAGAAAATAGAGAAGTATTCAAGCAGGCAGTTCACACAAAAGAAATGCAAGTCAGAATTCAAATGGAAAAGACTTTAGTCTCAATCAAGAGGAAAGAAATGCACTTCAAACCGGGTTTCTGTTTTCCATCTATCAGTTTAGCACAAAGGGAAGGACTGATGATGTGCGGTGTTGATGGCTTTTACTTCCTTAGAGGATCTGCCGTTTTTTCCCTGGGTGTGCCCTTGAGTCTGCCCTCCATCTGGAGGGCTGTGCTCTGCAGGAGGACACACACACACACACACACACACAGCCAGGCTGTCACCACGTCCACGGCCTCCGAGCCTGTGAACCCGGTGGTCGGGGCTTTTGGTGCCTCCCTCAGTCCGGCCTGGAGAGATTGGTAATGGAGCTTGTATGGGACGTCTTGTTTCCATTGAGACTGGCTGAGCTACAGGTTCTATCCTGAATCCAACATGGCCTTATTTCTTTCTTTGAAATAAATTAAAACTTACAGGAAAATTCCAAAAGTTAAAAATAGTATAAAGATGCATTTATCCTTTACCCAGATTCACTTTGTTAGTGTTTGACCCCATTTGCTTTGTCATTTGTGCTCCCCTCTCCCTCTCCGTATTCCACTCCTTAGATACACAACAGTATGTTTCTCTGAACTCTTTGTGGATAATTACATATATCGTGGCGCTTGACCCCTAAGTATTTCAATGTGTATTTCTTCTAAATAGGGAGTTAGTTTCTTATTTAACCACAGCAAGTTAGCAACGTCAGCCGATTTAACACCAGTGTGACACTCTACTGCCCATGTGCACATTTTGTCCATGCACCAGGTGGACTCTTTCGCAGCGTTTCCCCTCCAGGATCCAGTCCAGGGGCTGCTGTTCCATTCAATTGCTGTGTCTCTTTAAGTCTGAAACATCTTCACAGCCTACTTTGTCTTTCCTCTTACAACATTAACATTTTTTCTTTTTTAAGTAGAATTTTCATTTTGAGACTGGGTGTCCCCGTGCAGTGAGAATCAGGCTCTGTGTTTCAGGCTGGGCAGGCGGGTCTCCTGGTGTCACATCTGGGGACCCACAGTGGCCCTTCTTATCGGTGACGAATTCAGTCACGTAGGATACTGTGTAATCTCTCCGCTGTATAATTCCTCTATTTCTCCTGCCAGGCTGTGTGTGGGGAGACACCCTGAGACTGCAGTTATCCCTCTAATCACGCGCCCCCACCCCCCCGCCCCGGGATTTATTAGTCTCTCTGCTGCGATGGCAGCTGCATTGACACACTGCTATCATTCAAAGTCCAGAGGTTACAGTAGGGTTCACTCTTGATGTTGTATATTCTATAATATTTTTGAAATAAGCTGTTTTGTGAAATGAGACTTTTAAAAAGCCAAAAAGATCATTCTGTTGCCTTAATAAGGGTAAGTCCCTGTATCATGAGAAAATAAGTTCTCTGGCTTTGTTTTATAATCTGTATTCCCCAAAGACATTACGCAGAAAGACTTAATTTTTATGCCAGCTAATTTTGTGGGGGGGGGGGTAGCACAGATGTGCTGGGCAGGTAGTAGATGATGCTGGAAGTGACAGGGGAAAGGCGCAGAGTGGAGGCCTAGTTTGAGGGGCTGTCTGGAATGTAAATTGTTCACTAGCAACCGACAGAAACCCTGTGGCACATCTTCCAGTTTAATTAATACTTGCGAAGCCTTAAAATCATTGGCCATTCCTGTTGCTGTGTTCCAACTGGGAAGGAGCGTGGTTGTCTTGGAGGAAGGAGGCTACTCGACCCTGGAAAAAGTGAGTCAGCAGGTGCAGGTCTGGTGAGGTGCACAGGGGGCGAACACTAGGCCTTCATCACTGTAAAGACTAAGAAGTTTGGACCAAGGACTAAAAGGGCAGGCTGTACAACTCTAGGACATTTCTCAGCTCTCTTATTTTTGTTCTCCTCTGTCATTTTCCTCAAAGTAGTTACTAGCGAAACTTTTAAATGAGCCAAGGCATTGGACCATATTATATTGGGGGCAACAGTGGATAGATAGGGCCTGCTGGAGGGACTGGTGGCAGGGAACTCCCCTGGAGGGACTGTGGTGGGGGGTGACTGCCCACCTGAAGGAGGTGCAGCCTGGCTCCTGTGAGGCAGGAGCTAGAGGGCACTTGAACAGGGAGAAGCAGAAGGCCTGTGACAGGGAGTGAGGCCTGAGACAAAGGTTATTGAATTTGGAGCTGAGGACATTATAAGGAACCTTTGGGGAGAAAAAAAAATTTCCTGACAGTATAGAAATACGCACTATTCCAGATGAATATATTTGGAATAATCCTATCTCATTCTGTGCCATAAACATGTCCCTAGAAAATCATGCAATGCCTTGAACGAGTCCAGCAGCTGCTGCTGACACCTTCCCCAGGAAGCCGTGCCAACGTGCACACAGCCGGGTCATTTAGCTCGTTTGAGTCTTGAGTGTAATAATTGGGGGCTTTCATGAGCCAGAGAACATCTTACCATTTTCTTTGTACGCCATTTGATACTTGCTCCACTAACTAACATACCAAGTATATACATCAGGTGACTTTTTGTCAGAATTGTGTCACTGGAATGCATAGATAATGCAGTTGTTTAAAACAGAAGATCGTACTTTGGACCAGAATTGATGGTACCGATGGACGGATTTTTCCATCTAGGGTCTTACAAATTAAGTAGGTAGAACTGAGAAGTCTGGTATGGTGCACTGGTCATTTCTTGGATGGGAGTTATTACTTAGATTAAAAGAAAAAAAAACAACTCAGACCAACAGCGACTGAATACAGTGCAGACTTGGGAAGCAGGTGCAGCCATAGCTCTGGGTCTCCTACATGCCATCAGGTCTTCCGTCACCTGGTGTCACACGTTGTGAGAATACTGGTTGTCTTAAAGAGGCCCGCACTGTCTGTCTGCACCCAGGTCGGGACCCTTTGAAGTGCGAGCAGACCTGGAGGAGTCCATGGAGTTTGTGGATCCCGGAGCTGCCGGAGAATCAGATGAGAGTGGAGAGGAGCGCATAAGTGACGAGGAAACGGACCTGGGCACAGACTGGGAGAACTTGCCAAGCCCCCGGTTTTGCGATATCCCTTCCCAGCCTGTGGAAGTCTCTCAGAGCCAGAGCACCCAGGTGTCCCCGCCCATCGCCAGCAGCAGTGCCGGCGGGATGATCTCCTCTGCGGCAGCCTCGGTGACCTCCTGGTTTAAGGCTTACACTGGACACCGTTAACAAGCATGGATCAAAACATGCCAGATTTGCATCAGGAAAGTAAACTAGCAGACTTTATGTATTAGGTAAGCTCATGCCTGGAACAAAAAGGTTTTAAACTTTTTTTGTTTTGTTTTAAAGCAGGGAGGCAAGCATTTCTGTTTGTCAAACAGCCAGTGGTGGTGACCGACAGACATCCTTATGGTAGCTAACAGAACAGAGGGGTCAGAGGTCCTGCTACCTGGACTAGTGTTGGTGGAGGAAGGACCAGAGCAGGACAGTTCTGTTGAGGCAGAAATCCGTTGGGCTTCCTCTGGTCATGGCCAGGGGCCCACAGAACACAGGCTGGTGTGTCGGTCCTCGCAACGCCGAGACTCCTCCTGCACACTCTGCATTTTAGAGGCTGAGTCACAGGGAAGTGATTCTACATGATTAGGACTTGAAAGATTAAAAACTGTTTAATATGAATTGTTTTTATGCGATTGGTTTTGTACAGAGAACCAGCAATTTGAAATACTTGATTTCTTTATAATTTTGTCATGTTCGCTTTTTAGGTCAAGGATTTTGGTTTTGTTTGGAGAAGTGTTTTGGGGGAAGATGGGTAGTTTAAAAATTATTTCACTTGTGCTGCTCTGTCGTAGTCCGTGAGACATTCCTGTTTTTCTCCCCACACACCAAAGAAACTAAGGTCTTTTCTTTAGGACCCTTATCCACGAACAGAAGAAATTCTAGCTGCAATAATGTCCTAGAGATTTTAAACCTATTTTCCTATATTCTGAGGGGAATTAAGTTCCTTCTTAACTAGATTATTGAATTCCTACCATCTACACTATGTGCATTTTGAAATTGAACTTATTTTCTGCCACTGAAAGATGAAGTCACTAAGGTCTTCGTTAATGTAAGCTAAATGCCTGCCTGGGCGCAGGTTAAAAGCCACTGAAGTAAGTGGCCTTTGCTGTCTTTGGAGTCCCAGTTGCTTCCTGAGGGGTCTGGTAGGTGGCCGGTTTCCAGGGCAGCCCACCTGCCTGTTGGTTTCCTAAGGTCTCTGCCGCTCTGAGGACACCGCCTCCCCTCGCCAGGGCCGATGGTACTCTTCTCTCTCCTGGGGAGAGGTCTGGGGGAGGAGTTGTCCTCACCAAGAGAGTATTTTCAGCTAATGTGTCTTGTCATTCTCTTAGTGACAATCTTACAAGAAAACTGTAGAGAGGCATTATGTACAAATATGTAAGTAGTTTATTTTTAATAACTGCAAAAAAATTCTATGTAACAACTACAAAAAGAAGTCCTAAGAAAAATTCCCAACCGGCATTATCACCACATCTTATTAGTGTGACTAGCATGGTAGTACCTCATTGGGAGGTTTGCCCTGCCCTCGCTTCTTTTCTCGTCGTAATTATTATGGGTGATACTTTGCCTCCCAACCCGAGGTGCTATGTAGCTCTTGCTGCTGGTGTGGTGTCGGGCGAGTTCTGGGTCGAGTTGCAGCAGGGCGTCTGTTCCTCTCCAGGAGCCCCAGGTTCCCCCGCTCTGTGAACTGCCCATCTGGGGAGGAAACAGGCTCTCCTGTTTGAACCACTCAGCGTTATGATTGTGGGCCTGCTTGCGCTGTCCCATCCAGCCTGTAGTTGCTAGAGTGGGAGACTTGAACAAATTACCAAATGAACCTAAAAGCCCATGAGGTGGCAGTTATCCGGGTACTTCCAGCCCTTACAAAGAAGAGCTCAGTCTCCAGAGTTGAGAGACGGGCGTTGGGCCACAAGGGCAGAGGCTGGCATCGGCCGCAAGGCGCGCTGGTCGTGCTCCCTCCCAGGTGAGCCTCCTGTGGAACCGTGACTGAGCCGGAGCTGGAGGGCAGAACCCAGAGATCACAGGCACCTATCAAGAGTAATTCTACAAAACTCGCAAGGGTGTGGGGAATTTGGGGGTGGACAGGGGACGTTTCTGGTTGCCATCACCTAGAGGCACTTTACCTCTGGTTAAACGATCAAACCCCTTAGTGGTCGTGAACACCAGCCTGCGGGCTTACGCGGCCGAAGTGTTTGGGTTTCCTTATATTGCACTGGACCCACCCTGTAAATACTCTGAAGTACACATTTCAACCACTGTTTTCTACTCTCTTTGCTGCTCATTAAAATCTATCATGTAGGTGCCAGAACCATGTGTAAACAGCTTTTTTTTTAATCGAAGCTGGTTTTTATTTTTTAAACAAAAAGCCATAGAACTTGGTCCTTTTTTTCCATATTAAAATGATGTGTTGAAACAAGGTATGCTAATAAAAACTCGGCGTGTCAGCACTGGGTGGGGCGGGCAGGATTCGTTTAAGGACGTGCGTGCTGCCGGTCTGGGAGGACAGCCCCTGGTGGCTGTTAAGAGAACTGCGGCATCTGAGAATCTCCCGTGGTGTGACGTTGCAGAAACTGCCCACTGCTCCGCAACTTCCAAACTAGTTTGAGTCATCATACAGATGTTTTCTAAACTTTTACTCTATGATTGTAATAAATTTTTAACAGTACTTGGCTAATACATATGTCTTTTTCTTAATACTGATACATTACAGGTAGCAAGAATGAGGTCTGACACTGGAATATTTTATCTAAGTTACAGGATAATCGTTTGCCAGGGGAGAAAATACGCCCACTAATACTTCTTAAAAATTATTATCGTGGTGGTTGCTCATGATAATGGTCCATCTTTAGTAATCTGGGAAACTGGCTGCTGACTAGTTACATACTTTCTTGAAAGATGGGTTTTTCTTTGGTGGCCATCGCATGATGCCTGTGCCCTATAGTGACTTGGTGTCGTGACAGCCGCCTGGGGAGGGAAGGGCAGTCTCTAGGATGCCCATATGAACCCGCCCAGATTTTCTTCAGGACAAGAGAGAAGGAAAAATGATAAAGATTAAAGGGAATCTGTCAAGCCAGTTATGGGGGGCGGGGTTCTCCTCCCCACCCGCTGGTAACTGGTCTCTCCCAGACGGATAATCCTGCAGGCTCGGGGGTACCAAGACTGACTACAGGGGAACAGTCAGGCCAACCTGGAGAAACGGTGACGAACTGTCGCTGTGGCCGTCCTACTCCTCACCTGCTGCAGGAGGAAAGCAGGCACAGAGATGGAGGGGCCCGAACGGGCTGTGTCCTCAGTTCATGTCCCTCAGTCTCCGTGTGAGTTACAGACATGTTCCCATCCAGTACACATACAGAAATTTCCAGCCCCCAGTGTTACGTTGTGGTTGATGTAGAAATCAGGTTGAAGCAAATGGATAGAACTAGGGATGGGTAGTTTTGTCCTTTGTGAACAAAGAGGTCATTTGAAAGTTGCTTCAACAAAATGTACCAGGAAATTGGAAACTGGGCTTTTGAGCAAGTCATCTAACTTTAGCAATGAAATGCTTAATGAGAGAAAGCCAACTCCAGCCCCCATTCTGAGGTTCTGGTGAGGAAGCACCCTGGGGAAGGAGCCCACAGGGTGGGCTTAGAGTTACATAGATGAAGTGGGGTTTTTTAAACCAGAAACCACCAGTTTCTTTTCTCTAGGGACAATCTTTTCTGGAAGAAAGGGAGAGTAAAACAGCAAGAGCCGCATCCGTGACTTTTTTGCTGAGTTTTGTAGGAATACATGAGGGTGAGTCTGTGGTGGGGGGAACTCTGGTGGAGATTTTGAACAGTCCCCTTTAAGGAGTAAGAAATAGGCAGGAGATACTGGACAGCACTAAGTGCGTGTTGAAAGATGGGCTACAGCCAGCTGAGTGTCAGAAGCACAGAGTCATTAAGAGTCCTGTGTGTGAGGCAGTAACATCTCCAGATCCACATCCGCTTGTTCTTTACCTCCCCCTTTGGGTGTGGCGTTTTAGCCTTTGCTGTACAACTTCAGGAGATACCTAGATTTTGAAGGGGCTTTCCTATCATTCCCAGGGACTTATTTCCCCAAATTTAAAAACACCATCTGGAAGACATTTGTAGAGCATGAGCAAATACGTGGGTCACGATCTGGGTACGAAAGTGCCAAGTGATCTGAAAGTAGTAGGTGGGAGAGGCACACACCCCATTCCAAGGTTGATTAAGGAACGACAGACGCAGAGTGTATCTTCTGTGTCGGGGTTAGTATTTGCCTTCATAGCTGGGAGAGCTTCGCCAGCACCCATGAACGGGGGACCTACCAGGGCATGGACACTGGCTTCAGCTGGAAGTTCTGCTACCCCCTTGAGGGCCTTTGAGATAAAACCTGCTAAGAGCTGAAGGACTACATGGTGTTCTCTGTGAACACCATGCCCAAGACCCTTTAGCTCCTAAAATTCTCTATAGCCTTGCCGCTACTCGAGGAGTGATCTTTGCACCTGCAAAGCCAGCATCACCTGGGAGCTTGTTAGAAATGCATGATCTTGAGAATGACTTCAGCATAAGGGCAGAATGAGAACACCTGTCTGTATCTCCCCTTAAAGTTACAAGTTAGACACCCAACTACAATTCAACCAAGGATCCTTTGCTCGACACATAAACGTGTCTGAAAGATCCACATGTCGATACAATTGAAGGTGGGCATATTGGAACGGCACAGGAGGTCGGGTGGGGGAAGGACAGCGATGCAGGTAGAGACACAGTTTGGCACCCACCGCAGCCCCAACTGACGGTGGATGTGGATGTGGAGATCTCTGGCTGCAGTCCTCACACCGCAGCTTGGAGGGTGGGGTGGGGCAAAAGCAACATGGCTGCCCATTGTGCCTAAACCCAGTGACAAGTGGAGACAATACAGTGGTGTGACTGCTGAGGACTAGCAGCCACCATTGTTAGTGAGAAGGCAAAGCCACCAGACTCACGAACCCTACTCTCCTCACCCACTCACCCACTGCAGCAAACCTACCAGAGGCCGTGGAGATGCCTCACATGGCCCAGCACTGGGGCAGCCACTGGTAACAAGGAGGTGGTGCTGGGAACTCCCAGCATGGAGGCCTGCTGCCTGCCACACCACACCACGGGGTGGTGCCACGTCTCTAACCTGGGCCCAGAGGGAGTGCTCACCAGCTGGGGAGCACGGTGCACTTTCCACAGCCATGGTGACACTGCCCCAGCGAGACTGCAGGAGTGCCAGTAATGCAGGTAAGAGAAAACGAGGCTTGCGCTTTCACAACGTCCACTGGAGCAGGAAGGGCTTCTACTTGTCAACATGCTCATTGTAAAGAGCAAAACAATACCGGAAGAGGAAGAGTTCATACCTCCAATGTGTTGGCGGAGAAACAACGTATCAAGTGTCGAGAATAACCAAGGTAACAGAGTAGCCCATGAAACAAAAAGTCGGGGAGCATTTGTGATCTAGGTCCCTGATGTGTCATCAGTTGGGCTCAAACTTTTATAAAAATTGTGTCCAGGCCTGAATGTTTCCTGCGTTGACCGCTGATAGCCAACCTGAGTCACAATGCACAGTAAGTAACTGAGTGTCTCTGATGTGACCTCGAGCCCTCGGCGCAACCAGATTTCACACTACCACAGAAGTGCTTTGAAGATTTGGTCCTCATAGGCCCATTTCCAAAGTGAGAGGTACCTGCTGGAACTGTTGCCCAGGTCAAAGGAAAACCAAACACCATAAGAGTTCATGACTTCAGCCAATCAGATGCTGCCAAACTGGAATCCCTTTGTACTAAGGTTTGGGAAGACTTTGTACTTTGTCTTCCCAAACCTTCCCTTAATTGGCTAAGTTTCCAAACCATTCAGTCAGAGCCTCCTGAATTAGAATTTATGAATATATGTAACAGTTTACTAACCTCACCTCATAAAACTTGTCTCAAGCCTGAGTTCAAGGAGACAAATTTGAGTTTTGTCTATTTTACCCTTGTCTGACAGCCTTTCAGTAAATTCTTTTTTCTGCGAAAAAGAAAATGAAGAGTCTCCAGAAACCAAACTCAAAGATATGGAAGGCTGTGATTTAAATGACAAGTGAATTAAAGATTGCAGTTATGAATTACAAGTTATAAGATACAAGAAAGAAAGGCAGTTCAGTGAGCTCGGGAATAAAATCAATGAACAAATGGTGTACTTTACCAAAGAGATTGAAACTACAAGAAAGAACCGAACAGCCGCATCAGTGTGGCTCGGGTGGTTGGGCGTTGTCCTAAAAAGCAGGTCACCAGTTCCTAGTCAGGACGTGTACGACAGGCGTCCACTGACATTTCTCACATCGACATTTCTCTCTGTCTCTCTGTCTCTCCACCCCCCCACCCTTCCTTCTCTCTAAAAAGCAATGAAAAAAATGTCCTTAGGTGAGGATAAAAAATAATTCTGGAGCTTAAGAACTCATTGAGATGACCAATGCAGTAGAGAGCACTGGAAAGAAATGAAGCAGGCCAGATGGAAGAGAGAATTAGCAAGCTCCAAGATAGAAACCTAGAAACGGCTCAAGTGGAAGAAGAGACTTAAGAGTTTAGAAAATGAGCTCCCCAGGAACTGCCTGACTTCATCAGAAAGGGCAACGCACGGGCAACGGGTATATCAGAGGAGAAGGAAACAGCATACTAAAAGCAGTAACCAGTGAGAAATCCCCAAACCTAAGAGCTGGACCCTTCTAGAGTCCAGGAAGCGAACAACACTTCAAAGCAAAAAGACCTTCTTCATGACACATTATACTATAACTTGCAGAAGTTAATGACAGAATTCTCAAGGCAGCTGGGGCTGGTGGGTGGGGAGTGGCTGTAAACCACAATAGAAACCTCATTAGATAATCTTATTTTTCAGGAGAAACCTTATAAGCCAAGGAAACATGGAATGAAATATTGAATGCACTGAAAAAAAGAAATAACCAGCCAAGAAGAATATATTCAGTGAAGTTATCCCTTAGACACAGAGGAGAAATAAAGGCTTTTCCAGAGGGGGGAAAAAAAAAAGCTGGAGTAATTTAACACAAGAGCTGCATTATAAGAAATGAGAGGAAGCCCTGGCTGGTGTAGCTCAGTGGATTGAGCGCGGGCCTGCGAACCAGAGGATCAAGGTTCGATTCCCAGTCAGGGCACATGCCTGGGTTGCAGGCTGGTTCCCTGCAGGCCAACTCCCAGCAGGGGATGCACGAAAGGCAACCATACATTGATGTTTCTCTCTCTCTCTCCTTCCCGTCTAAAGATAAATAAATAAATAAAATTTAAAAAAAAAAGAAATCAGAGGAGCTTTCACCTGAAACAAAGAAGTCTACAAAGCTTGAGTGATGACAGAAACGGGAAATTACAACTCTGTTTCGGAACCTATTGTTGAATAAACTTGATGAAGGTTAAAGGAGACGGTTTTGTTTTGTTTTTTTAAGACTAAGTTCTGCAATTTGGAGATGAGCACACAGCACAGAGGGATCATTTGTGACAAAACATCAAAAGGGGAAGAAAAGGACTGAACTTGCACAGGTAAATGAAAATATGATGCAGTCAAAAGAATAGGGACCATGTGTGAAACATTTTTTAACATAAACCTAATGAGTCACAAGGGGAAAAAAACTATGGAAACACAGGACAACCACTAAAGATGAAACGGCAGTAGTAAGTCCTCCTGTGTCAATAATCACCTTAAATACAAGTGGACTGAGCTTATCGGTCAAAATGTACGGAGTAGCATGATGGGTGAAACCAAGGCCCAACCATGTACTGCCTTCAGAAGACCCGTCTCAAAGACAGACGCAGGCACAGCAATTTTGAGAGAGAAAAGGTCAGAGGTATTGTGCTATATGATATCGAACTGCTACAAAACTATATATAGTCATCAAAATGGCACGGTGTTGACCAAAAAACAGACCAGTTGAACAAAACTGAAAGCCCAGAAATAAACCCACACATATGCAGGCAACTACTTTTCAACAAAGGAGCTGAGATTACACAGGTAGAAAAGAAAATCTCTTCAATTAATGGTGTTGGGCAAACTGGAGAGCCACATAGAAAAGAATGAAACTAGACTACTATCTTAAATCATACACACAGGTTAACTTAAAATGGGTTAAAGAGTTGGAATCTAAGACCTAAACCAATAAAATACATAGAAAAAAGCAGACGCTGAACGGATTTTGGTTTCTGAGGTGTTTCTGAACTTGACACCAAAGGTGAGGGAAACAAAGGCAAAAATCAAACTAAAAGGCTTCTGCACAGCACAAAAAATAAAATTAAAAAATAAATGAAGAAAACAAAAAGGGAACCAATGAAATGGAAAAAGATACTTATAAATGATACTTCCAATAAGAGTCTGATATCCAAAATATATAAAGAACCCATACAACTCAACAACAAAATCCAACTCAAAATTAGGCAGAGGACCTGTATAAACACTTTTCCAAGTAAGACATACAGATGACCAACAGGTAAATGAAAAGATGTTTAACATCACTAGTTATTAGAGAAATTAAAATCAAAATCAAAATCACAATAGCACTTCACCCCTGTTAGGAGGGCTGTTCTCAAAATGAGAAGAAAGAAGTGTTGGATAGGATGCGGAACAAACAGGACCCTCGCACGCTGCTGGTGGGAATGCCACTGTGGGAAACAGAATGGAGGTTCCTCTGAAAACAAAGAGAACTAGAACTACTGTATGTTACCCCCGAATGTAAAAACATTTACTTAGGAAGATATGTACCCCACGTTCCCTGCAGTATTATTTATAATAGCCAGTACGTGAAGACAACCTCATCGTCCATCCACAAGTGAGTGGGTAAAAATTGTGGTATATATATGCAAATGGATACTACTTTGCCATAAAAAGCCGAAATACGGCCACTTGAGACAACATGGATGGATTTGGAGAGAATTATGCTAAGTGCAATAAATCAGAAGGAAAAGGACATAAACCACGATTACAGTCATTTGGAATAGAAAACAAAAGGTAACAAAATCAAACTCATTAGATACAACAAAATGTCACCAGAGAGGAAAGAGGTGGGTAAAGGGGGTTGGATATATGTTAATGGAAGGAAACTAGACTTTGGGTGGTGAGCATGCAATAGATAGAGTTAGACAGGTGTCAAATTATAATCTTCTATACTTGGAAATTATATGTTATTAACCAGTGTTATCCCGATAAACTTAATTTTCTTCTAAGTTTCACTTTAAAAGAAGAGATGCAGGATCTTGGGTACCATCTCAGACCCACTGAATCAGATTCATTTTGATTAATTCCTTAATATTAATATTAATTCCAACATTAATATTGAAGCATTGATCTGGAACAGCACTGTCCAATGGAAATAGTGACCCACATGTACATTTTTCTTTCTTTTTTTTGTTTTTTTTGTTTTTAAATATATTTTATTGATTATACCATTACAGTTGTTCTATTCCCCCCTTCATTCTCCTCCACCCGCACACCCCCTCCCCCACCGTTCTCCCCCCTTAGTTTATAACCACATGTCTCAAGTTCTTTAGATTCTATATTTCCCCTACTATTCTTGCCCTCCCCCCATCTATTTTCTACCTACCATCTATGCTATTTTCTGTACCTTCTCCCCCCTTCTCCCCCTCCCACCCCCCTGTTTCTAACCCTCCATGTATTCTTCATTTCTATGGTTCCACTCCTGATCTAGCTGTCCTCTTGGTTTGCTTTTGTTTTAGGTGTGGTTGTTAATAACTGTGTGTGTGCTGTCCTTTCACTGTTAATATTTTTCATCTTCTTTTTCTTATATAAGTCCCTTTAGCATTTCATATAATAAGGGCTTGGTGATGATGAACTCTTTGAACTTGACCTTATCTGAGAAGCACTTTATCTGTCCTTCCATTCTAAATGAAAGTTTTGCTGGATAAAGCAATCTTGGCTGTAGGTCTTTGGATTTCATGAGTTGGAATACTTCTTTCCAGCCCCTTCTTGCCTGTAAGGTCTCTTTTGAGAAATCCGCTGACAGTCTGATGGGTACTCCTTTGTAGGTGACTGTCCCCTTATCCCTTGCTGCTTCTAGGATTCTCTCCTTCATTTTGGTCTTGGCTAATGTAATGATGATGTGCCTTGGTGTGTTCCTTCTTGGGTCCAACTTCTTTGGGACTCTCTGAGCTTCCTGGATTTCCTGGAAGTCTATTTCCTTTGCCAGACTGGGGAAGTTCTCCTTTATTATTTGTTCAAATAAGTTTTCCACTCGTGGCTGTTTCTTTCCCCCTTCTGGTACCCCTATAATTCAGATGTTGGAACGTTTAAAGATGTCCTGGAGGTTCCTAAGCCTCTCCTCATTTTTTTGAATTCTCATTTCTTCCTTCCTTTCTGGTGGGATGTTTTGTTCTTCCTTCTGGTCCATTCCATTGATTTGAGTCCCAGTTTCCTTTCCATCACTATTGGTTTCCTGTGCATCTCCCTTCATTTCAATTAGTTTAGCCTTCATAAGTTCCTCTAATTTGTGACTTTGTTCCTCTAATTTGTGACTATAATCTACCAGTTCTGTGAGCATCCTGATAAATAATGTCCTGAATTGTGCTTCTGAGAGGCTGGCAATTTCTTGGTCGCTTAGAGTTATTGGCTCTGGGACTTTGAGTTCTTCTCGCGCCATCTTTCGGGTTGTTCGTGCCTGTTCCATAGCAGGATCAGAGCTCTAAAGAGTTCACTAGAACAGGGCAACTAAGTCGCTGGGTTGTGACGCTGTATGTGGGGGTAGGGTCAAAGAGGGACTATGGCGTCCTGTCCGCTGCCTTCCACCACGGCCCTCACCGGTGCCACAGTTGCTGCCGTCACCGGGCCCAGGCGTTTCGTCCCACTGCACGCGAGTGTGCCACCACCGTCAGTCCTCGCCCCCTGGGGCCTGCGTGGTCTGTCTCACTGTGCGCGAACATGCGCCCTCGGTCTGCCCCACACCCCAACTGGTTCCCGTCTGCCTGCGCGCCTGGGTCGGGGGCCCTGTCCTGCCTGACCCTGCTCGCTGCTGGCTCCGCCCCTCTTACCGTCCCATTTAACAGTTAGATGTAGTCGGACTTCCGTATAATTCAATTTTCTGTCCTTTGGTTGTGTCTTTGTTTCTCCAAATCTTTGTTGTATTCAAACTTGGTTGTGGGAGAAGGCACAGTGTTTCCACCTATGCCTCCATCTTGGCGGAAGTCCTCCTACATTTTTCTGATAGGCTCACTGAAGAGGTAAAACAGGTTAAATTAGATCCAATGTCATGTCTCAAGTGAGCAGAGTGGGAAAATCCTTTGTGCCCATTTTACAGATGAGAAACCAGAGGGGTAGAGAACAAACTAGAGAGACCCAAAATCATGCAATAGGAAATAAAAATCAGAACTGAAGTTTTCTGACCAGGGGCACACTGATGAATTTTACGTGGCCTGGCTGTTCATAAATGGACATGTGGGATGCAGTCATGTGGCCAGGTTCAGCCGGTCAGACACGCCTGAGAGAGGGACTCACAATGGAGCTTGTGCCCAAGGGACCTGCACATGGAGGTGGTCCTCAGCACCAAGGTGGTGGTTCTCCCAGGGGCTCAGCCGTGGCTGAGCTTTGGGTCCAGAGCCAACTTCATCAGAACAGTGTTACAAAGCAGTCCCCACCGTGTGACTGCAGTCTTTTCCTGCTGCTTAGCTTTGGAGCCTGCCTTCTAATCCTCCCACAGATTTGGGAGAATTTACTATCTTTTAACAAATCCCTTTCTTGATTTAAGTAGACTAGGCATGTCTGTTTACAGCTGAGTTCTGGGAGACATGGTGTGTGTCACTCACCAGTCTTGAGTCGCTCTCTCCAAGGTGAAGGGGACAGAGCAGGGTGAACCGGCCACACCGCAGAGGCCTCTGCTGCAGTGCTGGTCAGCAGCCCAACCCTTGCGGGCAGCAGCGCCTGCCAGAGCCACAGACTAGATATAACACAAACAGATGAATCACCAGGAGCCATCACAGGATGCCATAACCTTGGGTTCCAAGTGGCGGAGATTCCACCAAGCCTGCAGTGGCCGACGCTGTGACTGACAGGAGGCAGAGCAATGGGGTGGGGCAAGGTCCTGCTGGAAGGACAGCAAGGGAGTGCTTCAGGAGTCCAGACAGAGATCAGCCCTGGACACCGAGCAGACAGAACAGTCTACTGTGCCAAGGCAGAAAGAGAACCCCTGGGTCCTTCATTCTCTTCTCTTGCCCCACTGTCTCAGGTGGTTATTTCACCTTTCTGGCAAAAGTGACTCCCAGATATCTGGCTCTGGGCCATGCAGGGGGTCTTGCATACTCCCCACCCCACCCCAGTTCCCATCCCCCACATCCCCTCCTAATCTCCAGCGGAGGTAGGAAGTTTGGACTCAGGGGAGGCACAGGGTTCTTTCTCCTTCCAGGTGGAAATGTGGAATGTGCCCCCTATTTCCTTGTCCCCTCCTCCCTCCCTTTCCCAGCACCATCCACAGCCCGATGGACCTTTCTGGTCCCAGCCTGGGCTTCCACAACCCATCTCACCGGTGTCCTTCGTCTCCCCACAGCCAAAACTGCCCCTGTGAATGCTCATTTACATTCTTTTAGATTCCACTCACATCTGTTTCCGTGTCGGCTAGGTGCCCCAGCACCTGGGCCACCTTATGTCACTCTCCCATTTCCCAGCCACAGGATAGAATCACCTGGGGATCTTGAAAACAATCCATGTCCACAAAGGGATTGTATTATGAAGGGTGATGACAAAGTTCTAGACCTGGATTGTGGTGACTGCTGCACAGTTCAGGAAATTTAAAAATCTATGGTACACTTAACAGGGGTGGATTTTATGGTATGTAAATTATTTCTTAATAAAGTTGCTTTTTACAAAGTAAAATTTATTTTTATACTTTTAACTCAAGATATCCAGAAATATTTGGACATGTAATCGATATGAACAAAGATACGGGCCCTGGGCCACAAAAATACTGGAAAGGGCTCACTCCTTTGCCCCTTGTAGTAAACCCTCCTCGAATTCGCTCATTTGGGTGAGCCAGCAGTTTCCTGTTGAGACCCTCTGCAATAAAAAGCCTCTTCAGGGCACAGAATGGGAGCAAGTTGAGGGACCCAGAGCCAAGACTACTGGTCATCGAAAAGAGGTCATACAAAAGGTCCCAGCCTGGGTCCTAGTGAAGGCAGCCAAGTCACCGTCTCTGCTGAGAGAGGCATTCAGGCCTGGAGGAGGCGGACAGTCGACTGTGCAGGCCACGCAGCCTGTAGCAGAATCATGCCCGGCTTCCTGCACAGCCGGTTCTGTGAGGAAGGACCACAGCTCAGTCCCAGAGAGGGGAAGCTAGGGAGCCAGGCCTGGCTCCATCCATACCCTCCCACCAGACCTCACTCCACTGGGCCAATGGAATAACTTAATGGGCAGGAATCTGACAGTTTAAATACAACCTTGCTCTATCTTTTACTGTTGGGTAACTAATTGATTTTGAATTTATTTTTTTAAGAACTAGATTGGTCCCTTTATACTACTTAATAGACATCTGAGAATTCCAGATTGTAAAGCAACTGTTCAATTTCCTAATGGGCGGTGTGTATACAGAAGGGAAATCATTTAAATAGCACAGGTCACTCTGTCAGCAAACTGGCAGGTGGGATGTTCTGTTCCCCAAGTCTGTCCCCACACACCGCTCACACTCCGCAAGAACACTGCATCCCACCCGACTTCCGCATTTCCCACCACTGTACAGATCATCCTCTACTGGTCGATGGGCACAAAGGATTTCCAAGAGTAATTTTAGCTGTATGTCATTATCTCCCAAATTGCTAACTTTAGAACTTACTCTCTGTTGGCAAAACATTTAGAACTACTAATTTTTAACTTTTTAAAAAGATTTTATTTATTTATTTATCTTTAGAGGGGAAGGAGAGAGGGAGAGAAACATCAATGTATGGTTGCCTTTCATGTGTTCCCTGCTGGGAGTTGGCCTGCATGGAACTGGCCTGCAACCCAGGCATGTCCCCTGACTGGGAATTGAACCACGATCCTCTGGTTCACAGGCCTGTGCTCAATCCACTGAGTAATTTTTAACTTTTTGATAGCCCACCTTAATCAAGAAATTTTGAGTAAAGAGACCAAAATTTTGAGAAAAGAGACCAAAAATTAAAAAGTGGGTGTGGGGCCTTTGGGGGGGTTAGGTTTTGTTTTGCTTTTTGAATAGAAAACCACCACCTCTCACAAGGGTTGCCACAGTGTGTGCACCCCGCCTCTGCTCCCACTCCCCAGCTACCAAGGCTGGTGACTCCTGCTCTGAAATAACACCAAGGTCAAACAAATGATCTAGAATAGGGGTGCTGCCTAACTGGTTTTGCTTAAGCCAGTTAGGTATAAAGACACTGGAAGTCACCCAAGGGTGCACGACCACAGTGGTGCTTACTCTTCCCACGAGGCTGTGCAGACACCAGCTATGGCTGCAGATGTAAGAACAGCGTTTATTTCGACGGGAGAGGGTTTGTTTATTTCCCACACAGGTACTTACAGCGACTCAGAGCCTGCAACACTAGCTTGTTTGAACCTGAAGGAAAACAGAGACAGAAACTATCTGAGTCCCCAGTGTCCAGTGCTTAGCATAGCAGAGTGCACTTAAAGGAGCATGGTCCCCAACAGACACTAAGAGCTAAGTAACATCAGCTCATTATTGGTGCAGTCCGCAGTACACAGCAAGACAGTTTTGGTACAGCCTGGCTTTACTGTCCTCATTTTTGTGGCGGGCTGTGGGATGAAGGAGAGAATGAATAACCAGCCTGCTGAGAGGAGGAGGAATGAAGTCAATTAAAGTGGTGGAAACCACCTGGGAATGCCCATATAATAAAAACTGTCCAAGGCCAGTCCAAAGGAGGCCCTGACAAGTCCAAGTTAGAAAGGGTCATTGGGCAAAGTCCAGGAAGGAACTCCTAGATCATGGGTAACCCTCACCTTCTTCAGTCAGGAAGCCCAAAGCAGGCTGCCACCAGGGAGTCACTGGCAAGAACAGAACCCAGATCATACCAAACACACACCTGACAGTTGCTGCCATGGAGCATCCCTAACTAAGAATGCTCCCATGGAACCAGCTGTGGCCAAAGGGAAAGACCTTCCTAGATCCCTTCACTCTGCTTTAGGTTTCTCAGACTAGATGGAAAATTCGGGATAGCCCAGAGCAGTAAGAACCTGCTAGCACCCCTTACATTAAGACGGTCACGAGAGAGGAAGAGAAATGTCTTATGGGCCATGTGTTGTTTCTGGCACTGGGGACGGCATGACCAAGCTGTCCTCTGAGCCCAGATACAAAAAGGGCGGTAAACTGGCCGATACGCAGGGTAAAGCCAGCCAGACAAGGTGGGCAGGATGAGGTGGGGGTCCCCCAAAAAGAAGAGACTTCCTGAGCAGAGCTGTCAGTGTGCTAAGGCAGGGTATGAGGTCAATTTTGAATGATCCTTTGACATGGCTATTTTAAAGCAAGAGTTATTTTGACAAGGTCAGAACTTTTAAAACTTAGCCCTTTGTACAATTCATCTCTTCCTTGGACAGCTCAACCACTGGCAAGGGACAGAGCCAAACTGCCCCAGAGATGGGGAAGATGCCCTCTGATTCTTCCAATTTCTCTGTTTCTGTTTTTTCTTTCAAATTAAGTGAGGGATGGGAGATAAAAAGTAGATAGACCAGGTGCATCAGAGCCTCTGAGCAAAAGCCAAGCGGAGGGTCCCTTCATTTGGGCAGGGGAGCGGGAAGCAGCTCCCATCCTGATGCCCACACTGTTTCAGCTTTGTAAGTCTAAGGTCTACAGCAAGGCAGGAAGGCAGCTCGTGTGGAGCTGTTGCGGGAAAGAAAAGTGGGCTGGTTTCCCCAGCTTGGCACTAGGGGGCTCTGCAGCACAGCGTCTTTCTCCTAAGGGGAGCAATGAAGACCAGGGAGGGGCCACCCCCCATGCCACCTGCTAAAATCCTGTTTCGGTCACACTCACAATACTGGGAACTGGGTCCTGCCACACCGTTCAAAAGAGAGAACTACATGCCAAGATGAGGTTAGGCCATTCTTAACCGTGTCCTCTGCTCCTGGTACGTTCAGCCCTGCACAGTCACAACTTTGTGTCCCACTGAAAACCGGCCCGGAAAGGCTGAGCTGGGAAAACCAACCAAGGGTGTTGTTTATCCTGTGTCCACCCTGGGCAAATACAGACCAAGGGCCAATAATAATGGTAACTAACATTTACTGGGCACTTGTCACACCCCAAACTGCACTCTAAGTCCTGTCTATCTCCTTTAATCCTAAATTAGGAAGCGTAACAAACCTATGAGAGGAGGGCACATTGATACCGCCATTGTGGAGCAAACCGCAGGGGAGGACCAGCACTGGAAACACCCAGGGGACTCCGAGGTGGAAGAGCATTTCCACCATTCAGTTACATAAGTTACATACTTCATATGTCACATGCATGTCTATCACTTTCACACCTGAAACTAATGTAACATTGTATATGAACTGTAATTACATTTGTTAATTAAAAAGAAAAAGCATTTCCAACATACCTCAGCTAGGGTGAGTCATGAGGAAGAACACTGATAACATTACTAAAATCCAGTGGGAAAATAAAACAGCATAAAAACAGGCAAGTTTGCAAAGCTGTAACCCTGATAAACCCCTGGTCACACATGCTTCAGGGAGCTTATCAGCCCCAAATTCCCTCCTCTGTGCTGGAGCTGGGCTGGCTCAGCAGGGTTCAACTGGGTCAGACTTGGTTTCCTGATTCTTAAGAGCTTGTTAGATAGCCTGGCCCCAGGCGAACACAAAATAGCCCTTCTTCCAACCGAGAAGGGTTGTGTTTTGTTTAGCTTTGTACTCTTGACCCTGACCTATCCCTCACATACCCTGGGTTGTGGGATGTGTAAGATTCTTCTAGTTCTTGCTGCTGGTAGCCAAAGTCAGACGGATACCAGAGCAACAGCTCCTTCCTGGTGCATGGATGGCAGCACTAGCTTCTCACGGGGTAAGGACAGGACGCCACGAGGGCCTCCGGAGTGGCTGAAGACCAAAGCACGCTGTTCCCACCCTCTCCTTAGTCCTGTGTCACAATCAATGGGCCTGCAGGCTCCAGCCTATCAGAGGTATCATTATCATGTGTCTGACAAGGGCAGAACTGTTCAGCATCAAGAAACACTTTTCAGTTTCAGGGCCCTCTTCCCAGGGAGGAGCAGATACTGCCTACGGATAAGGGGAGAGGAAACCAAAGTGGATTCCAATGTGGAAGCTGCTCTGTGGCCACACACTGCCTGGGCCACCGGCAACCCCGGCTCCACCTGGCTGCAGTGCGGCCCCACTCTGCATGGCAGGCTTGGCCAAAGCCTAAAACCTCCACTTCTCCTTTGGGCCCATCACAGCAGTGCCCTCACCCACCACTTCCCCATCAGCCCCTCCCCTGGTCATTTACCACTGCTTTCCACAGCCCAGAGCTCACACAGGTTGCAGTTTTTTGGTGGGTACTTAATTTCAAGCCGCCTAGTTTTAGATCCTCTACAGCATCTTTCTGGGGCCCAGTATCTCCCAGCCACACCAAGCATTACATGACCACAGGCCTGTATACACCCTCAATGACTGCTGAACAATTAACTAATTATGCCCAGGGAAGCTGTAAGAATCTCCCAGATAATGCCTCATCCAACAGGAAATACTGGGAGGATGACAAACTCCAAGTAAGTGTTAAAGGGCTGTGCAAATGCAAGCTTGTTAACATGGTCTCTTTTCAGTAGCAGAAAAAATATTCTCTCCTCCTTTCCATAACAATTAAAAACCAGTTTTAAATCCTACACCTCAATTTACAATATCCTTCATTACTTCAATAAAGGAGGAAAAAAATCTGCAACTCAGGTCCCATTTAAGATGCATATTTTTATTGAAATTAAAAAAATTGTAACCAGACAGAATAAAGTAGACAGAATGTTATAATCTGACTATATAATCTCTCATTCTTGTTGAATCACTAAAATATAACAAAGAATTGCTCTCTATGCTAATTTTAAGGTTGTCCAGTTAAACCATTATTTGGTATCTTTTCAACAGGTTAGCCTCTTTACTATTTAGAGTTTCTTCTCAGAAACATTCATATATTATACAGGAAACATTCATAGTTTATTTGGGAAACATTCATATTTTATACAGGATATACAAACTTGAGACTAAAAAAACACACACACACAATTATAGCCGCAACACTATCCTAGCTGCATTGTGGTGATTATGGTGTTCAGCCAGCTGTCCACTGTATACAACCAGATTTTTAAGTGTTATTTACAGAGGGGCCAAAAGCACTCATCTCAGGTAAAGGCGCTCGGGTTTAACGTGCACTTTCACAGCCCTATGAAAACGCAACCATTATATACACTGTAAACACCACAGGGCATGGAATCCACCTCCAATCGCAACATCAGTCTCACAGGATCAAGCATACAAGGTCTAAGGTAAGGTGCCTGACTTTTCCTTCGGAAGCAATCTTTTCATAGGACACTACTCTCTTCAAATACACTGCCAGTGCTCACAACATTTCTGGAGCCCCTTTTGGGGAACTGCCTGCACAGTCTGCAGTGAACTTTTCTAAATGTCCTTGACGGTGGCAAGCCTGCATCCTCTAAAGATGGACTTCATTTGGGAAAACAGGCATAATTATTCACAGCCAAGTGAACCAAACTGTGGGCGTCCACCTTGGATCGAATGTGAGCGCCACTGTAAAACAATGAGGCCAGTTTTCTTGTACAGCTTGTACATTAAAAAGTGCCCGAGCAATGGCGGTCCCGCAGGAGTCAGCCCAGACTCTCCTAGAGTGAGGACTCAGAGAGGCAACACTTGAACGGTATGTCTAGGTGGTGGTCTGCAGTTTTAAAAGTCAGTCATTTGGTCACCTCTCACACAGACTTCAGTATTCCTCTTCAGTTTCAGTCCCCTTTGCTTTCTTATGGATCGCCCGGTTAAAGCTGTGGCATGCAGGGACCCAGTGATTGTCGTGAAGACCCAGCTTACAGCCAGGGAAGCCCTTCTGAGAGCGGTGACAGCACATCCAGTATCCCGGCCCGTAGGGCAATGCCTGGCAATAGGGCTTGGGGTGCCACCGGCACAGGGACACGTCCCCTTTCACATATTTCTTCTTGCACTGCTTACAAGGATCCTCTCTGTAGCGTGGGTCTCGAACCCAGCGAGAATCTGCTGGCCTGATGTTGTAGTATTCAATGATAAACTTGAAATAGCAGCAGGTACACTTAAGAGCCACTAAACTCTTGGTGGGGAGTAACCTGAAGATTTTCACCATAATGTGGTGGGGCAGGAAGGCCATGTACTGCTGAGGCTCCAAAAGCTGCTGGATTTTAAACCTCGTCTCCAGAAAGTCATGAGACACCTGCTTCTTCCAGCTGGACACCTCAAGGACTGGCACTGTACCTCCCACAGGGGAGGCTGGCGTTGGCCCGAATGAATCAGCGGAAACACTTTTTCCCTCAGACGCTCCACCACCCTCAGCAGCATCTGCAAGCTGGCTGGCCTCTGAAGACTCTTCTGTTGTGCTCTCATTCAACTGGGCACAGTCCGACTGTTGCTGACCCAGGGGCAAAAAAAACAGCCTCCCTGGAAGTGGGTCTTCACAGGACTCTAAATCAGAAGGCTGGTTTTCCTCCACCTTGGACACAGTGATGCTAATGCACACAGACTCTCTTCTTCTCTGATCAGGAATTTGTGGTGCGAGCTTGCCACTCATGCAATCAACAGCCTCTGTGGGCAACTCAATGGCTTGGGGACAGGTTCGAGGAGGAAAAGGTGACTCGATTTCCTCTGTCATTTCTACATCATATCGACTGCTGTGTTTCACAGCAGTGTGCTGATCTGGCTCTAATTCTGCTTTATCCATGTGGAAACCCACACCTGCTGGCAATGATGGACAGCCCCGAGGAGCCCCATCCCAGGCCTGCTTCCCCTTAAGAGAACAATGGTCAGCTCTAGACGGGCCACAGTCCACAGATACAGACCCCACAGGATTCACCCGAGTGCCAGGTGTCTCCAAAGCACCTTTGTTTGCTTTGTCTTCATCAGCTTGAGCGCCATTTGCAAGCAACACCCGGCCTACATTTCGACGGAAGCTGTTGTTCCTCGAGAGGCTCCCAGGCTCACGCTGGCTCTGTCGCTTCAGGCACTCAGACTCCAGCCTGGCTACCATGTCGAGGACACGCACTGGCTCACTCTGGGGTCCACCTCCCTCAGGACTTCCCCTTTCCGTGGGTTCTTCACAAGCTCCTGGGGCAGACAAGGGCTCAGAGGCTGGCGGCACACCTCTGGAGTGCTCAGAAATCCTAACCACGGCAGGTGAGTTAGTGCAGTTTTTCGCACAACCAGCTAGCAGAGCAGCGCTGGCTCTTTGCTCCAGGAAGGCAACCATTTGTATGACCGACAGAGGCCTCCCAGCACAGACACCATCCCCACTGTCACTCACATAATGTACAGAACAGTGTTCAATGCCACATGCGAAAGGCTCGGGCTCAAAGCACCTGCTGCTGCCTTCCCTCATCCTTTCTAATTGTGTCTTGGCTTCTTTAAGATCTGATTTTTTCCTTCTTTTAGTAGCTCTCCCATCAATATCCCAGGAGCTTTTTATTTTCATAGATCCTACCCTATTGCTACACTGGTGAGCTGCAAAGAATGCAATTTTCTCCTTGGTATTTCCTGGTTTCACCACAGCCCAGATATCAAGTGGCCCTTCTCCTTCTTCACCCTGGTGGATTGTTGCAGGTGGTGCATTCTGCTTGGTTTTAACATTCAAGTTGCTCTCTACAGGACTCTTCCCACTCATACTGCACAGAACATTTGGAGAAAGAATCCCAAAAGGCTTTCGAGATGATGCTTTACCAGGAGAGGTGGAAGGAAAGACACCTGATGTCATGGAGAGAGCTTTGCATTTTTCATCATGAATAGGCTCCTGGTGGCTCATGGGAGTTCTTCAAGTTTCCTTGCTGATTTCCAGAGGTTGTGCTTTCTTCTGCAGATTCCAAGATGGTTTTAGGTGCATAACAGAGGCTCTACAGGAAAGAAATACACATTTAATTATGATACTCATTTTGTTTTTAGGAAAGTTTTTTTTAACTCACACTCAGTTCTAGCAAGTAATAGAAACATTTTCTATCAGTTCACTAAATCATTACCAACTCTCATTTCAGCTAGTGTTTAATGATCAAACATAACAAAAGCAAGCTAACCACTTTCCACACTGTATAGGTCATGGTGAATTTCAGACTCAATGAAGAGAATGAGAGAGAAGAGTGACATTTAGTTAATATCCGATACCTAAAATTACGACTTAAAATAAAAAAATTTGAGCTTACTGAATATAACCCAGAAAGTAAAAGGCACATAACAGAAGAAAGGAAAATAGATAAGGAACTCACCCAGAATTCCAGGTAGAGTAACACTATTTCTAAGTCACTACAACTAGCGTTTTATTGGTTGCAAAAATCTATCAAAATTGTTATATTGTTTCCTAAGCTATTCCTACATTGTTGCAGATTTAGATGTTTATAATTTTCATTTGTTTATGTACTTTGCCCATCTATTAGTCTGGATTTTCTAAATAATCTATTTGTATAAGCTCTTAACTGCCATTTTTTCCTGAAAATATCATAAATCAAATCTGGAACCCATAATCCTTACTAATTCTAAAACTCATTTGGAACTAGTTCAGAACAAGTGCCTTCCCTTTTCTGTTCCCTGACCTGGGGTGGCTGGGAGCCATTTTAGAAATTAAGACAGAAAAACAATTACATGCAGAGGTCTGAGATCTAGTACTTGCCACATCACTAACTGACTACACAGGGTGATTCTACCTTGAACTGGTCACTTCCTCTCTAAGTCTGCATTGAAATATTAACTGAGGAGTTAGACTACTAGATCATCTACCTAATGATCTCATCAATTTGTACGTCAAAACAGCCCACTGCTACACAGAACATCCTGAAGAAGCTGTACCGTAGGGGTGGAGTGGTCTCCCACAAAATAACACTACAGACCAACATGGACATCTTCAGCCTCAGAGTTGGCGGCAGTGAGGCAAGAGCGGTTAAGAACATGACCTGTTACCTACTCTCAGTCACGGGAACACGGGTCTAAGACACACGTACTGGGCAAGTCAGCACACGCCTCTCTCATTCGCTCCTCAAACGTTACCGCAGTGGGTCTGGACCGTTACTGCAGTGTGCTGCATGTCTACGGTAACTGCTCTCGGTTATCAGTGTCAATCACGAGGAACGACAGTGATCGTCCAGAACAAGTATACCTTTCATTCCAACTTTTAATTCCTACAGTCCAGCCTCTGCTAAAAGGAGAAATGTGGGAATGAGTATCTTTTAGCTAGGTAAAGAGAAGTTTTGCATTTAAGACACACAAAGTATATTTTGAAAGTTATCCCTGAAATAGATCTTTGGCAATTTATACCTTAAACCTATAAAGATGTTCCCCCTTTCTGGACTGTAACATTTAGTTTCTATTATATATTCTATAATTTGGTCTTACAAAAGAACCAGTCAAGAATTCTTCAAGAACAAGATGAAGATATATAAATAAAATAGAAAAAATGATAAAATGAACAAGAGATGCATCTAGTGCTATCTATGGGTCAACAATTTTCTGGTTTTTCCATATCCCTTTAACTCCTCTCTAAGTGAAATGAAAATGGAGTTTGCTGAAAAAATCAAGTACATTCTCACATAATGATCTCATTACAGAATGTCTGTGGATAAATTTAAACTTCAGCAACGTGTGTACCATTCTGCATTGCACAATATGTTCTTCTATTCGCCTTCCTCCCCCACACATTATTTTAGGTGCTAAATTGATAGACAAGGACTTTAGGAAGAAATGAAAGTGACTATAGCAGGCTTTGTTTGCATTTATTAACCTGTGAAGTCAGCTCAAATGATGCATTAATAATAGATAAGGTTTTAGCAGAATTAAATAGGAGATGATCCCTGGGAACAGAAGGGAGGGAAGGAAAGGTACAAGAGAGTTAGCTAATAAGATCATTTGATGCAATCAGAGTGACTGCTGAAGGCTGGGGGGACAATTCTGTGGGTCCCTTGAGTGAGAAAGAACATTTAGGCTCAAGTTCCAAACTCGCTGAAGGTGTCCTGGGTTAACCTCTTTCCTTCCTTTGCAAGCCTTGAAGGCCCCCAGGGAGGAAATAGAAATATACTGGCAACATTTAAGAGTAAGAAACTGGGTTTTGGTTGAAATCAGTGGTGGACCCCACCGACATGAGCAGGGCACCAGGAGTATCTGCTGCAAAACCCATAAACTAAAAACTTTCCATCTCTAACAGACTACACCAGATGGTAGCACCTTCCCCACCCCCACCTAACGCCCTCAAACAGGCACTGCAAGAAGCTCCAGCCAGGTTTCCATGGTTGCCAATCTCTTTATCACAATTGTATTTTTAAAGTTCACCATAAAAAGTTCTGCTGTCTTGCAAATAAATGTAGGGTTATAGCACCTACCTACACATGACTGTTCTGATACGCTCAGAAATGTCCTTGTAAAAATTTAAGACCCCTGGGCCCACTGAGTCAGAATTTCTGGGACTGGGCCCAGGAATCTGTTTTTAACCTTGGATTTAATTAGGACAGAACGTTAAAGCTCATTTGTTAGACCTCATGTGGGAGTGTTGGGGGTTCCAGATTTGGGCTGTGGTGCTGGGTGGTCCCCACAGGGGTGAGGTGGGACTGCCCAGCAAAGAGCCAAGCAGAAGTCCATGCTGAAGCATTTATATTCCGACAGCTGACAGCTGGGTAAAGACAGACCCATTTTCTTGTTATTCTCTTTAAAGCAGGAAAAGTTTTATGGCTTTTTCTTATCACTGAATTTCCCCTTCAACTTCAACTCCTCGGTTTCTTTGACACTGCCCTTCCTAGCTCTCTCCTCTCTGCCCTCTGCCCTTAATCAGTGTTCCTCAGAGTTCCTCGTTTTTCTAGGCTATTACTACTCTTAAGCCAAATAGCTAAGTGATCTCTTGAAGTTTTTACCACCACAAACTGATGACCCTCCACTGCTGGGCTCTGCCAAGCTTCCTATCCTCCTGCCTGCCTAGCAGACACACTCACCTGGATGTCAACAAGAATCTCAAAAATCAACACAACTAGTTGATGACAACATCAAGTACCTAGTCAACTAAGCCAGAAAGCTGAGTCACTACGAGTCCTGCTCCATGACCCCACGCCCGTTCACCAGGTCACTCATGCACTCCCTTCTCTTCATCCGGGGCAGAACCACCCTAGTTTCCACAGCCACCTTATCTCTGCTACACTGCTGTTACCTACAGGAAAGCCTAGCCTTCCCCACAATGCCAGGTGGTGGAGCTCGCCCCAGCCAGCCGATCGATCGGCTTCACTCCTGCTTTGTCCCACTACCATACTTCACACTTTGGAAGCTTGTTCACACAGCCATCACTATAGGGACAGATGAACAAAGGCCAAACGCACCGCTTTAAGACACAAAATTTAGGGCATCCAGAACCATAAACTAGCATAACAGATTCAAAATTTTTTCATATTAACTGCCACCCATTTCCTCCTGTCCATTTATTATCCAAAATTTACTGAATACTCTGGGCTGATTATTACTGGTACAATTATGAATAAGACCTAACCTCTGCTTTAGAGGAAAGAGAAAAGTAAATAGGCGATTACAACAGAATGTGATATATGTTACAAGGGTAGTGGGGTGCTGGGAGACCTGGGGTGGGCTACATGGGGGGATACAGAGAAGGAAGGAGTGTTTAAAAGGAGAAGAAGGCACCAGCTGCACCAAGCTCAGTTCTGCGGGTGTAGAAAAAGGTCGGAGAAGCCCTGATTTTCTAAACTCAGCGCTGAAGGGATATAATGAAGACCTAAGAGGTTCAAACGTAGATGGTGCTTCTGGAAAACTGAGGTCAGTGAGAAGCAATCAGGGTCTACGCTAAGGTGCCCTGAGTGGAAAGACAACAAGTAAAATGGATCAGCAAGGAAGAAAAAGCAGAGTTTTAGCCACTAATTATACACAGGGACCGAAGGAGAGGAGTCAAAGACGGGTCCGCCTCTCTTCGCTTCACCACTGGATGCAGAGTAGCACCTGTGACTGCGACGGCAGCAAAGGCAGCAGAGCAGACTTGGACCAGGGAAAGCAAGAGCAAGCTCCATTTTAACAGATGTTGCTTGTGAAGGGAACCAAAATTTTACTACCCAGAAGCTTCTTCACCCCCCTTTGGGGATGGTTTTAATGTTTATTAAGAAACAAAACTCAGAAAGAACCCTTGACCTTCTCCCCTCCTATTCCTGCCTAAGCCATTCAGACAGAAAAACCCGTTTCAGGAAGGAAGTCTTATTGGGATGTTCACCTTAGCCCAAGTAGCCTAATTTGAATTAAGCATGGGGAAAAAAAGAGGGCTTTAGGAAGGGGCAGGCTAGCTAGATAGCCTCTGTGTCCCACTGTCTTTGAGTTGCCTAGCAAAAAGTTTCCTGCCATACAGTTGGCGCTTCCTCAACTACCTGTAAATCACTCGTTCTCGCTTCAGAAATCTAATACCAGCCCCCACCCTGCCCCTCCCTGCTGCCTTTTCCTCCTTTGTCCAAAATGCCATACATACCCAATGTTGCCTGTCTTTGGAATTTTCATGCATATGTTGAATTCCCTGTGCACAAGTATGAAAATTTTTTACTTTTCTCCTGTTTATCTGTCTGTGTTAATTTGAATATCAGTTCAACTAGAAAAACTTCAAAGGTAGAAGAAAAAAGTACTAATTTTTTTTAGCCCCCACACCTGCAAAATAGAGGTATCCAGCAAGTAAACTGACACAGGAGGAAAGAGAATAGGAGGAAAGGAACAAGACAGTTGTCTTAGAAACATTTCAGTGTGGAAAAAGTATTATGGACTGAGATTACTGGTGTCTTTTCCCAAAATGTTTACAATGACCATATACAACTGTTACAATCAGAAAAAGATATGCATGAAAGGAAGGTGCAGCCCCTTTTAGACCTGACAGCAAGGTAAATACAGAACTGTGTCTGTTAGCAACGAGGATCCCTGGAGACCTTGCTGCGAAGCTCTGTGAGGAGGGCAGAGCCAGAGTTCAAGGTGGAGGAGTAAACTGGAAGGTGAGAAAGTGAATCTTAGCAACTGTTTCACAAAGCCTGGGTGTGGAGAAAGTCTTGTACCTACCTGTCACCTTAAGTCCTTTCCAGGAATAAGGTGAGATATAACAATGATTCAATTAAAACTTCAACAACTTTCCTCCAACAGAGGCCAAAATCCTGCTTTCAAGTAATTCCAGCATTCCTTTTAGTCTGTAACTTCTGATTTCAGCTCAAAAAAACCTGGAAAAACTCTTCACCTAAACATATTATACAATCCCAAAATGAAGACATGGAAGAGAACTTAAGTTTACCTAGGAAAATAAGTGCTTGGGTAAATCCCAAAGTCTAAAGAATCACACTAACCGTCATCTGTGAAGGGGTGAACTTGATCAATGAGCAATCAAATGGCAATATGGGGTTAGAATAAGGAAACCACAGAATTTCTTCGTGTTAACAAGAAGCCTAACATGAAAGGCAGATGCCGCTTTCTAACTTGTCAATCTATGGTACCTTGCCTAACAAAACAATTTAGAAGGTAAGGTACTTTCTGTTTCTTTCTGCTACATTAAAGGTACATTTTGGAATGCTAATTCCAAAAAGGAGTTATCATTTATTAGCATAAGAGCTACTCTTTATTTACACAAAGTCAGAGGAATAAAACAGAACAGTCTCTGAAAGACTCCTCCCCACATGATACTTTAGAGTGGAAAAAAGTTCACTGTTTCTTTAAAAATGTAAAAGCTTCCAAAGAACATCTTCTGTCTTGCCTTCTTCGCTGGACCACCACAGAAATGATTAGCAACTCCAGTAAGGCATACAGAATAAAAGTCATTGTCTTTGCAAATGAAGTGACAGGGCTAAAACAACTTTTGAAGCTCCGTAGCTAGACAGTGGTAGAATTAAGATATGAATTAGAGCCCTGGTTGGTGTAGCTCAGTGGATTGAGTGCAGGCCTGCGAACCATACGATCCTGGTTCAATTTCCAGTCAGGGCACATGCCCGGTTTGCAGGCCAGTTCCCAGCAGGGGACTCATGAGAAGCACCATACACTGATATTTCTCTCCTTCTCTCCTTCCCTTCTAAAGATAAATAAATAAAATCTTTTTAAAAAAAGATATGAATTAGATAAGAATCTCCAGGAGCTATCCTTTCCTTGCTACCAAAAAATAAAAAAAGGCATATAAAATCTTAGGTTCAATTATGACACAAATAAAATAATTCTGACAGCATCTACTTCAAGAGCCTTTGTCTTTCAAACTGGGTCAAATTTTTCTTAGGTGCCGCATAAAACTTCCACAGAGAACTGTGATGAATTAAAGTAGACATAGCATATCACATAGGAAGCCATACATTCTTATGTAAAAGTGGTATAAGTGCGAAGACCAGGAGGATGTGAATACAGGCAAAGGCATTAGAAAAATCTAACCCACAGGCTCTAAACACTGACAGAACGCACCCAGCCCCAACGAAGCACCTTAACAAAAGAACAAACTCTAGGCCAGAAAAGATGGTATTTCTCAAACTGAGCTCCAAAATATTGGGGGCTTTTTTCCAGTGAGTTAGCTACTTCATTCCTTTTTTTCTTTTAAGGAGTATTCTCTAAAGCTAGTTCATAGGAATTTTGAACTTCGCCTCAGGAGATTTGGATGGTTAGTAATGCACAATTTAATGAGAAAACCCTTTACAGTTTGTTAACAGTACTGAGTAAAACCCAGAGAACAGCATCATGAAAGGTTTTCAGGAACTCACTGCTCACAGCTTTCATCATTCCTGGAATTCCCAATGGTATTTAAGTACAGCACATACCTGCTTCACAATTATCTATATCATGATTCACAAATTCTATATCATGATTATAAACCAAACAAAGCTAATTTCCAGAAAATAAAGGTTATGATAAGCTTTCAAAGTATATAAAATATACTGAAAAGGAGTATTACAAGCTGGGAATGGTAGCCACTACTTTGCTATTCTATCATGATCACAACAGAAGTGACCCCTAACACAATTCAACAGTATTACAAAATACTGAATTAGTGATATGCTAGTTTACATGGGTTCCCCCTCCCTTCTTTTCCCAGAGTGTAGGAAGAAAAGGGGAGGGACTGGAAGAAAGAATACTTGTTTAGGCTGTTACAAATGATTAAGTAACAGCTAGGGACAAAGATGAAATATTTCATTTTGGTTTAATGTACTATGTTTATCTAAGTTAACCTAGAGAACAGCAGTTCACAAAATTATTTCCTATTGCTCCTGTGACATAATGCCAAAGACTCACAAAACGTGCTACGTCACAGTGTATCACTACAAGACATCTACAATTTGGTAGCCCCCGCTAGAATAAACACCAAAATCCAAATGAAACCCAGTAAGAAAAGTTTGGTCACCCTTCCTCCCCTGAAAAATCATTACTATATTTTGAAAAGTATATTACCAAGAAAACCCTGCCTCCACAGATTTTGAGATATTCAGCATCCCTGTTAAAACCCTCTTGCTTATTTTCCCTATCCTAATAGTTCTTACAGAAAACAAAGGAAAAGAAAACCTTTAACCTTTCACATAACAAACTGTTAACTTCCTTGAGTGAACTGATGCTTTTTTCTACCTTGAAACCAATCATTCTTCCATATACGAGAGAGAACCCCCAAGTGGATTTTATTTATAAAAAATTGTATATTCATCCTTACTTGTTTAAATTTCAGTCACCTTCAAAGTACTCTCCATTTGATGTAATACACCTATTGAGACATTTTTTCCACTGCTCAAAATAGACACGTTTTTTAAAAAATATATATTTTATTTATTTATTTTTAGAGAGAGGAGATGGGAAGAAGAAAGAGTAGGAGAGAAACATCAATGTGTGGTTGCTTTTCATGTGTCCCCTACTAGGGACCTGGCCTGCAACCCAGGCATGTGCCCTGACTGGGAATCGAACTGCGATCCTTTGCTTCACAGGCCCGCGCTCAATCCACTGAGCTACACCAGCCAGGGCAAAAGAGACAAGTTTTTGAACTTGTCTATTTTGATGTCTCTTAGTGCTTCTGCCATTTTTTTGTTTCACCTCTTCCATGTGGGCAAAACGTTTCCCTTTGAGGACCTTCTTTATCCAGGGAAACAACAACAAAAGTCACCGGGGGCAGGATCAGATGAATAAAGAGGGTGAGGCATGGGGGTCACAGTGTTTTTGGTCAAAACGTACTGAACACTCAGTGCAGTGTGGGTGGGTATGCTCGTAAATCACCCATCATGAAATACGCAAACTCAAGAGTTTTCCCAAAAAGTTCACTGAAGCCGAATGCAGCCTCTCACACCACCAGCAGATACACTGATACAAATGGGTTCTAGAACACCCACCTACCAGGGGGAAGCCTATACTACAAGGGCCTGTCCTCCATGAGATAATTCTGAGGGGGGGGGGGGTGGTTGGGTCCTCCCTTATATACTGTATTTAAGTTTATATATATATTTAAGGCAATTTTTGACATGACTTGTATGTGAAATGCAGTACTTTCAAAGGGCTGATCAGAGCTTTAACCATATGCCCTATTTGACCAAAATGTAACTCAGACATAAGGATGTCATCTTTCCTAGGAAATAAATGTTAAAGATTCTATAATAATACTAGCCATGAATAGATCAAAAACCCACAAGGAGCCAAGTAGAGTATGCTATGAAAAATGAGAGAATAGCTACTAACTCTACAATGTCAATGCAAAAACATACTGTGCTTGTCTGCCAACATACACACACACCTCTAAACTGGGTGCCTCAAACTTGAGCCAAGTACCAGGCTGGCCCATTAGCACCATTATAAGTAATTAAACTTTAAATTAAACGGCTTATCAAAGAAAAAAGGAGATGGAAAGGTCAAAATTCAGGGTAACAAATATTAAGGAACCAAGCAGAACAGTTTGCTTGCAGTACCAATGCAGACAAAAGAGCGGGCAAGACTTCATCAGCGGTCCTGGGTAGGGGTGGGTGGAGTCGGGGCATCACTTCGGAAATCAGACTCAGGGTGTTCGCCAAGGAAATAAAGCTTATACCGACCGCAGTCCTGACTGGGCCCAGCTGTCCAGTAACTGCTCACTCATCCTTCCACCACATTCCTCTAGCATCTGTTGAACCAAGGAAAGAAGTCTATGTACTGGCTGGTCAAGGCACACTTTGTTAAGGATCACCACTTGAAAAGAAATGAGGTTTATGGTCATCAGAAAACTGGGAAAAAAACCCCTGCTACTTTGGGCCTGTTTGTATAACTCACCAAAGCCAATTTAAATATCTGAGTTAAAAATTAGTATTTCTAAGGGTAAATGTAATGAATCTACACGGCAGAAAATTAATCATTTGGCACCAAGAAGCCCAAACTGTCATGTTATTGGACCAAAAAAAAAAGAAAAAAGAACCTAACAATCACATAGTGAGGCTCGTGTACTCATGTTGCGTCCCATCGAAAACGACCCCTCGACTACACGGAAGGTCTGTTTTCTTCTTTGCACCCTACGGCCAGGCCAGCCCACTCTGCAGATTTTGACTCAACCCAGAATTCTTAACACCAAATACGAAAGAGGAATAACAAGGTATAAAGAACTCTCAATTCAGGGTAGGTTTGGGGCCTTTAGAACTGGCTTTGCATAAATCTAGACTTTAAAACGAAGCCATGGAGTTAAAAAAGCTCTTACTAAGTCTTATCCTCTGAAAATTCCTAGGTGATATATTTACTTAACATATTGTAATCACAGTGCACATACAATGCTGTACTTTTCATAACAAGTATTTTCCATGTAATTACACGGTCTTCAAACCCATCAATAGTAAATGTGTGCAAGAATTTATTAACCATTCTCTCCAACCCTGGACATTATAATGTAACATCTTCATGCATACAATCTCTTGTGCATTTAAGGGTATATCCTTGTAAGTCTCCCAGTGTGGAATTCCTGAGTCATGGGTGTGAGTATTTTCATGACCAGATATATCTTGCCCAATCACTCTCCAGAGGGGTAGTGTTAACTTACACTGCTACCACCAAGAAAATCATGTTAGTTTTATGGCAAAGGTTTTGTTATTCTAAGAGAATTGTTTTTATACCTAAAGAAAGAACCCAATGTAGAACTAGAGATAGGAGATACAAATAAGTGAGAACAGAATAGCTATTTCTGCACTAGAGTAACAACAATTCTAATGGCTCTAAAATGCTTACTGTGTGCTCGGCACTGTTCTAAGCTCAGAATATCCCCCCAAACTTGAGTGCATACTCTATCTCCAACTGTAGATGAAGAAACCAAAGCAGAGGAAAGCTGAGGAACCTGCTGAGATCACACAGCAAGCACATCAAGGAACCTGGAAGCAACAGGTGGTTAGGAGCCAAAGCACATCTCACCTACCGCATTATGCAACAAAGGCAGCAGATGAAGAACACAGGAATAGGGTACTCCTTAGCAAGGTACTCCTCAGTATCGTAAGTGAACACTTAGAAATCTAACTGTGAAAGGAAGCAGAATCAGGCTATGAGTTCAATTTGGATGCTTTGAGTGATACTTTATTTAAAATTAATTTAGTGTTTATCAAATATTTAACAGCCCACTAAGTTTCAGGCATTGTGCTAGACTCTGGGGCTTCAGCATGAATAAAACTGATGGAATTCCTGCCCTTATGGAAAACTAAACATACATTCATCCCGAGCCTTTCATTGATCTCCAAATCTAAGTTTCCAATTCATTGAATCAAGTTAGCAATAGAAGCAGACATCATTAGAAACACTCAAATTTTATTGTTTTGCAAAGAGAAACTTCAAGAAATGAATATACAAGTCTACTTTGTTTTATTGTGCTTCGCTTTATTATACTTTCTACAAATTGAAGGCAAGCCCCTGCCTTCCACCAGCAAAAAGATTACAACTCGCTTTACTGTTGAGACTTGCTTTATTGGGGTGGTCTGGAGTCAAACCCACAATATCTGAGGTATGCTTGTATTGTCAAAAATGAAGTCTGGAAGAGGCATGAGGATAGGTGACATCACCAGAGAATAACACTGGGCTGGAATGACTGTACAGAACATACAGGGGAGAAAACATGGGGAAACCGTTCTGGCTGGCGTTGATTTATAATAGACTTATTTACAAAAATTAGTTCTATAGAATGAAAAGTGCTAGAGAAGACAAAATATAACCACAGGTAAATGGAAAACTGTAAAATGATAAGTCCATAAAGAATAAGAGCAGTAAGAATAGGAGTTAATATTAATATGCTATGTCTAAATTTCATAGGTCCTACCATCTCTTTCAGGTACTAGACTATGTAAAGCTATATACAACATTTAACATTTCCCCCAAAATGTACTGTGGCCAAGAGAGTAAAAGTTACTTTGCTACACGTTTTAATGTCACTCAACTGCTACTTCATCATGAGTGCATCAGTTTGCTAGGGTGGCTTGAACAGCAGAGAAGTTACTTCTCACAGTTCTGGAGACTAGAAGCCCAAGATCAAAATGGCATCGGTTTGGTTTTCCCACCACAGGCCTTTTTCCTTGGCTTGCAGGTGGCGCCACCTCACTGTGTCCTCACATGGTCTTTCCTCTGTTCATGGCCCCTCCTACCTATCCTTGTGTTCAGATTTCCTTTGCTTCTAAGGGCACCAGTATTAGATTAGGGCCCACCCTCTCTCTATCCAAATCAGTCACATTCCAAAGTACTGGGGGTTATGACTTTGACACACGAAGTGGGGAGAGGCATACAATTCAGCCCACAACAATGAAGTAAATGCAAGAAACTCACAGGTTCAAGTTTGATGTTTTAAGACTATGTGAAAGAAAAATAAAGTTTTTTTTTATTTGACCTCTATATCATTTAAATTGGCTCAAGAGAGCACTTCAAATGGTTCAAGGACTTGCTGCCCCAATAATAATAAACAGCTGGGCAGTAATCTAAGTTTCTGAAGAATATGTCTGGAAGGGAAAAATTGTTATTCCTATTAATTAAAATCCCATTTATACACAAAACAGAGGATTGTTAACTCTTTTTTTGCAGCCACCAAGCCCTTCGAAATTCTGATGAAAGCAAATGAGGCTCGTCTGAGAAAAGGGCTCCGGCCTACCAGGCTTGGCGTGCCAGGCTTGGCGCCGGTGATCAGGAGAGTCACAGCTCACCTCCCTAAAGCTCGGCAGGGTCCCCAGACTCGGGTTAAAGAGCAATGGCGCAACGGACCATTCATTATCTAAACTAAAAACTAAGCGTCAAGAAAAATGGAACAAAGTATTGAAATTAAAATTATCTTGAAAAATACAGGGGGGCAACTTTTAAAAATTTTTTTAAAAGAAAAGAAAAATACAGGATATGTGGTAACCATATTCACATTTAGCTACTTCCCAAATGACTGGAAGTTGTTAACAATCAACCATATAATATCAGAATAAACTTTAATCCTACCCTCCAACAATAAAGGTAGGGAGACAGGAGAAGTGAAAAGAAATACTATTTCAGAAAGTCTACACTAGAAAACCAACCGCAGTTCAACACAAAATCTCAGAATAAAAAGAGAAAATAACAATAGACAGAAATCACTACGAGGTTTCTAATTTACTTGAAAAAGATCCATTATTTTCTACACACCAAACTCAAAGCCAACAAACATAATGTTATGTTATGAAATTTTAAAACCTGGCTTGTGTTCCACTCTCTCTACTCAAAGGTCATCCGGACTCTCCTCAAACAGCAGCTCTGGACAACTGGCGAGAGGAGAAACTTAGGGTATACAAATTCCACTATTCCACTAGGGAATTCCACAGACAAAGCTCAGGAGGGTGGGAGCTCTCAAGGACGGGGGCCTCTGTCTGCCTGCTTCGCCACTGCTACCCTAGAGCCTCACACACAAATGTCTGCTGACTTGAGTGGATGATGTCTTATTCCAAATGAAACAACCTGAATCTGAAAAAGAGGGTAAAACTGTAACATCCAGCTCTACTGCACAAGCACCTCAACAGATCACTCTAACCTTGTGTTGTTGAATCTAACAAAGTACAGGGTCGGGCAAAAGTAGGTTTATAGTTGTTCACATGGAAAACAATACAATTAATAAATAGTAATACAAAAATACACTGTTTTGTGTACTCACAACTGTAAACCTTCTTTCCCTCCCTTTGTTAGCAGCAGGATGAAGCCCCATAAAACTGCTATTCACCAAAGAGATTTATTATACCATTATTTTCTGAAGAGTTACCTAAAAAATAACTTGCTGAAGACCCATCTGGCACACCACTGAAAAACTTACATTTTATTTCCTGATCTATCATTTTAATTGCCCCTTTATATCCATTTACATATCAAAAGTCCAAGTTCATCTGGAAGACAGACTGACAAAATCCCCCAAAGAAAAGTGAAAATCAGGTTTATTCCACAGCAGATGTATCCAAAGATTCAATCTGACCATACTTACTAGCTCTAACTAAAGAACACTGAACTTGAACAAGATCTGAAGAGAGTAAAGAAGAAAGGCAGTAAGAATATATGAGGGGAAAGAAGTCAACTATTTGGTCACCTGAAAATCTCCCATTAATCCTTCTACAGACGTTCTTATTGAACCTGACTGAGCTGGTCAAACCCTAGGCTTAAGAGCACTTTCTAATGCTCCAGCTCAGCTGCTTGCTTTAAAATGAAATACCAATCAAGCCCTGGCTGGTGTAGCTCAGTGGATTGAGCGCGGGCCTGTGAACCAGACAATCACGGTTCGATTCCCAGTCAGGGCACATGCCTGGGTTGCAGGCCAGTTCCCAGCAGGGGCCAGTTCCCAGCAGGGGATGCACGAGAAGCAACCATACATTGATGTTTCTTTTCCTCTGTCCTTCCCTTCCCCTCTAAAGATAAATAAATAAAATATTAAAAAAAAAAAGAAATACCAATCAGGTGACTGGGTTTTTTTTTCTTCCCCTAAACAAATTAATTCTTTCCAGAAATAAAAGCATATTGTCATATTATAAATATTAATAGGGAACTATTGGCAAGGTCCTTAAAGATACCAAACGGACCCCTTTAGATAGTACTCATATGCAAAATGCTGAAGTTATGCAATGGGACTTACTGTAAACTAGAAAACTAGGGAAAAAATCAGATTATCTTCCAAGCCTCTTCTATAATTTCAGACAAAATATAACTGCACAGTTTTTTTTACAGAGAAAGGGAGGGAGAAAGAAAGGGAGATAAACACTGATGTGAGAAACATTGACTGGTTGCCTCTCATTCATGGCCCAGCCACCAAACCCACAACCCAGGATGTGCCCTGACCAGGAATTGAACCCAGTGACCTTTCGCTTTGCAGGACCACACCCAACCAACTGAGCCACACCTGTCGGGGCAAACTGCACAATTTTGAAACCTAGGTCATCAATAAATAACACCAAAGCTAACTGTACTAAGGAGACATATTTTAGACTTTTTTTACTCTTAATCCAAATCGAGCCCAGAACTGACTTTTAGAAAATCAAGTACATTAGGCTCATTAAAAAATAATAATTTACAGCCCTGGGCCTGCGAACCAAAGGATCGTGGTTCAGTTCCCAGTCGTCAGAGCACATGCCTGGGTTGCAGGCCAGTTCCCAGCAGGGGACACACAAGAGGCAACCATACATTGATATTTCTCTCCCTCACTGGTTCCCCTCCCCTCTAAAGATAAATAAATAAAATCTTTAAAAAAAGAAAAGCACATTATGTAAAAATAATAATAATAAGTTGCATAACCAGGCAAGACTTTAATACAGCACTTTATATTACACAAGCAGGGAAGTTACATACTAGAGTGTATACTTAACCCTAACTAGTATTCCTAGCTAGGAAATAAACATCAGTAAGCGCTCTAAGACGATTTCCTAACTAAATGAACTAACTCTATGGATGTGAAGTCATTCTGCAGTAATCAACTACCCAATAAAGTATATTGCACATCTTAACACCAAATCATGTACTATGTTTTAATCACTGCTACTAAGTCACAGAAGAAGAATACTAATTCAAAATAACTTAAAGATATTAAATGACTCAAATACAATTTTATTTCCTGATAGGTTTCAATTCAAATATAAATGGATGGCATGAAAGAAATAGACGGCACCACTTTCCAACTTTTAGTGAATTAACAGATCAAGGTATCAATAATCATCAGTCCCCGCTACCACCACAAAACTGAAACACAACCAGACATTACATCCCCTGGTGAGAGAAAAAAGGCACCTAAAAAAATCACTTCTTATCTGTTCAATCCTCAGAGTCAGCTACCAATTTACAGTGAACACAAGAGAGAAGTAAGCTGAATACCTGAAGGATATAAAACAGCAAAATCGCCCTGGCCGTGTGGCTCAGCAGATTGATTGCGAAGCAAAGGGTCACTGGTTCCATTTCCAGTCAGGACACATGCCTGGGTTGCAGGCCAGGTCCCCAGTAGGGGACACATGAGAGGCAACCACACATTGATGCTTCTCTTCCTCTCTTTCTCCCTCCCTTCCCCTCTGTCTAAAAATAAATAAATAAAATCTTAAAAAAAACAAACAAACAAAAAAGACAAAAATCTAGATTGGGGAGGAACTGTAGAACAATATAATAAGGCTAGTGTCTTCAAGCAAATTCCAAGAGAAACAGAGATAGAGTAGCCAGTACATTAAAAGAGATTTAAGAAACCAAATGTGTATCGTGACTCAAACAGATCATATATAAAAAATTAGTATATGTGTATATATACATGTACATATGTGAATTTTAAGTCCTCATCTCTTAGATATATATCCTAAAATATTTTTAGATTAAATTATATGATGTCTGAGATATCCTTCAAAACAATACAAGAAGAAGAAAAATAATTAAATAAAAAATGGGAAAAAAAACAATATGAGAAGAAACGTTAGATCAAATGAGAATGACCACGAAACTAGGTAATGGCTAAATGAGGACTTATTACTCTACTATTTCTGTGTTTTTATACATAATTAAATTCTCCCATAATTATTGGTTTAAAAAGAGAGAAATAAATAAATGGAAACATTTGGAAAACACTGGATGAATGAGCTTAGAAATGCCCATTATGCACACAGTGTGCAGCTGCATCCCATTGAATCTGGAGTGAAGAAACTGGAATTCTGTAGTTCTCTGGGCAGGGCAGCTCTGTTGAACTCACTGTAGTTAAGTCCCTCCCCTACAAGCCACAGGCGGTCTCGTATATCCACTCCTTCCTGGTTCAGACACAGGGCACTAACCAACACAAGTTCTTGTCCTACTCCACACCCATTACTGAAAACTGGACAGGAAATAAATCAGAAAGCAACAAGAAAGATGAAATGAAAGGGAAACAAACTCACAGTCAAATAAAAAAGAACAAAGCCAACAGTGCTCAAGAACAATCAATCCATTTTTTAATTACACATATGGCTTTTGATCCTTTTAATTTAATGAATATATTACATTTGTGAACATAAATACATATTTAATGACATAATTTAATGAATATTTTAATTTAATAATCAGATATACAAGTGGCAGTTCACCTTAGAACACCTTAGAACGGCTGGGTCCATTTTTTAAATGTGCTTTAAAGTATTTTAAATGAGCAGTGTGTGTACTTTTCTGTGAGGCAGTAAGTAGTTTGGCCTGAGTAACAGCATTTTCCCAACACTCTAGTTACTTAAATCATTCCTAAACAATATCATATTTTAAAGAAAATCCTACTCACCAGCCATGTGCAAACATTTTCCTTTTTCCTAAAAAGTTATTTAATTTAAAACTGTCCATTTAACTAAGGTAAAAACAATGTTCATCTGCACAGTAACCTCCAGGACAGAAGAGTCTACACACGTAGCCATTCAGTTATGAGTTATACAAGCCCCAAGCCATATCCTTTAAATACTAAATACAGAAAGAGTCTACACACTAAGTCCCAAACAGAAACACTATAAAGTCTCCCCAGGAGTCTTTACTATACTAAACACAGCTGTCTAGGGTCATGTTTACAAAGATAAAAAAAATCAGCACTACCAAAATTTCTGATAAACAGACTCCTACATACCCTAACTAGAAAGGAGGAGCACACCAAGAAGTTTAAAAACACTTCATCTTTAAGGGTTATAAAAAGAAACTATGTCCTATTATCAAGTTTTGGTTATTACTGTAAATTTTATATATGTGTATATAAAATGTTACTTTGAAGCCACAGTGCTTCATTAATTACTTTAACAGAAAATTCTAACTTTCCTGGTCCTAAATTACTTATAAAGTATGCAGAGTTCACACTCAGAACCCTTAGGTACTTCAGCTATTAACAAACTAAACCACAAAGGAGAACTTAACACCCAAGATCAGATTTTAGTGACAGGTTTATAGATGGCAAAACCATACGTACCAAACAACAAAGCCAAATACTGTAAGAGTCAGAAATGATACAAAAACTCACTCACCCAACATTTCTAGTTATAATTCTATTCCTCTCTTTCCTATTGCCCATCGTATAGAAAAAGACTGTTAGTACAAATAAAGTAACAGTTGACATAATACACAAATTGCTGAAATTTGTGAGTCATGGGTCCTACTCTTCCTTTCCATCCTCAAGGCAGGCACCTACTCCCCAGGCAAGGTGGCCCTGTAGCTAACAAACCATAGCTCAGTGGAAAAAGAAAACACAAACACTCACATCTTCCCTAAGCCTCACAGCACCTGAGTTGTACAGGATTGTTTTGTACCTACAAAGCACTTTCACAAACATCTCTCTCTCTTTTTTAAATAATTTTTTAATTTAATTCTTGTTCAAGTACAGCTTTCTGTCTTATATTCCCAACCCTGCCCGCCCCCCCCCCCCGCCCCATGCTCCCCGCCTTCCTCCCATTTCCGCCCCCCTCACAAACATCTCTTTTGGCTCTCTTTCTCTTCCTAAGCTCATCTGCATCTTGGGCCTTTGTACCAACTGCTTCTTCTTTCTCCCCGTCTCTGCATGCCTATCTCCTTATGGTCCCCACATCACCACAAATCTCGAATCCCTCAATACTTTTGTATTGCAACCTCACAGTCTGCAACCACTGCGCCAAAAAGCGGATAAAAGCTCAGAACCTGAAATTTGCTCAAGTTCACGGGAGTGTGGAGCCATTGCTTCAAACTGACATTTTCTGACACATTAAAGAATTCAAAACACAATGTATTCTGAGTTACAAAGGATTTAAACAAACAGACACACCAAGTTCTCCCTGTGAAAACATTTTGCAGTATATCCTACTGCAGGAACTAACTTGCACTTACGCAGACCCCTGCAAAAACTTAAGACAGGTTGAGACAATACAGGTTGAGGGAAAGAGGGAACACCCAGAAATTGAGTTCTAAATTGGTAGATTATTCTTGAGCTCACCTCACTGTTAGCATAAGTATTTCCTAAGTTTTCAATACTGAAACTAAATTTGGAGGGGAGGTGGGAGGGGATAATGAGGGGAAGGGTTTTCAGGAACCATAAAGGACACATGGACAAAACCAAGGGGGAGGGTGAAAGCAAGGGAGGGAGGTGGGTTTGGGTGGTGGGGGAGTGGTGGGAGAAAAATGCAGATAACTGTAACTGAACAATAAAATAGTTATTAAAAAAATAAATTTGGATGGATACAGAAAAGTGACGTCTTGCCCATCTGAAGCCATTCAGCTCTAAATTTCCTGCATGGTTACAGAAAACACACAGATCAAAACTAAAGGTAAATGCCTATCACAGGCTCTCATTTGGAAAGATGGGGGAAGGAAGGGAAAAAACATCAGTAGAGGAACAAAAAACAGGCAAGTCAAAGAGGAAAAAAGTTATCTTTGAACTTAACATGAAAACAAAAGCTAGCCATAGGTAAGAAAAAAAAGAAGAAATAAAAAACAACACTGAAATGAACAACACTGTTCCTAACATAGAACTAGGAATAGAGGAAATGAAAATCTCCTTAAATATTAGGAATATTTTATCAGAAAAGAGTCAAATTACTGTGAAATTTTTTTGTCTTAAGAAAGGACTTACTATATCCCAAAATGCCTTTAAAAAAAGTTTGGTTTCCTGAATAGGACGTCTTTATAGCTAGAATTAGAAATCTTGAGAATCATAGAGAAATCATGAGATAACCATGTAGCCATGACTTCATATACTAATACAGAATCAGAAACCCATTTTTCACTGCACTCCAAGTTAATGAGGCTCCCAAAGTGAGTTCATACTATAAATCAGTGTGCCTATTTAAGTCATAATGGGGACTCAAATCCCAATTTCAGAAATTAGAATGCCTGAATCTTCCATTCATATTACCCCGTCTCCTGGTATTAAAATTATTCAACTAGAAAGTTTGGGTTATGCAAGAAAAGCAAAGAAAGAAGAATCATCTTAGGAAGAATTCAACCAAGCTGTAATGACTCTTGAAATACGGCTTCTGACCCAGAACATTATACCCCACCCCCAAGAACCAAAGTGCTCACTCAATACAATGAAGACTGAGCCTCTTCCACCCATGCCCTCTCTTCTAAAGGCAGAACAAACATGGTTTGAAGTTTTTGTTTTCCAAAGCTCCTCCTAAAGGGCCTAGTCTTCATTTTATTACATACTTTCTTCAGCTGATATAACTAAATGTTATTTAACTTCCTAGGCATTCATACTCTTCTGAGATTAAACTAATTCCCTTGACTATTTAAAAATCTCTCTAGCACTCATTTACTAGACGCTGTTCTTTCTAAAGATAGACATCTGACCTTATCCATTATGACTCAAACCTCCCCAGTTTTCTAAGAGCCATCTTATCTCATAGTAGGGTAGGATACTCACTTTAAAGAAAGCAGCGTCCTTACCCACTCATTCTTTCAACAAATGTTAATCAGTGGAGTTGCTTTTAAATATTTTTAAGTTTTAAGAATAGAATACTGTATTAGAGCAAGAATTCAAAAAATGCATGTATTTTAGAAATGAACTGCTTTTTGAAAAAGAGACTGCACAAATCTCCATCAGCCCTTTCCTGTGCCCGCCGGCCGCAGTTCTCTAGTTTCCTGGGCAGATTCTCTACCAGCACAATCAGTTCTATCTGGGGTCGACTGAGAACACTGGGGAATCATCTGAGTAAAATGTGAATCTTGTATTTGCTTATATGACTTCTTCTGTAAGAAACACTATTATTACATACACAAAACTGCACCAGGCTGACCTCAGACGCGCAGGAACATACAAAACACATGTACACACAAAACTTTTTAAAAACACATACAGATGTATGACAAGCATACATACAATCCATGCTGTTTTCCTGGAAATTTTTAAATATCCTTCAGCAAACCCTGTGAGTTTGCTAGATGCCCGAGAGCTCCTCAAATAGTTCAGGAGATGGCCCCTAAATGCCCCACCTGCCGCCCATCTAATGGCTCTAAATGACACCTACATGCTGTGCCAAGTGGTCAGTCTAAAACCTCTCTTCAAACTTCATAGGTACAAAAATAAAAAATAAAAACCTCTCTTCAGGACTCCAGGTTTGTATACTGTGAAACTGAATCAAAGAAACATTATTTAAAATAGAGTGGGAAGTCCTAAAGGGAAGCTCTCATGTACTACCACTCACCACCCATTGCAGACTCCAACAGGAAGCAGGGAGATTTTCTCCTTGCCTGGCAACAGACCCAGCCAATGAGAAACTGCCATGGCTCAGCCAATGGGAAACCAACACACTTGAACTCCTGCTTTCCTTCAATAAACATCTTGTTTATAAGAGCCTCTCCTAACTCTCTCCTTTTTTGTTATAATGATCCTCTTCTTTGTTTTCCACAGGCTTGTGTATGGTCTGCCATAGTTTGAGTGTCCCAAATTGCAATTTCTCTACATTCCTGAATAAACTCAATTTTGTTGGTAAAATAACTGGCCATTTTATTTTATTTTTAAGGTTGACAATAGTGACTTTTTAAAATCTCAACTTCAGAATATGCATGAATTCAAAATATGAATGTCTAATGAGGATCTCAAACTCAACATGTCCAAAATCAAACTCCTGATTCCCTGTGCACAACTTACCACTACCCTCCCAAAATCTCCCCTATTTTAGTAAACAGCAACCCTGCTTCTTCAATTGCTAAAACCATAAAACCCTCAGTCACCAAAATATATTCAGAATCCAGCTACCAGTCACCCCATCACTGCTACCATCCTGTTCTAAGTGACCACCATTTCTTACCTGCATTAGTCTCCTACCACTCTCTCAATGCAAATCTTGCTCCCCACAGGACCTACTCTGAAATTCAGCAGGCAGAATGGTCCTGTAAGAAAAGAAAAAAGGGACGTCCCATCACTACATTTGCCACACCCTCCACTTGTTTCCCCTAAGATGGCCCTCCCTATTTCTCATTTTCTACTTGTCTCTCTCCCCTTCACTTATTCTGCTCAAATGAGACTGGCTTCTTTCTCTTCCTCAAATGAATATAGAACCACCTCACCTCACAGCCTTTACAGTTGATTCTGTTTCCTTTGTCTTTCCCCTGACATTTACCTGTGTCACTCTGAATTTCTTCTACATTTCTGCTCAAATGTCATCTTTTTAGAGAGGCACTCCTGCTCATCCACTTAAAGGAGCCCTATTCCCCGGCTCTCCCTATTCCCTTTGTCCCTTCTTTACATTCTCTGCAGGACTTCCTTCCTTCCTCCGGACATTCCATGTTGGTGCATCTTCATAAGTTGGTGCACGACTCTAGGGGAAGACTTAGTTTTGTTTACAGCTATATCTACTGGGCCCAAAGAGTATACTTTAGACACAATATTTGTTGAATAAAAATTATACCAATTTTTTCTGAGGTCTTTGATTTCTAATTACCCCCCGAGTTTGTATTATCGGGAATTTTTCTATACTGTATCTCAAAGTCTCTTATTTTCCTGATAGCAAACTTATTAACTTTTGGATAGTCCAAAATCATACTGTGATTTTCCTAAGCTCTTTAATTCTATTACTAAACTAAAAATTAGATATATTTTGTAGGTTCCTGAAAATGTAATTTTACTTCTAAAGTCCTCCAAAAATCCGGGAAAATATTTCAGGCAAAAAATCTCAAATTCTGGTCTATTTTTCTCCCCACCAATCCTCTCCTCAGATCCTAGCTTTAAACATAACTGTTAAGAAAGGTCTTTAAGATGTAGATCCCAAACAACCTTTCCTCAAAGCAAGATCTAAGACAAAGCACTTCAAAATGTAACTGAAATATGTTTAAACCAAAGACCATCTGTGGCCCCTACTTATACAGTCTGACCCAAAGGTAAAATCACTTTGTTGCCTTTGCCTCACTGAATTCTCTACGCCCCCAGACCAGTTATCTTCAATGTGGATTTGGGGGAGAGGGAGCTGCTGATGAACCTTAATAGGAAGCTACATGATTAACCTCAGGCAGAAAATAAAGGACATCTGGATATGTTTTGGAGTCTTTGAAATGTGATGGAACCTCAACTCAGTGCATTTTATTTCCTCTGCAAACTACTTCAGCTGTTATCTCGTACATGCTGAGGATGTTAAGATACACCTTGCACAGGCCTGCTATCTCATCTACAAAGGGGTATTTGGATTGTTGTAGGTCCTTTAGAAAAGCAACGGATCAGCATTATGCCCCACTTCAAGTATGAATTGGCTCCTTGTTACTATGGTGATGAGCACCCTAACACCTAACAAAAAGATAATTTGCTACTTCACTGAAGCTTTGTTGTTTTTTATTTTCTTTATCAGGAATAAGGTGGGAGAAACAGAACCAATTATAGAGTGTGTTTCAATACAAATAGGAAGAATTTAAATTGTTTCACTTACAGGAAAAAAATGAAGGGCCTAAGAAGACTGAAGTAAATAAACATGTGGGGCTACATGCTAACATGTACAGCTCTACACCATCACTGAACGGGGCACTACAGATGTTCCAAAACACATGTTCTCACATTGGTTTTCAGAGTTTGTATATGTGTGACCAACAGTCTGAATGTGAAGAAAAATCCACTGAAGTAATCAGGAAAAAACCAAGACAAATAGGAATGCAAGCTCCTGAAACACCAACAATTTAATGGGAAGATGTGTATCTCATATTCTTAAAAAGGAAATAACATTTAGCATGTGCTCTTGATTTTTAAAAAAATTCTTAGCAAACTAGAGGTAGAAAAAAAACTTTACCCAAATAAAAGAAATCTACCAGAAATGTATAGAAAACAGCATTCACAATAGCAAAATACTAAAAACATTCCCAAATTAGAGCCCTGAATAAAACAGAGATACCAGCCATCGTATCACAAAAAGATTAAAATAGTTAAAAGGAAGAAACAAAAATCTGTCATAATTTGCAAACTACATGTTATCTGGGGCTTTCAAGTTAAACAATTTAAAAATTATTTGCTCTAATAGAAAAATTTACCAGATAAAATATCAAAATTAAATATAAAACAAAAAAACATTTAACAGCATTAACACATGGCCCAGCAGTTCTCCTAGATATACAGCCAAAAGAACTGAAAACAGGCAGTAAAATACTTGTACATAGAAATTTATAGGACTTCCGCCAAGATGGAGGCGCAGGTGGAAACACTGTGCCTTCTCCCACAACCAAGTCTGAATACAACAAAGGCTTGGTGAACAAAGACGCAGCCAAAGAACAGAAAATTGAACTATATGGAAGTCCAACAACAATGAACCCTTCAATCAGACTGGTAAGAGGGGTGGAGCCAGGAGCGGAGCGGGGACAGGCAAGAAAGATCCCCTGACCCCAGGCACCCAGGCAGCCCCGCATCAGGCAGACCCAGCGGCGGGCTGGCTGCGGTCACACATTTGCGTGCAGATAAACCAGCAGAGGAGTGAGCAGTGAGACGGACTGCGTGGCCCTGGCGGCAAGAGGCAGCAGAGGGGGCCGCCATTGCTTTCCTTTGACCCCACCCCGACATACAGCGTCACAACCCAGTAACTGAGTGGCCTGGCCCTGGTGAACACCTAGGGCTCCACTCCTCATACATAACAGGCAAGAACAGTCCAAAATATGGCTCAAGAACTCAAAGCTCCAGAGCTGATAACTCTAAGTGACTAGGTAATAGCGAACCTCTCAGATGCACAGTTCAAAACACTGGTGATCAGGATGCTCACAGAACTGGTTGATTTTAATCACAAATTAGAGGAACATATGAAGGCTAAACTAATCGAAATGAAGGGAAATGCACAGGAAACCAATAGTGATGGAAAGGAAACGGGGACTCAAATCAAGGGGGTGGACTAGAAGGAAGGAAGGAATGACCAAACAGGAAAAAGTGAAGTTACAAGAATTCAAAAAAATGAGGAGAGGCTTAGGAACCTCCAGGACATCTTTAAATGTTCCAACATCCAAATTATAGAGGTACCAGAAGGGGAAAAGAAACAGCCACGAGTGGAAAACTTATTTGGACAAATAATAAAGGAGAACTTCCCCAGTCTGGCAAAGGAAATAGACTTCCAGGAAACCCAGGAAGCTCAGAGAGTCCCAAAGAAGTTGGACCCAACCAAGGCACATCATAAATACATTAGCCAAGATTAAAATGAAGGAGAGAATCCTAGAAGCAGCAAGAGATAAGGGGACAGTCACCTGCAAAGGAGTACCCATCAGACTGTCAGCAGATTTCTCAAAAGAGACCTTACAGGCAAGAAGGGGCTGGAAAGAAGTATTTCAAGTCATGAAATCCAAAGACCTACAGCCAAGACTGCTTTATCCAGCAAAACTTTCATTTAGAATGGAAGGACAGATAAAGTGCTTCTCAGATAAGGTCAAATTCAAAGAGTTCATCATCACCAAGCCCTTATTATATGAAATGTTAAAGGGACTTATCTAAGAAAAAGAAGATAAAAATATGAACAGTGAAAGGACAGCAAACTCACAGTGATTAACAACCACACCTAAAACAAAAGCAAACCAAGAGGACAGCTAGATCAGGAGTGGAACCATAGAAATGAAGAACACATGGAGGGTTAGCAACAGGGGAGTGGGAGGAGGAGAAGGGGGGAGAAGATACAGAAAATAAGTAGCGCAGATGGTAGGTAAAAAATAGATAGGGGGAGGGCAAGAACAGTAGGAGAAATATAGAATCTAAAGAACTTGAGACACGTGGTCATAAACTAAAGGGGGGAATGGTGGGGGAGGGGTGTGCAGGTTGGAGGGGAGTGGAGGGGGGGAACAGAACAACTGTAATGGTATAATCAATAAAATATATTTTTTAAAAAAGAAATTTATAGCAGTATTATTGAAAATAGACAGTGAAAACAATCCAGGTGACCATCAGTGGATAAATGGATAAACTGTGGTATGTACATACAGTGGGTTATTTAGCCATAAAAAGAAACGAAATACTGATACTGATATGCAGTATAACATGGATGATCCTTGAAAACATCACGCTAACTGAAAAAAAAATCTAGACACAAAAGATCACATATTGTCATGATTCCAAATGCAGACTAACATTCAGAGCAGGCAAACCTATAGAGAGACAGAAAGTGGATTAGTGGTTGCCTAGGGACAGTGTTGACAGGGGAGAGCCAGACATGCCACAGGGACTGTGACTGGAACCAGGGCGGGCAAGACAGGAGGAGCAGAGATGAAGAGTGACTGCTAGTGGGTACAGAGCTTGTTTGGGGGGCAATAAAAATGCCCTAGAATTACAGGTTATGACTGCACAACTTTGTGACTATATTATACACTTTTAAAAGGTAAATATTATTATATGTAATTTACATCAAAATTAAAAAGTAAATAGGAAAAACCAGTCAATATAGTATATGCCCAGCAAACTAAATATTTGGAAAGGAGAGTAAGAGGTATTATTTTTTACATCTATTTTCAGTGCTGTTTGAATTTTTTACCACAGTATATATGTTAATTTTATAAAATAAAAAACAATTTTAGAAGGAAAAAAGTCTTTAAAGTAGCTGAGGGCCACTGAAAGATATTTAAAAGGGAAGCAGCATGGCTGGGTCAGTATTTTTTACTACCTTTACTGAGAATGAATGGATATGAGAGGCACCAGTAGAAACAAGTATTGATTAATTCAACAATTGCTGAATGCCTAATGGGGCCTGGCTCTGAGCTAAGTAAGCATTGGGACCTGTTAGAAATGTTCTAAGTTGTCTTGGCAGAAGGTCACTTATACCTACTTTGAGAAATGGTGCAAGAAATAGAAAGAAAATCATTTATTTTTTGTTAAGGTAGCAGATACAAGGGGATGTATGTTAAAGCCCTTGCAAGTTTAAGGCATCTGTGGATAATATGTTTGATATTCCTTGTATTATAAGAGGACCAGGTATTTCTTAAAGTTATAATCTTTTTTTTTTTTTTTGACAACTCGGACTTGCTCTTACAAGTTACTGTCTTATTTCAAGATTCTCTGACTCTGGAAAATCCATTTCCTAAAAATCTCTGAATGAGTAAATTTCAAAGCCACTTGTGGTCATTTGTTCTGTGTTCATTTTTTTCATTCTTTGGTTTTTTCAAAAGGTAAATGAAAAGAGAACACAGTATTAATAGTTAACCCAAGGAAAAAACATTTTAGTGAATCTTATTAGTGATATTTTAAATTATGATTCAATCTGCATTGGTTTCTTTTTCACAGTTCACACATTCCTATTTTATCACAGCCATCTGCTATCTCAACAGTAAGAGAGTTTCAACAAAAGTTTTAATAAATACTATGACTGTGCATAAATTTTTTTAACTTTCTCACCTTAAGACTTTTTGAAAAATAAAAATGTCCCATAAGTCAAAGGAGGCAGAAAAAAGAACCCGCTGGTAAGTTTGGCAAAAAATTCACCCTACCGTTTAGCTTAGGGCGGCTCAAAGATGTGAGAGACGCGGCAGGGCAGGGGCTCCCGGTGATGCACCGCCCAGGGCTGAGAAAAGGAGCTCCTCTGCGGCCGCTCATCAAGCAGGCATCCCTGCCACTTCGATGGTCAGCTGCCAGAGTGAGCATTTCTTACACCTACGTAACACCACCGTAACTCTCCCCAAACCATGCCAACGAGGCCCTTATTTATGGATTTCCTATTTCAAATGCACACTGTGGAGCAACACCAAGGTAAATGCAGGTCGGCTTCTGAGGAAGAAGTTACAGCAAGCATGACCAGCACAGAATCTGGATACCCCAAGACAGTCTCAATATTGCAGGGTTTTTTTTAACATAAGGTGATTTGTTAAGTAAGTGATAGGAGGTAATTTAATAGATAACAAAAGTCTCTTGAAAGATTTTTTGCATGGACTTTATACAAAAAAAGGTGAAAACCCAGAAAAATATTCTTTCAGACTACAGAATATTGCTTCTGAGCATAGAGCAATATGGAAAAACCTGGCCTAACTCACCATTCCTCCACCCCCATCCACCTATATATCCTGAGATGGAGAAGCAATTCTTCCCAGGCAAGAGCTCATCAAAAATTACAAGGAATTTAAAAATAAAAAATAAATAAATAGCCATTAGCACATACAAAAAAGTCTGACCTGGGCTTCATTCTATGAAGTGGAGGGTAGGGGGTAAGAAGGGTACCTTTATTTGTAACACAAGAGATGATGAAGGAAGGAGACTCTAAGGATGAACAACAAAAAGTAGTTGCCAGAGCCCCCCTTTTTTCCAGAAATGTTTAATTCAGCAATTAAATGTTCCGTCCCGCGGAACAGTCAACGGGGGTCCCGAGTCTACCTGAAACGGATGAATAGGGATGGGAGCAAGAGGCGCGTAGAAAGGCAGCAAGACAAAGGATTCTGATCAAGCTGCGAATTTTATTTTGGGCGGGGCTGTTATATAGGGGGCAGGGGAAAAGGGGAGGTGGTTCTGATAGGTTGTCCTGTGCATGCTCACTGCATGCTCCTGGCGACGATTGGTAGGTGGGCGCGTGATCAGCATCTTGATTGGTAGTTAGTACTCGTGATCAAGGGATGCCCACAAGGGTGGGGGCTACCTGGCTCGGCTGCAGCATCCTGTTTGGGGCTGCCTCAGCCAAGCCCTCCTGGTGCGATTTTCTTGATGGATTGCATTCACCATCTTTAGGCCCCGACAATTAAATATTCCTGCACATTAGATCTTTAGAAATAATTACCATCTTCACAGCTTTGAACAAGCAGCTTTAACTGACCATCTAATCTATCTCACATGTACAGTGTCAAACAGAACTTGATCAGATATCTATCTTTTTAGCCATAGCTATCATTGTCTTGAAGCACAAACATTTTTAAAAAAAATATACACAAATATATACATTCCTCAGAAAGAGGGATCCGGGAGTTTCTTAAGTGCTGAAGGCCCACACCCCCCTCTGAGAGATAACAGACAACTTCTTCCACTTAAGCTGCCACCCTGGTATATCCTATGAGTTTTCTACTCTGACCTTAATCAAAAGTAACCACCAATACTCCAAGGAAGCCTTGGCTGGTGTAGCTCAGTGTATTGAGCACAGGCCTGTGAAGCAGAGGGTCGCCAGTTTGATTCCCAGTCAGGGCACATGCCTGGGTTGCAGGCCAGGTCCCCAGTAGGGGATGCATGAGAGGCAACCACACATTGATGTTTCTCTCCTACTCTTTCTCCTTCCCTTTCCCTTTCTCTAGTAAAATATTTTTTAAAATACTCTAAGGAGAACTTAGTGGACTATGAGGTGGCCTGCTGTGAAATGAAGGGTAATGAAGAGCATCTAACCAACCCAACCAATCACATTGAACCTAATGGTGGAGGTACACACAGAATTTGAGCAGAAGAGGCTAAGAGTGAAGACAAAGTCACAAAATCAGAAGATTCATTAGTTGAGGAAGCCTGCTTCAGAAAGGATTAGGTGAACAGGTCACCGGATCTAGCCACCCATGGGCAACTGGAATTGCTACAGAACCTGCAACAAGTAGATTCTATTGTTCCAATTGTCCTCAACACCAAACTATGTGACCTAAAATTGTTTCACATGTGTCTTTATATCCCCCACACATCCATATGAAAAACTACAATGGATCATCTGGTTCAACACCTGATTACCATGGGTTACTTCTCCCTTTATGGAAATAAAAAATATTCTAGAATCAGTGGGATTGTTTTCAGATTGTACTTTTTTGTGACTTGCAAATCAAGAGGAGAATGGCTAAGCCTATTTAGAACCCCTTTAAATTGTTGAGGCTATTTATCCTCCCCGCCCCCCCGCCCCCCCCGGCCCAGGAATTATATCCTATACTTCTGAGTAAGGATGGTGGACTTAAACACCAAGGAATTCTTTTTTAAAGATATAAACCCACAGAGATGCAGAGAAATGAAGATTACAGCTACATTTTTGAAAGCTGGAAAATAAGTGGACAAGAGGTAAAGGTCTCAAAACACCCAAGAAAACCGAATCCTAAGGTAAGCGTCAGGGAGCACTCCCCCAAAAGATCCAGCAGGGATAAAATGGGAAGGATTGACAAAGATCTTTCTGCAATGCATTTCCCAGATCCCCTCTCTCGCTTTCTTAGGCAGGCAGTCAAAATGCCCTTTCCTCGCCCTTGCAAAAGGCTGAAGGTAACTTAAGGAGGGTTAAATTTAAAGAGGGCTAAGGAGGGTCTCTAGACTAGAGACCACCAGGTAAGGGGAAAGCAGTTTAACACGGTACTAGATCCCAGCCCATGGTGCGGTGGTAAATAAATGTTTTACTTAAGGGTGGGGGTGAGGGCATGAGGGCAAGGACAGTACAAGGGCAATATTATGTGTAATATTTGCTCTTTCCTGTGGTATAAATACTGTTTCTTTGGCTGTTTCAAGCTACCAAATAATGTCACTGAATGCAGAGTTGAGAAAAAATACACATATTACCACCATACAGACAGAGGCACCTAATCTCAAGATAACTAAAAAATGATGTTATTAGTATTTATCACATCTTGATTTTTAATATAACATTTACGTATATGTTTGTATAACTTTAATAATTATTGTATTCAGCAAGAGGCTCACAAAGTCCCTGAAATTTAACAACTGGCTCTGATGTGCCAGCACACGCCATCCGACCTCATTCCCTTCTATCAGTAGTCTTCCCAAAAGGCTTCACTTCCGAGCAGGGGAGATTAGAAGAGACTTCCCTGGGGAACTGGATCGGTGATTAGTCTAAGAGGAAAAAGATAAAAACACCAACAAATTCTCTAAATTTGTCCAGCCAGGTCATTTTACACCTCACAAGTTTAGCTCACACATGATAAGCTCTACTTGCATAGGCAGAGATTCCAATTAGTTTTTCAGGATCTCACTGTTTTCTTTTTTATTCTGATTTATTAATTATGCTATTACAGTTGTCCCAATTTTCCCCTTTTGCACCCGCTCTACCCAGCACCCCCTACTCCCTCAGGCAATCCCCACATCATTGTTCAAGTCCATGATGCAAGGGTCATGATGCAAGTTCTTTGGCTACTCCATTTCCTACACCATACTTTACTTTCCGTGGCTATTCTGTAACTACCTATTTACACTTCTTAATCCCCTCACCTCTTCACCCACTCCCCTATACCCTTCTCTCATCTGGCAACCATCAAAATGCTCTCTCTATCCATGATTCCGTCTTTGTTCTTGTTTGCTTAGTTTTTTTTTTTAGATTCAACTGCTGATAGATTTGTATTTTTTGTCATTTTATTGTTCAGAGTTTTGACTTTCTTCTTTTTCTTAAGTCCCTTTAACACTTCATATAATAATAGTTTGGTGATGAACTCCTTTAGTTTTTTGTCTGGGAAGCTCTTTCTCTGCCCTTCAATTTTAAAAGGTATCTTTGCCAGGTAAAATAGTCATGGCTGTAGGTCCCTGCTTTTCTTGACTTGGAGTATTTCTTGCCAGTCCTTTCTAGCCTGTAAAGTCTCTTTAGAGAAATCAGCTGACAGTCTAAAGGGAACTCCCCTGTAGGTAACTGCTTTTCTTTCGCTACTTTTAAGATTCTCTATTTATCTTTAAACTTTAGCATTTTAATTATGATGTGTCTTCGGGTCCGACCTATCTGGGAATCTCTGTACTTCTTGGACTTGCATGTCTATTTCCTTCACCAAATTAGGGAAGTTTTCTCTCATTTTTTTCAAATAGATTTCCGATTTCTTGCTCTTTCTCTTCTCCTTCTGGTACCCCTATGATGCAAATGTTAGAATGCTTGAAGTTGTCCCAGAGGCAGCTTCCACTATCCTTGTTTTTTGGATTCTTTTTTCTTACTGATCTGATTGGCTGTTCTTTTCTTCCTTATGTTCCAAATCATTGATTTGACTCTGTTTTATCCACTCTACGTTGTTCCCCTATAAACTGTTCTTTATTTCAATTAGTGGACCCTTTGTTTCTGACTGGATCTTTTGTATGCTGTCGAGGTCCTAAGTGCCTTGAGCATCCTTGTACCCAAATGAAAGTAAATTTTATTTATTATAAAAAATTTTCCAATTTTTCTAAAACAGAAATGTTTTGTCAAAACATATTATTTGACAAAAATATATATGTTTTATTGTCACTCACTACTAATCATCTTACTACTATCTGATATTCAAAATCATCTGTAACTCCAGCTATTATTTAGGAATGTTCTTATATCATGATAGCCAATCTGACCTAGCTAAGGAAAAGGCAGTTATCCTCCAGGGGTCACCTCAGTAGTTTAGAACAAATTACTCCATATCTCACAATGGATTTCCTTTTGCTAGCCCTCATTCTTCCAGAATAGTACAGACTGTGGACAAAAAGAGGGTTCAACTTCACAGAGGAACAGGATCATAAATTCCTGACTGGGCAGGTCACAGTGGGTAGTCATGCCCCGGGAATATAACTTCTTTAGTAAAGCAGTTATGACTTAAGTAAGCCCTGTGCATTGTTTCTATGCAACTAGGTAAGTGCATGTTTGAAATTCCTCTTTTCAGACCCCTCAGAAGTGAAACCACCTAGCTTGACACACCTTTGAAATGTCTTTTTCAAAGTAACCACCCTCAAGAGAATGCATAATTCCTTAATTCCTGATGCTACAAACTCTCAGTCTATTGAGATCTTGCCTCCAGGCATATGGTCAGTTTGGCTCAAATAAAATCTTACAAAAATTCTCTACAGATTTAGACGTGGCTTACTTCAACAAGCCTTTCCATTTAACCTCATGAAAAATTCAATGAATAGCCCTTGCTGGTATGGCTCAGTGGATTGAGTGCCAGCCCATGAATCACTGGGTCACAGGTTCAATTCCCCATCAGGGCACATGCCTGGGTTGCAGGCCAAGCTCCCAAAAGGGGGCATGCATAGGCACAACCACAAATTGATGTTTCTCTCCCTCTCTCTTTCCCCATCTCTAAAAATAAAAAAAATCTTTTTAAAAAATTCAATGAACACAATAAACTCCACAGCGCATCCTCTAAGGATGCAACATCTTCAATATCTTTTACACCTTTATTACTGTCGACACTAAATTAAACCCTTTCAGTATACATAAATTGCAATATAATATATTATTTTAAAACAATTGGATAGAATTTATTTTTATCCTTTATATAGCTGTCACATTGACTCTCATCTACCTAGAAAAGTAGTTATGGTCAGAGTTTACAAAACAGTTTAGATAAGTCAATGCTGTCATCTGCTTGGTCACCTCCATATTGGATGATGCTGATGGCCATCACAGGATATTTAAGAAGGAATGTGCTTATTAGCACAGAGAACTGACCCATCTGCAGACAGATGTAGTCCAGCCAAGGCAGCTACACATTTTCAGTTATTTCCTTAAGAGTGATTTGATTTGTTTGGATTTGGTATAGAATCACTTCTGAACTTAAGAAAAACCAAACAAAGTTTTACAGCTTGTTACGTTGGCAGGCAGGCAGGCAGGTAGCTATGAAGAAACCATAATCTTAAAAAAGATTCCTTTTGCACTTAAAATTGAGATGGAATACATACCTGAAGGCATGATCTACAATTCTCATCTTAATTCTGCCTAGTCACGGAAAAGATTACCTGGTCTTCACCAACCTCAGCATGGTAATTCGGCCTGCATGATCAGGGACACTCCCCTCACACACACACTAATGCCAGTCAAATATCCTCTTGGCATAAAACGAACTTTTCTCAAACTGGCAACAAAAATGAGTTGCTACCAGAAGAATTTTTTTTCTCAAATTAAATTTTGCCAATGTACACAGACAATATAATATACTCCAGATTAGTGGCTGTTAACCAACTTAATCTTAGCACACTCAAACTTCCTGTTCACACTAGAGTGCTTTAGATAAATAGTACTAATCTTTCCCGTCTTCTAAACAGCCTGCAGACTTCAGGGAAGTTCATCTGGTTTCTTGTCACCTCCATCCATCCTCGTATCTCACCCTCCCCCCAAATACAGCTTGAGGGGTTTTTTTGGTTTTGTTTTGTTTTGTTTTTGAAACAGCCTGCTTTTTCCACCCTAAACTTTCACAGACTATTTCAGGGTTCTGACAAATCTGCCAGTGACTAAGTCTCCTCCTGGGAATAGCTGCCTCATTATCACCACTAAAAACAGTCACTCCTAATAGTAACTGATAAGGATCTGGAAACTCATTGTAACTTTGGGAATGCAAATCCCACCCTACCCAAAGATAAACGCATTACAAATGGAATAACAGCCTCATGGCAGGACAGAACTCCAGCAGTCTTTGTGTTCCAATTAAGCTATTGAGTTTTGTGTATACTCCTACTTCGTACGAATATGAAGAATTTACTACTTCCTCCCTCATACTCAATTAATACATAAATTATATATTAAGGGCCAAGCAAGAAAAATATGAAAAAACAAAACACACACAAAAACAACAGCAAATAACAATAATATTTTTAAAGTTATACAGCCTTCCACCTGATCTTTTGTTTCAGAAATATTTTTGTACAGTTGTATGTGTCGTGTGGGGTAACTTTTGTTCTCAGCAAGCTAGTACTCCTGCTCACAAAAATCAATAGTGGATAACCTCAACAGGTCTTTCCTATATACCTCAAACAAAACAACCTGGAAACTTAATTCTTTGAGAAAGAATATGCAAAACAGAGATGATCATAAACTTATTTCTATCATCACCATTTTGCTGCTGTTGAGCTTGCTCAGTATTAGTGGAAAGCCACATAATGTACTCCATCATCGAAGAGAGACACAGAGGCAACTCCTCCTCAATCCACACTCAACTCCCCCCAAACTGTCCAGAAAGTTCTTTCACTCACAACTAGAATCAATCCGGGCCATTTTGCAGTCACTGCAGGCAACATGCTGCTCGAGGGTAGTTAACGTTTTTTGTGCTATAACCTCTTTTGGCAGTATGTGGAGATTACAGCTCTCTTCACTTTTTTTAAAATTTGTTTTTATTCATTGATTTGAGGGGAGAGAAGGAGAAATTTGTAGTACCACTCATGTATGCATTCACTGGTTGATTCTTGGATGTGCCCTGACTCCCGGGTCAAACCCACAACCTTGGCATATGGGTACGATGCTCTAACCAACTGTACTACTTGGCCAGGGACAGACTCAGAACTTTTAGAGCAAAAATACCCACACACAATGTAAACCAATACATTAAAATACAGTTATCAAAATACTTTTTGAAAACTTACAGTATTAAACACACTTTCTTTAATATATAAAGTAAACTCTAATGACAAGTCTATTAACTATCATAATTTCCAAATTGTAACCATCATAAGTGATATTTTAAAAATATCTGCAACAATTGCGTGTGATATAAGAATATTTGTGATTTCAAATAAAGACAAAGTCACAGGGACTGCTGATTTGCTGTGATTTGAAGAAAATGATAAATTTCAGTTAGAGATTACTGAAATTAAGTATCTAACAATCTCTCATTTAAATTCATGGCCCCTGAAGCTTTTAAATAAAGCATTACCACTTAAAAGCATTTAAAGAGACATTCAGAGAGCACTTGGTTCAACCTCTTCATTTTAAAGATAAGGGAACTAAGGAGGACTGATACTGCCTGCCTGAAGTTATCTTGATTCCAAATCAATGGGTTCTACTTACAGCAAAGCACTGTTTTCTTCTGTAAACCTGAACCTCACCTCTAGCACTTAACAACACTTTGGGGCTTCCACCTCAGTTCCATCATCTGTAAAATGAAGACAATAACCCAAATACGGAAGAACTTTAATGTAAAAATCTAATTTAAAAATCTATGTTAAGGTACTACAGCAGAACCTTTAAAGGTAAGATTATTATCAATGAATTTTATGATAAATTAAAAACAAGTTATTCTTGTTCCTTAGTATATGAAGGGGGGCTCAAAAACCCCTAAAATTTATTTTAACAAATTGTATGTATAGTCTTTTTTTAAAGATTTTATTTATTCATTCATTTATTTTTAGAGAGGGGAAGGGAAGGAGAAAGAGTGGGAGAGAAACATCAATGTGTGGTTGCCTCTCACGTGGCCCCACTGGGGACCTGGCCTGCAACCCAGGCATGTGCCCTGACTGGGAATCGAACTGGCAACCCTTTGGTTCGGAGCCCATGCTTAATCCACTGAGCTACACCAGTCAGGGCCTGTATGTATATTCTTACATGTTTAAACTATAGACACCTTCAAAGTACTGTCCATCTAATGAAATACACCTATCATCATTTTTTTCCACTGATAAAAACAGTTTTTGAACTCATCAATTTTTATGCCTTTTGGGGCTTTTGCCATTTTTTTGTTTTACCTCTTCTACATCAGCAAAACATTTCCCTTTAAGTAATTTTTCCATCAAGGAAGCAATCGGGTGAATAGGAAGGTGGAACACAAGGGTCATGCCTTTGGTCAAAAACTACTGAACACTTAGCATGGTGTGGGCAGCTGTGCTCGCAAATCACCCATGATGAAATAGGCAGACTCATTCAGAGTCTTCAAAAAATTTTTTCACTGAAGCTAAACGCAGCCTCTCACAACAATGTCAGCTGTTACTCTGATACAGATGGGTTCCTAGAACACTTACAACGTGGTGGAAGCCTGTACTACAAAGGGCCCGAATTCCAGAAGATAATTTCAGGGTTTTTTTGCGGGGAGGGCCTCCTTATACTTTAAATATCATCAAATTCTGGTTTATTTATTTAAAAATGTTTAACTTTAAAGATTTTATTTATTTACCATTTTAGAAAGAGAGGAAAGAAGGGAAAAAGAAGAGAAGCACTGATGTGTGAGAGAGAGATACATCATCAATCTGTTGCCTCTTGCATGTCCCCACCTGGGGACCAGGCCTGCAACCCAGACATGTGCCCTGACTGTGGATCAAATCAGTGGCTTTTTGGTTCCCAGTCCTTTGCTCAATCCACTGAGCCACATCAGCCAGGGCTGATTTATTTAATACATTAAATATTTTATACTATCCAGTGGGCCTCCTGAAGTACAAACTGACCCTAGAAGTAAGCCACTTTAGGTGGACAACGATACATTAAAAATGAAAGGTATTGGCTTTGGAGTCAGTCGACTACAAGCTGTGTGCTTGTAATTCTAGGCAAATGCTTCTTTCCTCTGATCCTCCACTTCAGAGGTGACTGAAGGGTCACCATGAGGGTGATTTTCAGCCTCATTTTCCTAAAGAGGTTAATGAGGAACACATGATTCAAAGATAATCTCATAAAGCAATAAGAAAGAATTTCTGATTTCTGCATTATGAGTATTTACTTTCTCATCCTACATCACTTGATAAAGTTATTTATAATAGAATATAGTATGGCGCAAATAATATCCTTCCTTCATGGTCAGCACAGAATCTCTCAGCAATCTAAAACAGCCATTCAAACAGTCAGCAAGTTTCTTCTATAGAAACTCCTTATTTAAAAAGAAACCATGCAGTAAAGATATTACTATTGTGCACTGAAAAAAGAAAAGAATTAAAACCAAAGGGCATCCCTAAATTTCTAAACCAAACAGAAGTAAACAAACATTTGAAGGACAAGAGTCATATGAAATAATTTAAGCACAGAAGTATTAGAGCATACAATTGGGGGAAAATGCCAATAGAGGCAAAGCCACTCAACTTCTTGCCATATACTGTTTTGTAAAACAATCTAAAGGGGTCAACTGTAGACATGTCAAAGTCATAGTGACAAACATGAGAACACTGGCTGACTAGGAACAACATACATAAAATACAGTAGGTAGTCCACAGAACACAAAGGCTCATAGTACAAAGCAAATTTGTTAAACATTAGCAGTGGAAAAAAGAACCATCATCTTTCATGCCCTCTGTCGCACCCTTTATTTGGAGTCATAACTGCAAGCTGCTTTAAAGACAATGGCAATGTTATTAAGGGTACCTTCATGCTGTGCCAAAGCACATACACACAGCAATTCAGAACAATCGGTCTTACTTTCATGAGAGCAAAGGTTGCAGCCAAATGAAATGGGTGGATACCATATTAAACAATCTTGGAATTAGCTAATAGGATATAGGAAAAAATGATCCTAATGTAGATGCTAAATTCTCTTCCTCCTTAACACAATAAAAATTTTTACTATTTGAAAAGCACTAGTGAAGAAAGTTTCCATTTACTAAAACCTAAATATGGCCTGTTTTTAAGCACAAAGATGTGTATTACTTACTTGTATAATCTGTAAATTTAAAATATATGCACTGGACATCAGATCTGACATCACATAATTTTCAAAAGGATGCTTTGTAGAAACAACTTTGGTGGAAAACTTTAAATACCAGCACTGCAACTCTGGAGGAAAAACAAGTGTCTCCGAAACATTTAATAAAAGTGGAAGTTAAATGAGGCAATAAATAGCACCACAGAAGCTAAATGCTTGGTTCGTTGTGGGTATTCAACTGCTGTTATTCCTCAGGAAGCAAATTATTCTCCCATAAGGTTTTCCTGACTCCATGTTCCCTAATCATAATAAAGTCCAAAACATTAAGCAATTGTTTGAAAAAGTATGGTGATAACATAATTGAATTTCATGGCCTACTCTCAAGCATAGTATAAAACTGTATTTGGCCCTGGCTGGCATAGCTCAGTGGATTGAGCACAGGCCTGTGAACCAGAGGATCGCGGTTCGATTCCCAGTCAGGGCACATGCCTGGGTTGCAGGCCAGTTCCCTGCAGGCCAACTCCCAGCAGGGGATGCACGAAAGGCAACCATACATTGATGTTTCTCTCCCTCTCTCCCCTCTCCTTCCCCTCCAAAGATAAATAAATAAATAAAATCTTTTTAAAAAAACCTGTATTTGTCTTTTAAGTGGTTACAAAAAGAGAACTATGGATTATATACATGCATACATATTTAAAAGTAGGACCTTTAGCTGAAATGTAAAGTTTATTTGCTAAAACACTGACCTCTCTACTACTAGACCACATAGGTTTAAAACATGGCATTTTATCTGTCCTTGTGGCATGTCAGTATTTTATCCAATGTATTGTCTTAATTACATTAGTCAATACTTTACTGACTGACTTTCAGGCAAAAATCACAGAGGAAATGAAAAAGAGCTTTAACAAACATAAAATACGACTTTATAATCATATCAATCTCACCTTATACATAGATATAGTACCTAGTAGCAAGGTGAAAAATGGGAGATAAAATTCAGGTCTTGGGAGAAACCCCACTACTGAACTGATTTAGTAAAAAATTTTATAAGACAATTTCAAGAGCTTGCTTTTAAGACTCATCTTTTAAAATTTATTTAATTCTTATTCAAGTACAGTTTTCTGTTTTATATTCCCTGCCCTGCCTCCCCCCCCTCCCCCCGCCCAGTAAGACTCATTTTTAAAGCATTCTTTTCAGTTGTAATTCCAATACATCAACTACAACTTATATTTTAGGTCAGTTAACTGCGAGTGTGAGAGAAAGCTATTTCTCAAACTAAGCTGAAAGGGAGTGTCTTTTAAGACTGGCTATTTTTAATAGAACCCCAAAGAGTTTTTAAGCTCTCTCGGGCAGTTCTTCAGTAGATTCAGCATCTACTGCCCTAGTTTGCTCTAAGAACAGAAAGCATTTATAATAATTTCCACCAAAAACCACAAAGTAAAAATCGGAATTCTAAATTAAAAAGTATATATTTAAAAAGCCAACCAGTCTCACACACAGCTCCAAGCCTAGAAAGATGATTACAATGACGATGGGCTGGCCTCGAAATTACTTGCTATTTACAGCGTATTTTAGGTAATATCATTTACCATTATTTAAGGCTGAAGCCATACTTTTACACTTCTCGAGCAATTAGGTGACAATGAGACAAGAAGTTTAGCGCTTGCATCAAGCACTGCAAAAAACAAGAGGTTCATCTCGTGTCAAAATGGCATTTCCAAAAAACTGCCAAAAGTAAAATTTTCTATCATGGCTTCTATTTTCCTCTTCATTTCTAAAAATTAGACTATGTAATCCTTTCCCCTTTGGGGGGGGAGGGAAAAATATGGTCATACATAATAAAAAAAACATGTAGAATATGTTGCAAACCTTTTCTAAATCATATACAGAGAGGGAGGCAATTATTTTTAAAACTAACAAAATAAGAAAATACAAATGAGAAAATTCAATCGATTTTATGTATTTTGGAACCTACTTAAAAGTCAAAAGGAAAGATTAAACATAACTCAAAAGACTAATAAGTGATTCATTTAAATTCAAATCCACACCTTCACTACTTTGAAGTATGGGAACTCTATCTCCTGTTACTTGTGGAAGCTGAAGCTTGGGGTATTCTGTTTTGTTGCTTTTGCTTTGCAATTAACTGACTGCTATGGATCACAGAAAAAAAAATCACACAAAAACAAAATTACTCAAGTTCGCAATAAAATTAAGTGGTAGGTAGGTATGGGAAAATAGAAAAGAATTCAATGAAAAATTTTATTCACAAAAAATGACTTAATATTATATCTAGTTAGTACCCAAATTTATCTGAAGGATATTTTCATGGATGAGAACGAAAGTGACGGTGTTAAGGAGACAGGGGCTGGTTGTTTCATTTACTGTGCTATTCTCAACACAGAAAGTCCAGCACTCAATGCCGCAGGTTTTATGAGAGGTTACCATAGTAAAAACTAAAAGCACAAGCATAAACACAGACACAGAGCCCATTGCTTTAGAAATGAGATATATACTAACTCACATCAAGCAATTTTGACACTTGAGCAATAGACATGTCACTGTAACTAAGCAATAAATCCAAATACTATTATTTCCCTTGTGTATCCTTAAAAGGTTCATATTGCTTCATTTTCTGATGTAAAATCCTGAATTTGTTTAATGCATACAAATGCATATACATTTTAAATAAATACCCATTATGAGGCCATCTTAAACTCACATTATTTTTTTTAATGCTAAATGAGGTAGCATAGTCCTCGCAATTTTCATCCTAAAAATTCTCCACCCCAGTTCTTTCTGAAGTACATCTAGCAATGCACTTTCATTTGGTTAAAGAACTAGATTATGATACTTCCCATTAAAATCATACTATCAATCCCCTGAAAAAACAAAATAAAATAAAAAGGACTCTTTGTCGAGTACTTTATCAATAAAATCACTCATTACCAAAGTACAAATTCTCGCTCTTCAAAAAATTAAGTGTATAGTTTTACAGTGATAAAAGTCTACATTATTCTTGAAAGAAAGTCATGACAGATCAATTTATTTTATGTCAAAGCCCTCAATTTAGATGGCAGCCTAACTCCAAAGCCAGTATTACAGGAGGGGTAACACAATCTATGGCAGGAAAACCCCACAAAATACTCTTTACTGGTAGAAATAATCAGAAAACAGGCTGCTCTCCCAATACACACAGAGGGTGATATCAGATTTCTGGAAAGTGGCATGAAATTCTTGTTTATGACAAAGAAACTTGGGATTTGCACACTAGTTCATTCTTTAAGAAGCAGTGATAAAGAACAGAATAGTAAACAATACTCTCTAAATCTAAAAGCAAATGCCTTAAATATTCACCTACTAAGCCCAATTTTGTAAAGCTAAACAGACAAGTTTTGAGAACTAAGGAGGACAATCATAATAAATATACTTGTTTAGTCTCCTAAACCTAATCTGCAGTATTAATTCAATTCGCGAACAAAGGAGAATAGTTCAGTTCCTAGCTTAAAAAAAACAAAGAAGGTATTTCAAGAGTTAAAGATATTCATTTGTGCAGAAAGCCTCTCTAAATCCTTCAGAGATTTAATGTTTTGATAATAGCTCCTTAAAATGCCTCTCCAAAATTACTAATAATCCTTATTGAACACTTAGCATTTCCCAAGCTTCAAACTAGGCCCAACGGAAAAATAAGTGAGACAAACACCAGCCCAGCCCACCTATGGTGCTGACAGTCTAACAGGGAAGACGAAAATAGTTACCGGTACATAACATGTGAGAGGTAAAAATATAAAACTCTTAGAAGAAACATAGGCATAAATCTTCACGACTTGCATTAGGCAATGGTTTCTTAGATTGACACCAAAAGTTCAAACAAAAGAAGAAAAGATCATTGGACTCCACCAAAATAAATTTTTTTTAATTTTACCCATAAAGTAAAAACACCACAGCCTCCCCGAATGAGAGAAAATACCTTCAATTCATATATCTGATATGAGATTGTACCTGAAATATACAATAAACTCTCATAATTCAAAATAGTAAGACAACCCAAATAAAAAATGGGGAAAGTATCTGAATAGGTATCTCCCCAAACACAATATACTTGAAAAGATGCTCAACATCATCAGCCATCAAAGAAGGCAAGTCAAAACTACAATGCAGCCTTGGCTGGGGTGGCTCAGTAGACTGAGCACCAGCCTGCAAACGAAAGGGTCAGTGGTTCGATTCCCAGTCAGGACACATGCCTGGATTGCAGGCCAGGTCCCCAGTGGGGGGCACACAAGAGGCAACCACACATTGGTATTTCTTTCCCTCTCTTTCTCCTTGCCTTCCCCTCTAAAAATAAATAAATAAAAAATTTTAAAAATAACTGTTGGCAAGGATATGGATAAACTGGAACCCTTATACAATGGAGCTGGAAAATGTACAGCATAGCTTTAGAAAACAGTTTGGCAGTTCCTCAAAAGGTTAAACATAGCTACCATATAATCCAGCACTTCCACTTCTAGGTATGTTCCCACATGAAATAAAAATGGGTCTACACACAAACTTATAAACACATCTTCTTAACAGCATTATTCATAAAAGCCAAAAAATGGAAACAACCTAAATTCCATCAATTGATAAATAAATACACAAATGTGGTATAAACATACAATGGGTTATCTAATCACAAAAAAGAATGAAGTTTTTATGTTTTTTAAAATATTTTATTTATTTATTTTTAGAGAGAGGAAAAGGGAAGGAGAAAGACTGGGTTAACTGTGTGGTTATGTGAAATTATATTTCAAGAAAGCTGTTAGTATAAAGTAATAATGTTTACAAAGCACTGTGAAGAATTACAGAGCATTAAGGAAACATAAAAATGGAACCCTGACTGAATTTGGGGAATTGAAGGATAGTTACATAAGACACGATGAAGACCTGACACATAAGCATTTTAAAGCATAAAAAGGCACGGCATGTCTGAATAACTACTAGTAGCTAGAAGAATTCAAGAACGACTGGATAGAGTGATGAGGTGGAAGAGAAAGTAGTAACAGCTTATACTTACTGAATTTTTACGTATGTAACCAGGTACTGCTTACTCCAAACTCTTAAATATATTATATTTAATCCTAATAACTCATTAAGGTATGGATCGTTATTATCCATTTAAGGAAACTGAGGCATAGTGAAGGAAAGTAACCTGTCCAAGGTCACAGCAAGTGGTGCTATCATGACTTGAACCAAAGCATTCTGGCCCCCGAGTCCCACAGTCTTTAACACTTCATCACACACCCTTTCCAGGAAATTGCCTATCAATTACAGCAGACGTAGTTTTGTATATTTGATCCCATAAAGTAAGCAGATACATCATACACTTACACAGAAGTTTATGTGGTTGAGCAAATAAAGTACTTAACTTGAATTTGGAGACCAAGTCTTATAAATACCCAGCTTTTGAACTCTGGAATCACACTCGGCAGGGCAGGTTGATCACTTAGTAGTTCTGAGAACTGAGACTTCCTCAAAGATATTTCCTGTCCCACACTTAACTGGGGGGGGGGGCATTTACTCATTTTGTTATTTAAATTATCACTGTATCATTTGTATGTATGTATGTCTGTGTATGTGTGTGTGTGTGTGTGTGTGTATTCTGAACCCATATAGTGGAAATGTACTTAGAATTAACCAGTATTTGTGTAACAACGTGGCTCAAGCTTAGGTTTGTAGTGTAAATATCTGCAAGGATGATAGTGCCTGAAAAGATGTTTAGGAGAAAAATTCTGAGCTCAGTTTTGGACAAGTTTGGACAGTTTTATTCAAGATGAATAAAAAGACAGAAGAATCTGTGGACCTGATCCTCAGAACTGGACCAAGGAGGTAATTTTGGAAGTTTGGGCACAAAGCATGGTAATTCAAGCCATAATAAAAGACTAAATGCCTAGGGAGAAAGCACAGACAAAGAAAAGGTCTTAAAACACTGATTTTTCAAATTTCAGCAAGCATCACAATTACCTGGAGGGCTTGTTACAAGAGGTCCCATGCCCAGAGTTTCTGATTCAGTAGGTCTGGGTGGGCCTAAGGATTTCATTTCTAACACGCTCCAAGGTAATGTTGATGTTGCTGGTCTGGAGAACCATACTTGGGGAACCAATGGCCTGTAAGCAAAGCTCTACTGAACTCTAAGTTAAAATAGAGGATAATGAACTTATAAAGGAGACTAGGAGCTGCCCAGACTAAAGTAGGAGAAATATTACTTCATTTAAATTGTTTTTACCAAGGTCACCAGCAACTTCCTAACTGATAATCCAAAAGAAACTTAAAACTCTTTAAACACTCACTAAATTCCACTTGCATAAGTTATTTATTGAGCACCTACCATATGCAGGTGCATCTGTCCCCTGGCACCTGACTATCTTCTCCCTTGGCTTCTGCAATACTTTCCTTGCTGATGCTGCTTTTTTGAACATTTAGATCTGTGTTCTCTCCTTCCACCCACTCAAAACATTTCAAGTTTCCCCACGATTCTGAAGTCTTCATCATGCAACCTCTGCCAGGGCAATTTCACCTACTCCTAAAATTCTGAATAACATCTAGCTGCCAATAATCCCCTCTCTCCACCCCACCGCACCTCTAGTACCAACTGTGCCACTGAGCTTCAGATCCTATTTCCAACTGCCAACCCCAAGGAGACATTAACACACGAAGCCTCTTTCCAAATTTTCTCCCCCAAAAGCTCAACCATCCACACAGAGATCCAAACCAGAAATCTATGACTCTTCCTAAAGCAACCGTTCTCAACCTTAGCTGCATACTGGAACCTCCCAGGGAACTTAAACAGAAGAACAGCACTTCATTCGTAGGTCTAATGATATGACAATGATGATCCTGTTCTGCCTTTAACAACCATGAATGTGAAGTGCTTAGCAAAAATGCTAGGAACACTCAATAAAAGGAACCTATTTTATAATTACTTCAAATTTCAGCACTTCTGAGATATTTTCTGAAGTTTCTGATTAATCAACATTTTAAAAGCTATTTCATGAACAAAAAAGAAACAAAAACAAAAAAATGTATTTGTAAGTCTAAGGTAAATTTACAAAATTTAGGTTCAAATTCCTATTCCAACTTTTTCCAAATTTCCTTTGGTATAAATGCTTATAGTTGATTTATAAAGGAATTAATTGTGAACTTCTAGTTGAAATCTGGCCCATGTGTAAGAGAACATAAACCAGTCAGTGAAGTCTATCGTTCACAAAGGCATTCACAGAGACACTGATGAGCCATAAATGGAAGAGAGAGAGATACCTCAATATATGCAAACAAGCTAGGAGGTGAAAACCACTATACAACATTACTTAAAAGTGCTTGCAAATGAGACATTCAACTATGTAGTGATATCAAAGCACCCCTGCACCTCCCCTCTTTGGTGCTATTTTGTATTTTGAGTATTTTCAAAAGAGAATGACAGGATTTAAAACAGCCACTATCTTCCCAAGTATAATGCTTTGTTTGTGCCCCTTGCCCAATGATGTTAGCAAATCTGTCTACTTTCTCCTGAAAAGATCTGAAGAGATTGGCAAATCGTGAGTCAGTGAGTTAGTTCACTTAAGACTATAGAAGTCTGCCATTTTCACCCAAGATGGCCAGTTTCTCTTAGCTTGAGCACAATAGGATAGTTCACAAATAGCCTGAAATGTGTCAGAAAACCTAAAGAATAAAAGCTACCAAACACTGAGACTGGAATAAAGGGTAAGGGTTGGTTTTATTCGGTTATTGTGTTTGCCTTTACCTAAACAATTAGTATATTTGTGTTACAAGTAAATGACAATTAAATCATATATTTTAAAAATAATGTGTATATGTAAATACTACTAGAGTATGTAAACATACTAAAAAACCATCATCAAAAAAATTGACTGTCTGGTAAATGGAGAGGGCTTACAGTTTTTAGCCAAAATAGACTCAAGGGAGGTAAGCTTTATTTAAGTTTACAGTATAGTTTTAAAGGTGTGTGAGTGGTGGGAAACAGAGGGTATCTGCTCTCCCCCCTTTTTAAAAAATTTATTTAAAAATTTATTGTTCAAGTACAGTTTTCTGTCTTATACTCCCATCCCAGCCCATCCCACCCAGTGCTCCCCACCTCCCTCCCATCCCCCCCACCTTAGTTTTTGTCCACATGTCCTTTATACTTGTTCCTGTGAATCCTTCCCCTTTTTCCCCTGAAATTCTCTCCCCTCTCCCCTCTGGTCCCTGTCTGCCTGTCTGTATTTCAGTGTCTTTGGTTATATTTTACTTGCTTGTTTGTTTTGTTGTTTAGGTTCCTGTTAAAGGTGAGATCATATGGTATTTGTCTTTCAATGCCTGGCTTATTTCACTCAGCATAATGCTTTCCAATTCCATCCATGCTGTTGCAAAGGGTAGTAGCTCCTTTCTTTCTGCTGCATAGAATTCCATTGTGTAAACGTACCATAGTTTTTTGATCCATTCTTTTACTGATGGGCACCTAGGTTGCTTCCAACTCTTGGCTATTGTAAATTGTGCTGCTATGAACACTGGGATGCAGGGAATTCCGCCAAGATGGAGGCATAGGTGGAAACACTGTGCCTTCTCCCACAACCAAGTTTGAATACAACAAAGGTTTGGAGAACAAAGACACAGCCAAAGAACAGAAAATTGAACTATATGGAAGTCCAACAACAATGAACCCTTCAACCGGTAAGAGGGGCGGAACCAGCAGTGGAGCAGGGTTGGGCAGGAAAGATCCCCCGACTCAGGCACACAGGTAGCTCGAACCTAGTCGGGGTGCGGGGCAGACTGACCACAGTCGCACATTCACGCACAGTGAGATGGACCACACAGGCCCCAGTGGGCAAACCCAGTGGTAGAGGGCTGACGGCAGTGGCACATTCGCGTGCAGTGGGACAAAATGCGCAGGCCCAGGTGACTGTGGCAGCTGCGGCGGCAGAGGCAGGAGGCAGCAGACGGAACTGCCATTGCTCCTCTTTGACCCTGCTCCCACGTACAGCGTCACAACCCAGCGACTGAATTGCCCTGCTCTGGTGAACACCTAGAGCTCTGATCCTCATACATAACAGGCAAGAACAGTTCAAAATATGGCTCAAGAACTCAAAGCTCCAGAGCTGATAACTCTAAGTGACCAGGAAATAGCGAACCTCTCAGATGCACAGTTCAAAACACTGGTGATCAGGATGCTCACAGAACTGGTTGATTTTAATCACAAATTAGAGGAACATATGAAGGCTAAACTAATCGAAATGAAGGGAAATGCACAGGGAACCAATAGTGATGGAAAGGAAACGGGGACTCAAATCAAGGGGGTGGACTAGAAGGAAGGAAGGAATGACCAAACAGGAAAAAGTGAAGTTACAAGAATTCAAAAAAATGAGGAGAGGCTTAGGAACCTCCAGGACATCTTTAAATGTTCCAACATCTGAATTATAGGGGTACCAGAAGGGGGAAAGAAACAGCCACGAGTGGAAAACTTATTTGGACAAATAATAAAGGAGAACTTCCCCAGTCTGGCAAAGGAAATAGACTTCCAGGAAATCCAGGAAGCTCAGAGAGTCCCAAAGAAGTTGGACCCAAGAAGGAACACACCAAGGCACATCATAAATACATTAGCCAAGATTAAAATGAAGGAGAGAATCCTAGAAGCAGCAAGAAATAAGGGGACAGTCACCTACAAAGGAGTTCCCATCAGACTGTCAGCTGATTTCTCAAAAGAGACCTTACAGGCAAGAAGGGGCTGGAAAGAAGTATTCCAAGTCATGAAATCCAAAGACCTACAGCCAAGATTGCTTTATCCAGCAAAACTTTCATTTAGAATGGAAGGACAGATAAAGTGCTTCTCAGATAAGGTCAAGTTCAAGGAGTTCATCATCACCAAGCCCTTATTATATGAAATGCTAAAGGGACTTATATAAGAAAAAGAAGATGAAAAATATGAACAGTGAAAGGACAGCAAACTCACAGTTATTAACAACCACACCTAAAACAAAAGCAAACCAAGAGGACAGCTAGATCAGGAGTGGAACCATAGAAATGAAGAACACATGGAGGGTTAGCAACAGGGAAGTGGGAGGAGGAGAAGGGGGGAGAAGATACAGAAAATAAGTAGCACAGATGGTAGGTAAAAAATAGATAAGGGGGAGGGCAAGAATAGTATGGGAAATATAGAATCTAAAGAACCTGAGACACGTGGTTATAAACTAAGGGGGGGAGAATGGTGGGGGGGGTGCGGGTGGAGGAGAATGAAGGGGGGGAATAGAACTGTAATGGTACAATCAATAAAATATATATATAAAAAAGAAAACAAAACAACAACAACAAAAAAAACCACTGGGATGCATAGGTTCTTTTGGATTGGTGTTTCAGTGTTCTTAGGATATACTCCTAACAGTGGAATTGCTGGGTCAAAAGGCATAGTCATTTTTAGTTTTTTTAGAAAATTCCATACTGTTTTCCATAATGGTTGTACCAGTCTGCAATCCCACCAACAGTGGACCAGCATCCCCTTTTCCCCACAACCTCTCCAACATTTGTTGTTTGTTGCTTTGTTTATGATGGCCATTCTGACTGGTATAAAGTGGTATCTCATTAGGGTTTTAATTTGCATCTCTCTGATAGCTAGCGATATTGAGCATCTTTTCATGTGTCTCTGGATCCTCTGTATGTCCTCCTTGGAGAAGTGCTCTCCCTTTTTTTAAAGAACTCGGTATGTATGTAGTTACTATATTTCTAAATGGAGAGAAACATATATATTAATTAGAGCTATGAAAGCCTAATAATATGGGTGAGCAGTGAGGAGAGAAGAAATTTAAAGATATTTTCTGGTTTTGTTATTCTAGATTTGGGGAAGTCTTTAAATCTTACATTTTATAAATGAACAAAATGTACATATAATCTGAAGTTTACCTATTTCCAATATGATATTTGATTCCTTTTGATAACCCATCCCCAAGAGGTCACACAGTCTAAACCTCTCCAATGGCAGAGAAGTCATTCCAACAAAGACTTCAACCTCAGAGAACAAAGGACAAATAAATAGCATGCTTTTCAAACTTTAAAGCCTAGTGCAAAAGGAAGTTTATTTAATACCATCATAGTACTGGACCCTGGTAAGCTCCAGGTCCCAAGTCCATGCGGGTATTAGAAATACATCTCAAGTGTTCTTCAGTAGATTGCGAAGTCAGGTGACATAACCAAGAACCTTCTTCTCAAGAGTCCACCCACATTCCCAGTAAAGAAAGGAACAACCAAGCAAAAATTTGCTACTTCAATTCATTTATAAATATATTATTCACTCTTACAAATGGATCTCCAAACAAATTGCTGATATTTAAGGAGCTGAGAAATGTTTCCGTTGTTCTCCTCTGTCACATCGAAGAGTGATTTCTACTCTATCGAAATAATCCAGGCCATTGTGGGTAGCTTTTACTCGAGGAAATGAATGCACAATGTCCTTGACTATTTCTTATACTCTGTTCTAACGTGCTCAACATACAGTTTATTCCAGAACAGGAACATGAAATTACCTGCTTAAATTAAGGAACAGTTGGAACAAATATTGATGGTAAGATTTTGACTCAGAATCTCTTCATAAGCTCTGACAACTCTTAGCCTCTTTACCACTTCCATCATTCCCAGGAAAAAGAAAATGGATCTTGTTCAAATCACAGGCAAGTTGCTTACTTATACTTTGACATATTTGCCCAGAGTAGTTAGCCTGAATTTAGAAAGAACCTTGCCAAAGAAGAAAATACAACTTCTTAGCTTTTAATCAATTCTTCTCTAAACCCAAGAAAAACCAAAAAATGATTTTTCCATGTCTAATAAGTAACCACTTAGCACTACTTTCTTTTTATAAAGTCTCTTCTATTATTCAGATCCATATTTTTCTATTATGAGAAAAATAACTACTAAAGGAAGTTTCCTTGAGAAGACTCCTTCTATTCCTACACAGTAAGTCTTCACTTAACATCCTCAATAGGTTCACAACATATAACACAGCCAATTTTGCCATATGCTAATTAATGTAAACAAGAGTTAATTTCCTGCATCTCATCACAAAACAATGCTAAACAAAATGACATTAGTCAAGGACCTGCTATACTTTCCCCCAATCAAAAACTACAGAATCACTTGGTGTGAGCAAGGGCATTTTAATTTCTATCCTACTAATTAGTCTAACACCATACTAACTTCCAGTACCACCAAGCACAAGCAAACTAGCAGATGACCATTATCCAGGTCCAAACTTCTGATTCTACCTGATAAAGAGATGTTTATCATCTCTGATGTTCTAAGGTCTCAGGAAAGAAACTACTGTTTAAGAAACCACAAAGTACTCCTTTACTCTGGTTCTTATTAGACTTTCTGCATGCAGCTTTGCAACCACCCTGCACTTCCTTGCTGCTGGAGCTACATCTCACAGCCAGTCTACTGCTTGGTCCCCAGCTCCCAATGGCCCCACCTGCTGCTCTGTCTTCCTAGTAATCCAATCACTGTACTTCCTATATTCCAAGAACTGATTTAATGCCTATTTTCTGAACTGTACTATCTGCCAGTCAGTGACCAGAGGTGGGGAACAAGTAATGGTGGACTATGAGTACATACGACATGACTAACCTGCTGTAACCAGCTGTTTCATAACCTGTCCTGACCAAGTGGCTCAGATTGTACACCCTGGCTCACTCTGACAGATTTGTTTTTGACTCAACCTAACCCTTTAGAATGGGTATGGTTTCCCTGGGTACCTGCCTTATACCTAAAACTTTCTACTGAAGACAGAAGAGTAACATGACTAGATTTCAATGATTTCTTCCACTCCTGTAGGAGAAGGGGGAAAAAAACAAGATAAATAATATAAAATAAGCCCTGGCTGGTGTAGCTCAGTGGATTGAGCTCGGGCCTGCGAACCACACAATCCCCATTCGATTCCCAGTCAGGGCACATGCCTGGGTTGCTGGCCAGTTCCCAGCAGGGGACTCACAAGAGGCAACCATACATTGATATTTCTCTCCTTCTCTTCTTCCCTTCCCCTCTAAAGATAAATAAATAAAAAACAAAATATATATATAATATAAAATAAAACACCCCAGTTCAAAACAGGGTCACGTCTGGGGGAGTGGGGAGGGCAAAAACCACCAAATATGAGTTTTACTCATTAACTCATCTAAATTTTACAAATAGTCCGCAAAGAGTGTATTAAGGAGAGTCTCAGTGTTCCACCATAATGGGGCATTCCCTAAATGTCTCTTTATAAAGAAACTTTCAACATTTCTGAAGTGCAAGAACTAGGACTATCAGCATGTGTTTTGTATGGGAACAACGCTTCCCTAACATCCTGAGCACATATGATTCTGATTGTACACAGAGTTTCTGGGCATGAAAATAGTATTTTTTCATTCCTAGTTTCTGGCTGTGCTCCAGGACTGCTTTCCTTATCAAGTTATCTTTACTGAGATCCTTTATGGGGAGGAGGAAGGAGGGAAGAGAGGGAGCTTTTAAAGACTTCTGTGAAAATATCTGCACATATACATTTCAATAATTTAAGTAGTAATACCAAATACTCTGAGGTTCTAAAGAGAAAAACACAATCTAAACCTACCCAATCCCAAAATTTTACTTTACACCAAAATTTCTGCTGTGGGCAATCACTACCATATCTAAATCACATAATTTGTATTACTGACAGGGAGAAAAGAAAGAATTAACAACTGAGAATTTACTATATGCCAGGCATTTAATACACATATTTTCAATGACATCCTCCTGACACCCCTGATAGGTAGGCAGTGTTATTGTCCCAATGCTGCAGATGAGAAAAGGGGCACTGAGAGGCTAAGCAGCTCGTTAAGTAACTCAGGCATAACTAGGCGGCAAAGCCAGACCTGAGCCCAAGCAGTCTGGCTCCAATGTCTGGGCTGCTCTCTGGAATACTATGCTCTACCCTAAAACATTTCCCTCTGAAACACAGGGAAGATGACTATTTGAACATTTCTAAGACCCCAGATCATTCATCCTCTTCACAATCCTAGTTATCTTGGAAACTTTACATTATTTATGAAAAAAACTGGCAGGTCCTTCTTCAATGAAATTAAACTGTCTGGAGAGAATTATAGGCACCACTCACCAAGAATAATGGGGCCCCTCTACCTGCTCACTCTGATGCAAAGCTCACCAGTTGAGAGACCCTGTGTAGGTACAGAGACCCCGGTAAGCTTTATATTGCTTCATTCTTCCATTTGATTGGTTAAATCAGAACCAAACATCTGTAACATGAAAGAGACAAAGACGCTGACAATGTTAGAAACAATTCATAAAACAGAATAGAACTTATTAAAATGAATAGAGGCCCACTCCAAGAGATTGGGAAATTTCAGACAACAAAGATAAAAAATATAAAAGCTTTCAGAGAAAAGGCAGCTTATCTACAAAGGAACAAGAATGAAAAGGCTAAGACACCTCACCAATAAGGACACTAGCCAATGATGGAGCAATACCTTTGGAGTGATACCTTTGAAGTTCTGACTGAACCTTATGTCCAATCTAGAATTCTATTCCCACTTTAGAAATAGAATAAAAATATTTTCAGAGATGGAACTACTCATACTTTACCTCCCATACATCTTACCTTAGTATGTACCCCATGAATACAAGGCAAAAAAAACCCAAGAGGAATATATGGGAAATAGGAGCATAATGAAGGCAAGTGATAGGTCGTCAGCTGAGCAGCAGTTCTAAATAAAGCTCAGACTGATGGAGGGCCTCAGGAGGAAGGTAAGTATGAAAAAAGGAGACACCAGAAACTTGATACCATCTTTCAGAAAATGGACAAATTAAGGAAGTTTTAGCAGCAAGTAATACAAAAAGAAAGAATACAAGTGAAAACACTGAGGTGGGGAGGCAACCTGTGTTAACTCTGGAGAACCCCATTCCCCCTACAAGTGATTCAGATGGGGCTGATCTCATACCCATCTCCGAGGGCAGACATATTACCAGGCCCTACCTATTCTAACTGAATTCTCTCTATCTTGCCATAGTAACTTGCTCAGAAATAACCCACAGCCTAGAATCAGTACTGGTGGGGGGAGGGGTAAAAGAGGAAGATCTGAAAATAAAGCTAAAAGGAGGAAAGCAGCCATAGTAAAAGACCAACTCTCCACAGCAAGGTTTGAGCACCTAGACCCAATCCTTCTTCATCCTTCTGAATTCTTAAGTTACTGGAAAAAAACTTCCTTTTTCACTTAAATTATGTTTAAGCCAGGTTTCTAACACTGACAAGGATCCCTAACTAAAACACTCCTCTTTCAAAGCAAGAAATCTAAAGATACCATCTACTGTTAGTGAAATCAAAATAAATACACAGTATTTATCAAGGTGACCAGAGAGCTACGAATAATGATATATCAGACAGGAGGTGGTGAATGGGGTAGTGGTGGTGGGAAATAATTCTTCACGGGTCTCTATGTCTAACAAGCAAGGCACTGTTTGCTCTTGGTTCTGGACGGTATTTTCACGGATGTTCATAGAGCAAACAGCCTTGGGTGAAAAGGAGAGTTCCTCCAATGCAGAGACCAGGCACACTTACTACCTCTTGCTCTGGAGCAGCAGCAAAGGACTGCACTGTAAAATATTTGAAATCCCTAAACTCGCAGTTTTCTCAAGTAACAAAGCCCACTAGGTGAACAGGTGTTACCTGGCCCTCTCTGCCATGCCCTGTGGGCACTGAGTCTCGGGACACTGGCACAAATGAATGCTGATACTCTGGCCACTGCTATGGCTGAGTAATACTGTATGTACTTCATCTCTGCCTCTGCGCCGGCCGCCAACAGGAGTCTATGTCTCCTACCAGCATCCATAAAACTGTGACAGGCTAACTTCAGGCAGAGAGTAAAATCTCAGACCCTTCACAATTCTTGACAGGTGGTAAAGGGGAGCTAAATCTTTACGATCACTGCAGAAAAGTCAATAAATAATGCTTAAAACTGATAAATGGGGAAATGGAGGAATAAGCACATGAAAATGGGGGATTATCTCTAGAAGACTCAAACACAGAAATAACTTAACCGGTCCCCCTAGGAGAGGGAACTGAGGCGGGCGGTGGGAGTGGGACGAGGGGATTACTGCTTTCATCATAAACTCTTCTGAACCATTACATTTTTCACCCACCATGAACAGGTATTTGAGAAAGTGTTGCTGGCTACTTCAAAAGCAAAAAAAAAAAAAAAAGAAAGAAAGAAAAGAAAAAAGAAGTGTACAACTGGATGTGAGCATCAAGGAAAGTACCTAACTAACTGATGTTCTCATCCCAGTTCTAGAAAGGTAGACAGGAAACACTCTCTCACCAACGATCACCTCAAGCCAGAGAACAGTCTCAACATTATCACCAAAAAAGTACCTCATGTCTTGCCTTGGAGAATGAAAATAAATAAATAAATAAACGATTCTAATAGCCATGTACACAATAGTGTCCTACAACCTCTCCTACACAAAGCACATTACTGGCTTCAGTGTGTAAATGTGTGTCCTTAAGCATAACTTCCTGCAATTGTAGATTCTGACTTATCCATCTAAATCACCAGTTTTAAAACTTAATGAAATTAATTTACGATACTGGAGATAATTAGGTATAGTCTGCCATTCCTTAGAACAGAGCAGAAATATTTTTTATGGCAGGAGAAAAAATCTGCTATTTTACAAGAAGAAAAAGACAAACAGCTCATTAAGGTACAAAAAGCAATTCACATTAAATAATCAAAAATTTCCTAATAAAATTTTGCAATTAAATTATTGTGTGTGGTAGGTGGTGAATGACTGTTTCCATTAGTATAATTTTATACAAATTATAGAGATGTTTTTCTCTTAAAAATCTAGAAGAACAGGAAAACCTACCTACTGTCCACCTCCCTACTCCTCCACTAAATTATATTTCCTATACAGCCACATTACAACTTTTGCTTTCCTGCTGAATCTTACTGTTAGGGAAGATGAAGGCAGAGCAAACAAATTCTGCCACAGAGGTAACCTGAATTGTTTTTGAGCTAAACTAAGTCTAAGTAAGAAGATCTAGTTAGGAGCCAGCTCTAGTTCTGTTTAAAATATACTTTATTTAAATTAACACCGATAAAGCCCACTTACTACGTATAAGTAGTTTTTTCCTGTCCTTTGTTGCTTTCAAAAAAATACAGAGATTTACAGAAATCTGACTTCCAGATGAAATGGCATGATACCATACTGAAAGTATCTCAGAGTCTCCACCTTCAGAGCACAGAGATTAGCCCTTGAGTTTCTTTAGCTAAAGACGTAATCATTTCAAGAGCATTCCCCCAGGCCCCCGAGGGACCAAAACACTGCTATCAGCAGTCTAATAATTTTTCTACCACATTCCCAAAATTCACTTTAATTACAGAAGAAAATGTGATCTATCAAGCACAAGGTGCTATGCTGTGCACTGTGGTAGCAAAGGCGTCTCTGCTCTCCAAGGTCTCAGGTCATGTGGTACAGGAAAACATAAGCACATACATCCCTTTTAATGCCATTTCCTACTCCAAAATTAGGTACAGCTCATAACACCTGGTTGCATAGAAAATTACTATGAATTTTTCTTCAACCCCCAATCAAATCTTATAAAATTAATAAGCACATTTTAAAAACACTTACTATTCTATAAAAATTACAACTTTAGCAGAATGTATTTTATAAAATTTATCTGAGCCCACTTAGCAATGGAAGTAAAACGTTAGAAAGTTGAGAACCGCAAGAAATACTTTATAAAAGGAACCAGATAACCATACAAGAAAAAGCTGAAGCTCATCACCAACAAACCAGTACTATAACAAATGTTAAAGGAGCTTCTTTAAAAAGAAAAAATTTTTTAATGAATATGAAAATATTGCAAAGAAAAAATTCTCATTGACAAAAGCAAACAGGTTATAAGAGCAGAAGATCAAGGAACACTAAAGCTACTACAAAGACTTAAAGGCAAAAGTAGGAAGACCATGTGTAATTTACAACAGTAAATTAAGGGAGACACACACACACACACACACACAAAAGTAAAAAATGACAAAAACATAAACGTTGAGGGGGGTGAGTAAAAATGGTAATGATTTTAGACTGTGTTCAAACTTCAGTGACCATCAACTTAAAAAAGACTTCTATCCACATAGCTTAGTAAAATAAAGAACATAGTAATCATACACCAAAAATCTACAAGATAAGCCCCTGGCTGGTGTAGCTCAGTGGATTGAGCGTGAGCCTGTGAACCACACGATTGCTGTTCGATTCCCAGTCAGGGCACATGCCTGGGTTGCAGGCCAGTTCCCAGCAGGGGACTCATGAGATGCAGCCATACATTGATATTTTTCTCCTTCTCCCCTCCCCTTTCCCTCTATAAATAAATAAATAAATAAATAAATAAATAAATAAATAAATAAATCTAAAAAAAAAAAAGACTGAAATCTTGTCACTTGATACAACATGGATGGAACTAGAGGGTATTATGTTAAATGAAATTAAGTCGCAGAAAGTCAAACACCACATGATCTCATTTATATGTAGAATCTAAAAAAAATAAAACAGGAACAAACTCATAGATAGAGAATAAACTGATGGTTGCCAGACAGGGGTGTGGGGCAGGGAGGGAGGAGGATTGGGGCTGGGTGGAAAAGGTGGAAGGGTTAAGAAGTACAAATTGGCAGGTACAAAACAGTCATGGGGAAGTAAAGTACAGCTTAGGGAACACAGTGAACAACACTGTAATGAGCACATAGGGTGTCAGCCGGGTGCAACACTTCGCCAGGGAATCCCTTTGTGAGTTACAAAAATGTCTAACCACTGTGCTGCATACCTGAAACCAATACAAACGCTGAATGTCAACTGCATTTTTTTTTAAATTTAAAGAACCAAATGGAATATATCTGTTTACTAGTTTCTTTCCTCCCAAGGTAAGGGTAAGTTAAAAGGTACTTCAAGATTACCCTTTACCAAGTTGAAAACATGGGTTCAAAAGGTGAGTGGATTAAGATGTACAAATTGCCAGTTATAAAAATAGTCATGGGGATGTTTAAACTACAGCACAGAGAATATAGTCAATAAAATTGTAATAACTAAGTATGGTGTCAGATGGGTACTAGATTTATTGGGGTGATCACTTTGGAAGTTATATAAATGTCTAATTACTATGTTACACACCTGAAACTAATATAATACCATACATCAACTGTAATTGAAAAAATGTTTTATTAGTTGAAAACACGTTTCTAAGGAATGTATGTGATAATGTATGTGAGAGAAAAGGGAGGACAAAAGTAATGAATTTTAACCTTATCTACTTTTTAATTGAGAGAGTAGCTCCTGAAAAACACAGTACTTGCTGTCTTTCTGTGAAGTATTTACAGGTAGAAAGGTCTCTCTTTTCACCTTAATAATCTCCTCCTCTTGGTATTGGCCTAAATAAAACAAAAATATGCTGTGATGTGCTTCACCCAAGGTGGCATTATATTAGCTGGTTGTGTAATCCATGTTTTCAAGGCATCTTGAGCTAGAGTAGGGTCCTTTCTCTCTACCTATCAGGCACATCCAAGCTTCCCTCTGCCACCACGTTTTACCAGTTAGCAAACATAAAATCGGTGCCAACAAAGATGTGAAATATAATAGGTGTATTCTCAAACTACAAATGCTTTTTGACCCAGCAGTTCCATTTCTAGAAATTTATTCCTCAAGACAACCTATGGACAAGGTGATTCACTGCAGTGCTTTTTCTAATAGTAAAGACTCCACAATTTCCCTTGCATTCAGATGCGACACTAAATTCTGGCTAACACAACATGATTGGAAGTGTTGTGAAGTAGTAGCTTCTAGAAATCTTCCTGCTAAAAAGAAAAAAGGAAAGGCTGGCATGTAATCTTTGCCCTTTCTTGCATTCTGCAGCTTGGAATGGGTTGCAAAAACTGAAGATCCAGCTGGGTTGCATGAGAACGTCAGCAACACACAGAAAGTACGCAGGCAACTGAGGGAGAGGGGCATGAAGACAGACTAGCGGGCTCTCTCCCTGCTGCAGCCTTGGTTGTGTACATTTGTCAAAACTCATCAAACTGTCTACTTAGTATCTGTGCATTTTACTGTAATTGTTAGGCCTCAAAACAAGACAAAAAAAAAACAAGAGAAAGCAACACCTCGAGTGCTTATACTAGCCCTAGATCACCTATCAGACCTTAAGACTTCCTTTAGCCCGCTGTTGGTTTAGGTTTTCTATCACTAATACATTTTTCATGTACCAGTATATATATTTAAAAAAAATAACACAATCAATTTAAAAAGATAAGATCCGAATACGTACAATATGCTACCATTTGTTTGTGTTTTGTAAGGTAGGGAAAGTAGAATTGGTTGCCTCTAGTTCAAGTATGGCTGAGGAACAGAAGAGAGAGAACTCACTCCGTGCACCTTCTGCATTTTGAACCATGTTGAACACACTAGCTACTCAAAAATAAGTAAATAAATGTTCTTTAATCCTGTTAAATATTCTATTTTTTTCAAATTTTAGTACATGGAGATTTTAATGATTTGAAGACTCATACTGACTTTAGTTTCAAGATGATCCCACACTGAAATAATTACCCCAAGAACAACGAGGCAAAAATGTGACAAAAGAATAAAAAAATGTTGGAAGGGGGAAAAAGGGACAGAGAGTGCTGAGAACTCTTTTTTTATGGTTAAAAGGCAAGAAAAGCATTGGGCTTATTCTACTGCTAGAAATATATATTACGTATCTTTAACTTTTCATTATCTGCATTACTGTAGAACAAACAAAAGCAGCAAATCAACATGGCCAACAAGGCTTTTTCTTCAATTAGTTGAAAGAATCGTACAAAAGGTTCTTTTTCTCATTAGAGGAGTACAGCTTATGAAGAATTGTTTTAAAAAGTAACATGAAAGTCTACGAATCAGATTGTAAATTGAAATAAAACAAGAATTTCTTAGAAATTTATCAAACTGAACTTAAGTGGTTTTCTTAACATTATTTTAAATACTGCTTATGTAAAAACCCTCTTACCTTTTTCATGGTATAAGCAATATAACAAAAGAGTTACTCAAAATCTACTGCAGTCTTAAACACGCCATTTAATTTTATATTGGTTGCCCAAGTCTCAACCTGTACATACATGTATTTTATATGATTTATTTTTATGTATGATTTTGTATGATTAGTATATATTTTATATCTCATTTTCTCACACTTACTACTATGTAATAATTAAACTGCACAAAATCTAAAACTGTTCACTTTATAAATATCCATAAAATTTTAGATTTTCATTTTTAAAAGGTAACTCAGTAAGAAAGCCCTTTCTCACACCAATGCCAGATTATGGCTATCCAGGTCCTAGAGGCCACCAACCATCTACTGATCCATTTCAACTACAACCTCTTATGTGATAAATACAAATATTCATACCCAGAAAGGAGACATCATTTACATCCTCTGGCTAATAATAGTATATACAAACATCAAATTGTTTTTGATGGGTTGGAGGGTTACAATCAAATTCACTAATCCTTTAGAAAGTCTAGTAACGAGTGTGAAAATTTCATTTGGGGTTTCTGAACACCTGTAGGCATCGACAATAATCATTAACCCCTTCAAAGTACCGGTAAATGCTCCTAAGGGCAAAGATTATATTTTTCAATACAGTTCTTTGTGTTGCCCTATAAAGCAGAATTTTGGCAACTTAGACTAAACGAACATTCAAATGCAAAACTGGCACACAATTAACACCTGGTGAGTGAACTGAACACTAACAGTTTAGAAACAATACAAGGCACAGGGAAGTAAAATTAAAATTAAGCTTTACTTCTCTGAATAAGATGTCTACACTATAAACATACAATACAAATGGCAAATTTCTTACAATGAGCACTCACACTGAGGGTCACTGATAAAGGCTTGACAGGGGGTTTTTTCTAAAGGGGAATAGTATCACTGTTACTTTAATAACCCATAAGACTAACATGCTTTGCAAGTAGAAAGGTGGGAAATTGTGTTCATTATATTTTTTAATAGGAAAGGGAAAAGGGAAAGATTTTCTCCTAGCTTCTAAATGATCAATCTGGAGGTGAAAAAAAGGACTAATCAAATTAATTTCATATGGTATTTTACAAAAAATACTAAATAAACAGCATGACACAGGGACAGGGATTACTCAAATTTGATTCTAACAAATTTTTACTTGATTCCACAGGAAACAAAGATTAGTTAACTGTAAGACCTGTCCTTAAGGGACTTACTCGAGAGGCCAAAATCTTAAGATTTTCAACAGGAATTCCCCCTGGATAAAATGACTGGTCAAGACGTAAAATATATTTAAAATCAGAGCCAATGAACAAGAGAAAGATTCAACAAGAGTCTGGTAAAACAAATGCTTGGACACATTGGGGGCTCATAAAACTAATATTCCAGTAGTCCAGGTGAGTTGGCAAGTAAATATTTTTTTTAATTTTATTTATTTATCTTTGGAGGGGAAGGGAAGGAGAGAGGGAGAGAAGTATCAATGTATGGTTGCCTTTCGTGCATCCTCTGCTGGGAACTGGCCTGCAACCCAGGCATGTGCCCTGACTGGGAATCGAACCACAATCCTTTGGTTCGTAGGCCCATGTTCGACCCACTGAGCTACACCAGCCAGGGCAGCAAGTAAATATTAATCTCCAAAATTAATGATACCTTCTATAGAATCATGTCCCCCTTTTTATGTCCCTTAAAAGGAAGGGAAATCCGTGAGATTTCCATAAAGGAAGAATTCTTATAAGAAGCTTTATGACTCTTAATTCTCTACTAAAATAAGATAATTAAAATTCAAGCAGGAAAGACAAGGCAGACTCACAAAATAAAACAAGATAATAACTACAGTAAGAATCAAGTGACTTTTCTGGTAATAAACCCAAGAATATCTTAAGTAACCAAGAAAATTTTCAATACATAGGCTGAGCCCCTGGGTCAATTAAAGAAGGAAGAAAATATTTGATTTTTTAGATTCATAAATAAAATGGTAACTAGCCTGGCTCAAGTTTTCACTTAAATTTCAAGACCATCAACCTTAATTTTAAGTGTAAAAATTCTTTATATTATAGTTTTAAAAATAAATATATGCAACTAGAATGTAATCTTTTAATTTGAGGGAAAGTTACAACCTCTTGCCAGTAAAACAAAAGGTAAGCTTTCTAGAAATGTTAATATTTGTTTGGACTAATAATAAATTTTATTAATAATATTTGCCAAAAAGAGAGGAAAAACCTGCAAGGCATTAAATAATACAAAATATGAAATCTTTTTTAAAATTTTATTTTTATTTCTTTTTAGCGAGAAGGAGGGAGGGGGAAAGTGGAGAAGGGGTGAAGGAGGGAGAATGGGAGGCGGGGAAGACACAGAGGGAGAGAGAGAGAGGGAGAGAGAAGAAACACTGATTTGCTGTCCCACAATTCATGCATTCACTGGTTGATTCTTGTATGTGCCCTGACTGGGGATCAAACCCTCAACCTTGGTGTACCTAATATTAACTAAATGAGGTACCCAGCCAGAGGTAAAAAATAAATTCTTAAATAACGGCTACTACTATTTGCCAAATAATACACAGAAGATCTGTAAAATAGTGCTAAGATGAAAAGTGACACAGGTGAACTAAAGCATTTAGCATGGTGCCTGGCATATAAAATATACTGTACTTTTTTTAGTAAATGAATAATAGGCCTTGAAATTCCACAAGTTAAAAAAGGTGGGTATATAACTAGTTTATTAAGCTAACCATATAACACATTAAACAAAACACAGGCAAAGAAAATGTCAAATGAAAGACAGGACTCCTAAAGCATAAAGCCTATGACCTTCTCTGGACTTATTTTCAGGATCCCTTTTCACAGTCCTATCTGCAGTCTCTCGGGCTGAGCTAAAGCACAGTGGTGATGGTGGTGGTGGTGGTGGTGGTGGTGGTGGTGGTGGTGGTGATGAGGGTGGTGATGAGGGTGATGATGAGGGTGATGATGAGGGTGATGATGAGGGTGATGATGAGGGTGATGATGAGGGTGATGATGAGGGTGATGATGAGGGTGGTGATGAGGGTGGTGATGAGGGTGGTGATGAGGGTGGTGATGAGGGTGGTGATGGTGGTGATGCGCTCTTCACATAGGGGTAGGGAAAGGCCGCCTAAACTACAGAACCTCTCCCCTACAGCTACACCGACTGGTGGGTAGAAAGTAAAGAGAACCTCCAGAGAATAATTCTGATTACTGAACTTGAAATAAAATCTCTTGCCCTACTTTGGAAACAAGTTTACCTCTCCCAGTTCCTGGACAATAGCGCAAATGTGTCCTCTGAGACTTCCTTGTCAAACTCAAATTTCACATTCAGAAACTCCAGCTAATCAATAATTTCCTACTGTAGTTGCAACAGTGATTTTACAATTACAAAGAGACAACTTTATAAACAATACTAACTTCAAAAAAAACTTAAAGCTATAAATTTAAATAGCCCAGATATGTCCCTAAAGAGGGAAAAAAGAAGCTAAGCCTTTAATTAATTATGTGTCTATAATTTAGGGACTTAAGATATGAAGCTTAGAATTTAGTAAGGGAGATAAGACTAATACACAGAACGTAATTAGCAGTAACTAATGATACTTCATGAAGTGCTAAGTGGCTGTGTACTCAATACACACCCACAGGAGTTCAGAAAATGGAAAGGCTCCAGAGGGATTGGAGACTCCAAGGAGGTTTTACCAGAACAGACTTCTTACAAAGGATGATTATATTTAGGCAAATGGGAAGGGCAAGGCAAGGCAGAGGGAACCGCCCAACCGAGCACCACCAGGTTTGTGGCCGGCAGTCCCAAAGTCACGTGAAGGAGGAGGACGGGATGCACCATTTTACAGGAAGTCTAAAAAGTTGTTTTTAAATGTGAGGCCACAGAAACCTAGAGCAGGATAGTAACATCCCAGTGGAATTTTTATTCAATTAACCAGGCAACTACACAGGTAATGTAAGACAGCAGGTAATGGATTATTAAAACTGTAACACAGACAATTATAGAAATCTAAATTGAGATTTATCACTGGTCTAGATCTATGCTACCCAATACGGAATCCACTAGCCACATGTGGTTTTTGAGCTCCTGAAATATCACCAGTTTAAACTGTGATGAGCCATTAAGTGTAAAGTGCACATTGAATTTCAAAGACTTTATATGAAAAAAGAATGTAAACTACCTCCATTTTTATATTGATAACACTGAAATCATGTTTAGGATATATTATATTATATAATATATTATTAAAATTATTTTCAGATATTTCCTTTTACTTTTTTTCCCTTTTTTCCTTTTACTTTTTAAAACGTGGCTAAAAAAATTTTTAATCACACGTAGCTCATTTCTATTGAACTATTCTCTGACTAACTCTACTTTCCTAACCCTCCCCCCTCCCATTCCCATGATTTATTACAATTTTAACATGTGCCCATAAATACACACACACATACACCACTGTACTAATATATTTTACACACAGAATAAACTTATGCAAAAATAAATACTGAAATGATGACAAAATAAATAGAAGTTCTAATATTTTTCTTTTTGCAATCCAATGGACTATCCCATAGCCTCCGCTGTGGGGGTCTAGGATGTTACCAGAATGACTGACTAGGAAAAGACAAATCCAAGCGAAAGATTCACTAAAAGTTTAGTAACTGGTTAACTGCGAGAGCAAAGGAGAGAAGATGGACTAAGTATGACATAATGGACATCTACCATTTGCTACTCAGCATCCAGCAGCCCCCCAATTTCCCTGTGGAATCCACTTCTCTCTCATCATGCCACTGAGGTAGCAATGACCCAAGCCCCTGCTCCAGGAGTAGGCCCATGCTGGCTAAATAAATTAGGTATCTGTAGTCTCAGTGACTGGTTCCAAAATGTCAGAAATGTAACCCCAAATCATTGAGAGATACAAGACATTTCCCGGAGCCTCTGGGAAGAGAAATGAATGCTCTTCTAGCAGGGCTTCTAAAACTGAGTCTCAAAGACACCCCACCAAGAGGTTTAGGTATAGAATTCAGGACCTATAAACTCAGATGAAGGGGTAAAATTGTATCTTTACTTTCACTTACCTGCAACTGAAATTTAGTATTTTCTTCCACTGAATTCAGTCAACCGTCAGCAATATTACCAATATGTGACCTTATCACCAGCAGAAATCACAGATACTTCCTATCACCTGATCACCAGTTATACATACCTCCAAACAATGTTCACTGCTACCTAGAATTTACTAGATTTATTATTAAATAAATCTTATTTAATAAAGCACATATTAATCTTATAACTTAAAAGATATTTTCACAACTATGTTTTTTCCTTATGTTTTTTCCTTTTTTAAACATTATAAATCCAGGAATTTTTTAATCCAAAAGTTCAAAACATTTAGATGATAAATACCATCACAAAGCAAAGATAGTTCTATCATTGGGAATTTACTCAAATATTTTACATACTACTAAGTCAAAGAGAAAAAACCGTATGGTAGAGGATAGCTCTCAGGTACTTTCTCCCTGTAACAGACATGCAACTCTCTAGCCCAGAAGAGGTCAGCCATGAGATCATGGGAAGGCACCTCACCCGACAGGGGCCACCTTCCATGTCCAAGGCCTGCGTCTTGATTGTCTACCCTTGAAATTATTAGTGAAGCTTGACACTGGGGAAGATCTCTGATTCATGTGATTCTGATTTGTTATACTCGATTATAGATAGTCAATTTTAAAAATCATTTTAATTTTTCAATTACAGTTGAGATACATTATGACATTAGTTTCAGGGGTACACTCCAGTGATGAGACATTATATAACTTAGTAAGTGATCATCCCAATAAATCTCATTCCCATCCAACATCAGTTATTAGAGTATTATTGTCTATATTCCCTATGCTGTACTTTACATTCCCATGACTATTCTGTAACTACCAATTTGTACGTCTTAAACCTTTCATCTTTTTCACCCACCCTCCCAAATCTCCCTCCCATCTGGAAATCATCAAAATGTTCTCTGTATCTGAGTCTGTTTCTGTTCTACTTGTTTACTTTTTTAGATTCAATTGTTGACAGATATGTATTTATTGCCATTTTACTACTCATATTTTTTTTTGCCTTCTTCTTAAACAAGATGCTTTAACACTTCAAATGATACTGGTTTGGTAGTAATGAGCTCCTTTAGCTTTTTCGTGTCTGGGAAGCTCTTTATATGTCCTTTGATTCTATTTTTTAAGTGTATTTTATTGATCATGCTATTACAGCTGTCTCTTTTCTCCCCTTTATTCCCCTCCGCCCTGTACCCCCTCTCCCACAATCATTTCCCCACCCTACTTCATGTCCATGGGTTGTACATGTAAGTTCTTTGGCTTCTACATCTCCTATACTATTCTTAACCTCCCCCTGTCTATTTGTACCTACCATTTATGCTTCTTATTCCCTCTACCAATTCCCCCATTCTCCCCCCCTCCCTCCCTGCTGCTAACTCTCCATGTGATCTCCATTTCTATGATTCTGCTCCTGTCCTAGTTGTTTGCTTAATTTTTGTTTTCATAGGTTTAGTTGCTGACAGTTGTGATTTTGTGGTCACTTTACTGTTCATATTTTTGATCATCTTCTTTTCCTTAGATAAGTCCCTTTTAACATTTCATATGATACAAGCTTGGTGATGATGAACTCCTTTAACTCAACCTTGTCTGGGAAGCACGTTTTCTGCCCTTCCATTCTAAATGAAAGCTTTGCTGGATGGAGTAATCTTGGATGTAGGTCGTTGCCTCTCATTCATAACTCTGAACACTTCTTTCCAGCCCCTTCTTGCCCGTAAGGTTTCTTTTGAGAAATCAGCTGATAGTCTTATGGGACCTCCTTTGTAGGTAATGGTCTCCTTTTCTCTTGCTGCTTTTAAGGTTCTCTCATCTTTAACCTTGGGTAATATTAATTATGATGTGCTTTGGTGTGTGCTTCCTCGGGTCCAATTTCTTTGGGATTCTCTGAGCTTCCTGGATTTCCTGGAATTCTATTTCTTTTGCCAGACTGAGGGAGTTCTCCTTCAAATAAGTTTTCGATTTCTTTCATTTATTTATTTATCTTTAGAGGAGAAGGGAAGGAGAGAGGGAGAGAAGTATCAATGTTTGGTTGCCTCTCGTGTGTCCCCCGCTGGGAACTGGCGTGCAACCCAGGCACGTGCCCTGACTGGGAATCAAACTCAATCCTTTGGTTCGCAGGCCCGGACTCAATCCACTGAGCTACACCAGCCAGGGCATACGTTTTCAATTTCTTGCTCTTCCTCTTCTCCTCCTGGCACCCCTACGATTTGGTTGTTGGAACATTTAAAGTTGTCCCAGAAGTTCCTAAGCCTCTCCTCACTTTTTGAATTCTTATTTCTTCATCCTGTTCTGGTTGAATGTTTATTTCCTCCTTCTGGTCCAAATTGTTGATTTGAGTCCCAGTTTCCTTCCCTTCATTGTTGCTTCCCTGTACCTTGTGCTTTATTTCACTTTGCATAGTATTTACTTCTTCTATTTTGCAACCATACTCAACTATTTGTTAGCATCCTGATTACCAGTGTTTTGAACCCTGCATCTGATAGGTTGGCTATCTCTTCATTGCTTACTTCTATTTTTGGAGTTTTGATCTGTTCTTTCATTTGGGCCATATTTCTTTGTCTTGGTGCACCTGTTGTTGTAAGGGGTGGAACCTTAGGTATTCACGAGGGTGGGGCAACTCACTTCCCTGTGTTGTAGTGCTATATGTTGGGGAGGGGTTCAAGAGGGACCAGTGCCTCTTGCTCAGCCCTCCACCAGCTTTCAGTCACTTCCCTTGCTACCCACAAGTAAACTGAGCCCTTCTGGTGCTGGCTCTTGGATGGGTGGGTTTGCGTACATTCTAGGATCCTGTGGGTATCTCCAATGAACTCTGTGAGGCTGGGAGTTTTTCCAACTGCTGCAACCCCTAAAGGTTTTATATCCAGAGGTTTTGAGGCTTTCTTTTCCCACACTGGAACCCTGAGTTGTGCAGTCTGTCTCACTCCCCAGTTGTTCCTCCTGGTTTATCCACACACAAATGTGGGTCCAACTAATCCACAGGCTGACGCCTCACCTGCCCTAGTCATCCAGTTGCTGCCTTGCGGCATGTTCTCTCCACCTTAGCAGCCCGTCTCTGCCCCTTCTACCAGTCAGTCTGAATGTTTCTTCTTTAACTCCTTGGTTGTCAGACTGCCACAGAGTTCAATTTTCTGGCAGTCCTGGTTATTTTTTGTTTTTAAATTTGTTGTTGTCCTTTTGGTTGTACGAGGAGGCAAAATATATCTACCTATGCCTCCATCTTAGCCAGAAGTCTACTATGTCCTTCAATTCTAAATGACAGCTTTGCTACACAGAGTAATCTTGGTTGTAGGTCTTTGCTTTTCAAACTGAATTATTTCTTGCCAATCCCTTCTGGCCTGCAAAATTTCTGTTGTGAAATCTGCTGACAGTCTTATAGAAGCACCCTTGTAGGTAACTAACTGCTTTTCTCGCTGCTTTCTATCTTTGTCTTTTAACCTTTTGCATTTTAATTACATGTCTTAGTGTGAGCCTCTTTGGGTTCATCTTGTTTGGGAACCTCTGCACTTTCTGAAATTGTCTATTTCCTTCACCAGGTTAGAGAAGTTTTCTATCCTTTTTTTTCAAATAGGGTTTCAATGTCTTGCTCTCTCCTCCTTCCAGCACACCCCCAAGATGAAAATGTTGGTATCCCTGAAGTTGTTCCAAAGGCTCCTTACACTATCCTCATTTTTTGATTGGTTGTTTTTTGCTTCCTTACATTCCAAATCACTACTTTAATTCTCAGCTTCACCTACTCTGTTGATTCTCTGTAATTGATTTTACATTTCGGTTAGTGTTTCCTTCATTTCTGACTGGTTCTTTTTATGGTTTCCATGACCGCTGTTATGCTGTTGAAGTTCTAAGTTCATTTACTCTTTCCCTAAGTTCATTGAGCATCCTCATAACCAGTGTTTTAAACTCTCTACCTAGTAGATGGTTTGTCTCCATTTTGTTTAGTTCTTTTTCTGGAGTTTTGTTTTTTCTTTTATTTGGGATAGCTTGTCTCCTCATTTTGGCAGCTCCCCTGTGTTTGTTTTATGCATTAAGTAGAACTACTACATCTCCCTGGCTTGGCAGCAGGACCTAATGTATAGGTGCTCTGTAGCATCCAGTGGCACAGTCTCACTAGTCACCCGAGCTGCCTCCACTGCACTGTGGGTTATATACACCCTCCTGCTGTAGTATGAGCCTAATTATTGTTGGCACACCTATGGCTGGGATTTACCCCCAGGCTAAGCTACTGCAAGGACTGGCTGAGACAAATGCCCACAGCCATGGGGCCCACCCCATGGAGTAGGACTTAGAAGCTCTGAGGCCACTCTTGAGTGTGTCACCTGTGGAAGTAGCTCAGTGATGCTACAACATGTTCTGAAGCTCTCCACTCAATCTGCTGGTGTGGCCTCTCAGGAAGTGCGAGGCTGGCTACCGCTAGTGCTGGGGCCACTTAAGGAGAGGTCTAGAGCATGCTGAGGCCAGATGATGCTTGTTTGAGCAATTTTAGAGAAGTCCGAAGCATAGGCCAAGATAGGCCATGGGTATAGAAATGCCACTGGAGTGCACCTGGGTGTCAGCATATCATCAGGACAGGTGATAGCCAGGTTGATGGAGACTCATGGCACTCCCCAGCTGGCTCTTTGAGGGAAAGATCAGAAAAAGAACAATGGCTTCTGCCAGCACTTCTGTCTGGGAGAAAGCTGCCCCTCTAGCTCTAGCCCTGATGCCAGCCAGGGTACCTCCCTGTATATCTCTGATGCCTTTCAAGCTGCTACAGCAGCACTGGAACTTGTAAGTCTGTGGGAAGGCTCTTTAGGAGGAACTGCCTGGGACTCCAGAAGCCTACCTGTCGGTCTCAGTCTCAATTCCTGCTGGTTTTTACAACCAGAAGTTATGGGGACTTCTCTTCCCGGCACTGCAACCCTGGGTTGGGGGATCTGGTGTGGGGCTAAGACTCCTTGTTCCTCAGAGGGGACCTTTCAATTTTTACCTGCCACATGTGGGTGTGAGATCAAATCATTCTGAGTCTCCACCCCTCCTGCCAGTTTCAATGTTGCTTCTTCTTTATATACTTAGTTGTAGATCTTCTGTCCAGCTAGATTTCAGGTGGTTCTGAATGATGGTTGTTTTGTAGTTTAGTTGTAATTTGGATGTAATTGTGGGAGGATGCTAGTATCACATTTACCTACACCACTGTCTTGACTGGAAGCCAACTATATTTCAGTATAACTGGTTTTTAGTCCTATGTATTAAAAAATATTACTCAGAAAGGGGTCTCCCATCCAAGTACTAACCAGGCCTGACCCTGCTTAGCTTCCGAGATCAGACAAGATCGGGCACGTTCAGGGTGGTATGGCCGTAGACGGAAAGGGGTCTCTTGAGCAAAATAGTCAAGAGCCCTGCCCTATATAGCTTCTGCAGAAGCTCTCCTTCCCCTCCTCTGGACTTGATGGCATGAGGACATAGGGCTTGAGGTGTGGACAAACATGCTGTAACCACAAAGGAACCAACACCTTAGAAGCAAAATTCATTAAGAAAAAAAAGGAGGATGAGGTTCTGATCACATAAATAAAAGTAGATCAAGCTTTACCTCTGGATTTTTCAGTATAGTCAGCCAATAAATTTGAGTTGGGTTTTCCCTTATACTCACAATATAAAAAATTTAAATGGTATGGTTGATTTCTATAGTATCTATCTCAGGAAACTATAACTATATCCCTGTCTTTGTATAGAAATAGAAAAATTAGAAAAGGTATAACTTTGTCACATTGATGGGATCTGGGGAAAATTAGTTTTCCACAAACTGAGTGTACTGAACACTCAGTACTCACTCCAATCTATTCTCACCAAACTTCTTGCTTTATAGAAGATGGAAAACCAGAAGCTGAGGTTTTACATATGATCTAAATGTGGCCAAGCAGGCATACCTGCAAAAGACACGCACAGTATCAGCCACATCTATCTGCCAATCACATGTACTAAATTTATCTTTAAGAAAAAGGACACGGATGGTAGAAAGTAATATACAATAATGGCTCTGCCCAAGGAAATTAAACTGCCGTCAAGTGTGGCGGCAGCAACAGTGTTCTGACTCAACAACCTGGCCCATGGCAGCAGTGTGCAAGTTCTGTCTGCAATGGCGTTCTAGCGTTTGTTCCAAGAAACTCAGTCTAAACTGTCTATTCAGTCCTCTTCAAGTTTACCTATCTTCCTTTCCCAGTAAGTCCCATTTGCTACAATTACTTAGAGCAAATGCTCTTGCTACAGATTCCTGAACAGTAAGTTAAGTACAAAGTAAACAAGGATATACAAAAAGAAGCATTTCATTAGCAGTTAGAAACCTAACTGTTAACAGCTTATGGTTTCAGATGTAGGCATGACCTGGAAACAACTACAATTAACAAGCCCTAAGAGGCAAGGCCAAATTATAAGGAGTACCACAAAAAGCCAAGAACAGAACTTTGGATAGTTTGGATCTAGAAGAGTTACCAACAACTTTAAGAAATCAGAAGAAAACAAAAACAAGCAAAGAACCAAGAGAAGAGAACTCAAAAGATGATGAGGTCTTGACCTGGCTGGTGTGGCTCAACAGACTGAGCACCGGCCTGTGAATCAAAAGGTCACAGGTTCGATTCGCAGTCAGGGCACACGCCTGGCTTTTGGAGCAGGTCCCTGGTTGGAGGCAGACAACTGATGTTTATCTCTCACATCGCTGTTTCTCTACCTCTCTTTCTCCCTCTCTTCTCCTCTCTCTGAAAATAAAATATTTTTTAAAAAGAAAAGATGAAGAGGTCTCCTATACAACTAAATACCAAAGATGACAAAGAGGATAAGAATGTAACTAAAAGATGTTTTTCACATTACTCCCTCCCTTAAAAACTGTTATTGGGTGCTAAATAATGCTCAAATTCCTCCCAAAATTGGGTCCCAACCACCCTGTCTGCACTCATTCCTTTATACCATAACTTCTAATTGCAGTCTATTAAAAAAAAAATCTGGATCCTAAAATAAAGGCCAATTCAAGACCCACACCTAGGAAGCTTTCTCTGGCAATAATCAGTTGCATTCTCTGAATCCATGTAACATTTATTTTTCTTTGGACATCTAACTAAAGCCCAAACTAATTTATAAGCTTAAAAAGAACAGGGACTGTGTTTTTGATTTTCTTATGTTCTGTACCCCTAACACAATGCCATTCAAATGTGCTGCTAACAAGGCAGGCCCTTTGAAAAGGTAGTTTCAGAAAGAACAGGCAGTAGTGGAAGTAAGATTGCAAGAAATTAAAATGTTAATTAAATTGATTAGGACAGGCATGAAGGAACTTTCTATAGTGACAGTAACAATTCTATAGTGTGTCAAGATTATGGGTTACACAGCTGTACATATGAACTTAACCCAACTAAGAGAATGATACACATAAGATCAGTATTTCTCCTACATATAAATTTTGCCTAAAAAAGAAATGTTCATGATAGGTACACTGAAGTATTTAGGGATAAAGTATATTTACTCTGAAATACAACAAAAATATGAGACGAATTAATGAATGGATATAAGTAGTAAGGGAAGATAGGATGGACAGATAGATAAGCAAATACTATAAAATATGAATTACAGAGCCATGGCCACTGTGGCTCAGTTGGCTGGAGCACTGTCCCATAAACTAAAAGGTTGCAGGTTTGATTCCCGGTCAGGGAACATGCCTAGTTTCCAAGTTAGGTCCCCCATCAGAGAGCACACCAGAGGCTATCAATTGATGTTTGTCTCCCTCTCTAAAATCAATTAAGCATATCCTCATGAAGGAATATATATACATATGTATATGTATAGGTGTGTGTGTATATATATATATATATATACTCTGGTTTCTCTTCAGATCCCCTATAATTATATATATATATATATTATATATAGTTCATATATATATATGAATTACAGATTCCAGGTTGTGGATATTTAGCATTCAATGTACAAACAATTCTTGCAACTTTACTGTAATTGCAAATTTTCATTATAAAAATAATAAGAAAAGAAAGCAAATAATGAAAATGAAGGCTGTGAAAGGCTCATGTATTTCAGAAGTTTACCAAAGGACTGACAAAGAAGGTATATACCTGCCTCTGAGAGTGTGATGTCTAGACTTTCCCTCTTCTAACTACCTCAAATTAATTGTTTTTATTTATTTATTTATTTTAGCTTCTTCCAATTTTAGACTGCATATACAGACTAGTTCTGGCCTTAAGTACTTATTCTTGCCTCAGAGAAAGAGCTTATTCTCTTAAACTCACTCCATTTATTCTAGGGCTATCCAAATCTGTGGATTTTAGACCCTCTGATAATCTGTTCCCCAATCTTTTTACCTGAGTTTCTAATACTTCCTTAAACCGACCTTTAGACAAGGTCTCTGGGCAATCTGGCATAACATAAATGGTTTATCCTCTTGGTCCAATTCTGGCCCCTCAGACCCACGGCCCTCCATAGCAAAGCAATGTTAAAACAAAGAGTCCTTACAGCAAGGACAATTCATCTGAGTGCCTGGCTAAGTACCTGGCATAGAGGTACTCAAGAAATGTTTGTTGGATTAACGAACCGCATACCTGACAATACACATATACAGCTTAGTTTCACATTTATACCCACATTGTACTGAGGAGAGTAAATATATGCTAGGATTCTGAAGGTGAGTATTTATAAAGATCTGAAGCTTCTCCTGTGGAGCTAAACAGAAGATGCAGTTGGAAATGACAGGCTGATAAACTCCCTCAACTATCATTAAGAAACACCTACACTTTAACCAGGAATACTTTCCCTGATAACACAGTAAATTCATCAGCTTCAAAATACCATAAGCATGAACTAAAGGAAAGAAGAGAAATTATGCAAAGATAAGGATTGATAGGAATTCAATTTCCAAATGACCTAAATGTATTCGGAGTTAATCTGGTCTTTTTTGTTTTTGTTTCCAAAGGACTGCAGATTATGCACTTGCTGAATTTTGCCTTTGTCACACATGACCTAACAAGGAAGGCATTCATTATACCACAGCGGCTTCCCTCAAGTATCTGGTTCTAAACAGCTGCAAACTTTGGAAGATAACACCAAATGATGTCTCTAACGATTAGTATGTTCTCGCCCCAACAAATATTAAAACAAGTTATTATTTACTGTTAATATGTGTTTACATCAGGAACATGGTAAACTGACTCAGTATAAACTTTAAATTTAGAAAATAAAGTAGAAAGTCTGCATAAGAATTTCAATTGTATCTTCAGAGAATAATGGATCCAATAAACACATCCTAAAGAATCTCCACAATTTGGCGCTTTCACTCTTCATATTTGTTTTTATCTGTCAGAGAAAATGCTGCATCACTAACTGGCTGATTTAGTCCCTTCATACGCTATAACTGGATAAAATGACAAAATATTTTAAAATAATAATAAACCTGACCTCAAATAATTTCCACTTATAACAAGTAAGAGATGCTTCCTAGGCCCAAAACAGCAAAGCTGAAAAATATCCTGTGGAAAGTAGAAACAAACTGTAAAAATGTTTCAGAAGAGTTACGGCTTGTTAGCTACGCAACTATATGCATAACCTGGCTTTTTTACAGCTGCCATTGTTCCCTCGGCCACATCAAAATACACAAAGACGTTTATTCTCTACCTATTAACTCATTTTCCATGAGGAAAAATGAAAGTCCCTCCTACTTTGGCCGTGCATTTCCCCCCTCTTCGAAATGCACTGCCAAGGAGGAGCTATTTTATTATCATCATTTGTTTATCTTCCAAATCACATTCAGTTTGACTTTCATCCCTTCCTATTTACACTAAGTACACTTCATTTTACACAGAGACATGTAGCCCCAGAAAGGCCACCTAGAAAAGACACACACAAGGGTCCTTTTTATACCTCCTTCGATGTCATCATTACATATCTTGTCACGACTCTTTCATCTTAAAAAGTAGGTAACACCCTCAATAGCAGCAGTACCTATCAGCCTTGAGGACCGAAAGGCTCAAATATTGTCTCAAGAATCTTCACTCAACACTGTCATCATAGAGTTCCCAATTTCTTTTAAAAAAGAAGTATAACTCTCAGAAGTACACACAATGCTGCTGAATTTCCAAGGTATGGTGAGGATCAAAATGGGATTTACAGGAAAGCTTTGTTTTGTGAACTTCCAGTCAAATCTAATTAATGAGGGTAAATTTTTGCTTCCATTTCCTGCATTAAAAGGCACAGCATAACTTTCACCTGCAGGTTGATACAAAATCCAGAGAGATGATATATTATCAATTATCTATAAAAAACAACTGGGGAGTAAGGAGTATTAACCACAACAACAAAAAACCTACCTTAAAAGTCAAAGGTCAGTGAAGGACTGAAGACTCCTATCCAAGCTTCCTGCTGAAAACACAAAATTGTAATTACCCTTCAATTGTAAGCCATCTACCTTTCAAACTAGATTCCAATAAATGATTCTACAGAGGAAGAAATGATAAAAGTATTGACATTCTGGACCTGAAGAGGCAAATGACTAGCTTCTCTTCCTGTCTGATCTCTTGAAAGGTTTGGAAGAAAACCAAGAAACCTTTTTTTAAAATTCTGTAGTTTCATATTTGAAAGCACCACAGACAAAAATTTTAGTTACATGTCCAAACAAGCAGCCAAGAGATGTTATTATATTGCAGGGCCTATCCTTAGTAAGTGAGCATGAAAAAGGCTTGTTGCTGAGCTATAACCCTAGGAAACCCTCAATTATCCAGGGTAGCATGAGGCAGAGACAATCTGGATAAATTAAATTTACTTAAGAACTGAATTAATTCAAATATCATGCCCCTTACAATAGAGAAAGTTCACTTAAGATCTGCTCCCCCCCTTCCAGGCCATTCTCCACAAAATTAGGAACTAGCAGATAGATGATCTCCAAACTATCTAGGAAAAAAAAAAAAAAGTAAAGCAACTGAATTACCAGCACTCAGATTGGGTATATTTTTTCCACAATTCCAATCTCAAACCATCCAACTATGAGTTTAGCTTCTTGAAAGACATTTACATTAAACCCTAACCCCCCCGTCCCCCCCAAAAATCCCTCATTATGTAGCTGTTTCTAAATCAAATGCGTCTTACATTAAAATTCACTAACAATGCCTGTTTGAAGTTAAAGAATTTGACGACTACTACATTAAAATTGTAAAATGCAGGTAGCAAACAACTTTCGATTCAAACCCTCAACGATTCCAGACTGAACTTCCTTTCTCTTCCCTCCGGAACCAACAGGCCCTTCCGCGCCAAGGTCCCGGCCAGGGCCTGCAGTGACATCACAGCCCAGCTCCTGGAACACCTGACGTCACAGACACGCGGACTCAGAGCACTATGACTTCATTACCAACTGGGGCCGACCCACTGTCGCCTTGCGCCTGCCAGGAGGCTGAAGAAGCTTCCAAGCCTCCGTCCTGCCGGGTCCCGAGACAGGTTAAGGACAGACTCCAGCTCACCTGCGCCGGGACAGGAAGAACTGGGTGGCCGAGCCCAAGCGGGCGCGACCCTGCGAGGCGACCCCCCCCCCCCCCGCCAGGGCCCGACTTCCTCACTGGCCCTCACTGGGACCCGGAGTTGGGAGACCCGGTCCGCTGTCTCACCACGGCCTATACGTAATCTGCTAGGCTTCAGCCCGGACCGGGGACCCCGCTCCCGCCCGCCGGTCCGCCCGACCCTCTGTGGCACGCGGGGGCGCGCAGTGCCCAGCCCGTGTGCGGGCCGAGGCCCGCCCGGGAGGAGGTGCTGGCCGCCGGCTCCCTGCCCCAAACGCGCCCGCAGCGCCTCGCGCTCCGGACTCGCGGGCGGTGCCCCCGCCCCCACCCGCCCCGCGTCCCCGGAGCTCAGGAGAGCGGCGAGAGGGGGGCGGGGAATGGCCACGGTGGCCGCCGCCGAGCTCCAACCGCGCTGCCCTAGCGCGACGCCTCCCGGCTCCGACCCACCTGCGCTCCTGTCCGGCCCCGGCCTGGCCCGGGGCTGCACACCGCGATGCAGCGGCGGCTGCGGCGGCAGGAGGCCTGACTCGCTCCCTACTGCTGTGGCCGACCGAGCGCCCACGGCGGCGCGGCGAAGCCCAACGCTCGCCCCGAATCCCATTTGTTTGGCTAAAACGGCGTGACGTCACGCGCCGGCCCAACCGACGGTTGGCCAAGGGAGGGGCCGCGAGATTGGGGGTTGCACCGCCCCCTGCCGGGCACTTTGTGTATTTCGGCCGCTGAGAGCGAAGAGTGAGGAACTTTGAGGGAGAACTGGGTGAAGCATCTGTGGGCCATCAAATGGTGGCGAAAAATGAAACTCCAGCACGGTCTGTAGGGGAAGCAGTCAAACCCTGAGGCCAACCGGAATGGCAGTAACACCAGTGTTCAGTCAATAAACTTAACAAGTGTGTTAATACTCATGGGTAGACCTGGAGCTATAAATGCTGTTAGATTACTATTATATACCGCAGGTGACTTGGGTTCCAATTCTGATTCTGCTACCATGCCTGGAAAGCTGGGCTTCAGAATTCTCATTTGTAAAATGAGGGAGTTGGGAGAGTCCCTCTAACTCACTCTCTTCTGCGCAAACCATGGCAGAAATACCTAGCAGCACATACATAAACTTTGAGATTGACAATAGACTGGCTGTACAGCTGGCCAGCAGGCCACACTTAGAATAGCACTGGTCTAGGAGAGAGAAAAATAGGACTAAGAGGCAGGGAAACCACTTTAGGCAAGTCCTTCCCTTGATTCTGTTTCTCCATTCATCACTGGGTATGATTCCTGAGAAATAAAGCGGGTAGGACCAGGGCAGTGTGCATTAGGTCACAGGCCCTGTGACATGACCTCTGGAGGGAGCACCTGGCGGGGATGGTGTGGCACCGTGAGGCCATAGGACTCAAAAGGAGCTGGAAGAGGGCCAAGATTAAGGTGGCCCGCTCCTAGGAGAAGAGTTTTTCTAGTGGGGTTTTCCCCAGGAGATGTTCTCTCCACAGTCAGTGGAGTTAGATCAAATGTGATGAGCCAGATGAGGCCACAGACCCTGTAGCCTGAAGCCACTCAATGTGGAAACACTAGGTCTAAAGCTAGAGGTTGGAACTTCTTAGAGGACCAGAAGGGCTAAGAGACTGGAAGCCAAGACAGCAATGTTACCTTAAGAAATAGAAGAAAAAAATTACAAAAGAAGAATGCACGTTGGCAAACACCAATTGTTGTAGCCCAGAAGGAATTAAATCCAGCTGAGAATCCTATTGCATTCCAAATACAAAAAATACACCAGGCAAAGGGAAGCAGCGCATCACACAGCATCCCCAAGCCCATCAACTCTTCTTCCCGCTCTTATCATAAAATCAGAACTCTACAATAACCCGTTACAACCAGACCTGCCCCTGCTTCAATCCCATTCTCCCCCTTGTCTTGGCTGAAACGTTACCTCCTCAGAGAGCTTTCTCTAAGTCTCCAGTATTCCAGCCTTGTCACCTTCCTTCACATAATTGGCAACTGATACATTTTTATTGAATTAAATAAAAATATTCATACTTCTTCTCACCAATCGATTTAATCCAGGATGCAAGAGTTCACCAGTATATGACTAATAAGAGTCACAAGAGTAGAATGTCTTATACAGTAGAAATAGGACATAAAGGAAAAATCTAACGTACTGCTGCAAGAATATGACCAAAAGTAGGAACATCTGACCTCTGAAGAACACAACCAATCAGTCATGATTGTGGTGCTTCAATGCAAATTACCCTTCATTAAATTTTCAACATCACCAATTGATTATGAGGATACTAACATTACCCATTTGGCATTTAGATAAGAACTAGGTTTTGCTGAGTAATACCAGGCAATTCATTCTTACATATTTCATATTTTTAATAAGGTCCTGTGGTCTGTTGAAAATGGCAAGAAAGAAAGTGAAGTGGGGAGGATTACTGCCCACTGGCTGTATGTTTCCTTTTTCTTGCTAACAGAATCCTGATCTCCAGCACATTCTCTGTGCTTCAGAAAAAGATGGGCCCCGTTCATTTCTGAATGTCCCCTTGGGTGTAAGTGCTATTGGCACATAGTAAAGAGAGGCCAGGGATGCTGCTCAATATCCTACAAGTACATTTAAGTCCCCATAGCAAAGAATTATCCCTCCCAAAATGCCAGTAGTGCCAAGGCTGACAAACCTGGCTAATCAGCATTGTCTTAATCTCCTTGTCAGTAATTGGTTCAGGCACATGTGCGTGATGCAAATCTAGCTAATAAAATGCAACAGAAGTCTACTGAGATACTTCTGGGAAAGGTTTTTCTTACTCTTAAAGAAAGAATTTCATTTTCTGTTGAAATGCATCACTTTCCAAAATAAAATAATTACCCACAATGAGAGAGAGAGGAACACACAAGAAGAAACAGTCCCTCCCCTGCTGCTAGATGTCACTGTGTGTGTGGTGTCTGGTACTGGGACTGCCTCCTTAGGACCATGAGAGTTGTTAGCTGAAGAGAACGTAAAAGGATGGTTAAGCAGAAAGATGGAAGTTACCTGCATCCTTCATGATATCACTGAAACTCTGATACAGCCAATCCTTGGGATTTCTTATTATGTGGGATAATAAATTCTATTTCCATTTAAGTCACTTATAGGACTTTCTAAAAAAATAGAAAGTAGCTGAAGATATCCTGATACACATTATATGTGTGTGTGTGTTTTGGGTTGTTGAATAGGAAATAAAACGGAAGGGGAGACACTAACCTACTCCTTTGGAGGCAAGCTCTACAATAGTTTAGCAATAAGATAATGTTGTTGTGCTATTCTTCCAGAGTAATCTTTAACTAAGGATACCAGAAGCTGATAAAATCACTGGGAAAAGAATCTTTGTCTATAAATGCATAAATGAGTAGGAACTCATGTGACACTTGAAATATTTCAGGAAATGACATTTTCCAACCATTAAAATTTAATGTGGGGAGCCTGCAGCATGAGAATGAGACCAGCAAGCCTGTCCTTATTCTCCCGAAGCTCTAGCACACTAATTCACAGGCACCTGCTAGAGCAGAGGAGAGGCTGCCTGGCTAAAACAACTTAGTTACATCATCCTGCTAAAATGGTCCAGGGGACAGACTTTGCTCAGAACTGAGTTCTGTAAAAAGGCCACCAACTTGTTTTGCAGTTTTAGAATTCGCTGATATTTTCTACCAGGCATAACTATGCTTTCAATGCCAAGTCTGGCTTTGAAATACCAAAGACACTTTTCAAAAAGTACAGAGCTCAGCTACCAGCATTTCCTTGCAAAAGTCTGTTGTTTTATTGATTAATAATGTACCCAAACTAGTTATTTTCTTTGGAAGAATGAACAATGGTCTGGCTTCTTTTGAATGCACCACCATCTGGTCACGCACGCCGCTGTGTTAGTTTACCGTTACTCTAACAGCGAGTCCCCGGCATCTGTCACCACACCTCACTTTGTGCCCCTTCCTAAGACTGCAGAGCTACATGTAACTTTTTGTGCGCCTTCAGCAAGACACCATCTGTGTATTAGTAAGGTAAATTGAGCCTGTTTACCTTTCCTCTAGATCAACGATTTTCAACCCGTGTGCTGCGGCACATTGGTGTGCCACAAGAATTCTTTAAACAGGCAATACATACCTATTTAGTGAGGGGTACTGGCCTCTTTTCCCTTGGATTGTCAAAGTAAAAAATGATAACAGCCAACACGACAGTAGCCATCAGTGTGAATGAATCAAAGTTTTACCTATTTTTTTAGATAGGCAAAAAAGATATTTTTTGGTGTGCTGCAGAATTTTAGTCATTAGTTTATGTGTGCCATGAGATGAAAAAGGTTGAAAATCGCTGCTCTAGATGCTCCCTCTTCAACAAAGCCAAGGCGTGCCTCCAAAGTAGCATAATGATGACCTTGTAAAAGAGCGAGGGCATCTGATTGCTCCCCCTTGCTGAGAGCTACTCAGGTTTTCTTGTACCTCAGAGCCAACATTCTCACACACTGTATGCTCCTTAAGGCCCCGTGGCTCCTGTGACTTTGCCGTCTGTTCCTTTTACTGTAGTTGCACTTTTCTAGCTTTCCGTACACTTTCCTTCTCTCTTCTGCTTCTGTCCCCGCTATCTCTCCCATATTTCTTGAATTTCTTGCCAAATGGCTTGAACTTTATAGTCATCACCAGCCAAGAAATAGACTGATTCTGGTCCATCTATGACATCTCTAGAGTCTCTGCACACTGAGTATAGACGTGCATCCGCTCCCTTTCTCAGTTATTTCCTCCATCCCCTGCTATTCAAGGGGTGCTTTTGCGTGGCTGCATGCATTTTCCTTTTTCACATTTCCGGTACTGGGAAAGCTCTCGAGTTCCACTCTCAGAACAAAACCGGTATGTGATTAACATGTGTGATAACAGCCCCATTCTTAAATTCATTAAGTACTTCTTAAAAACGCCCTAAATGTGTTTTCACATACGTGTTATTTTGTATATTGGCACAGTTGATTCCTAATTTCCTGCCTTGAGAAAGAAGTTGTGCTCTGATATTTAAAGCCCTGTTAAAACAGCACAGAAAAAAAATGTGTTTCAAGTTCTAAAATGATTGGCTAAGCCACTCTTCCTTCATAAGTCTATACAGCCCTGACCAGTGTGGCTAAGTTAGTTGGACATCGCCCTGCAAAACCAAAGGTCGCCAGTTCGATTCCTAGTCAGGGCACTGCCTGGGTTCTGGGCCAGGCCCCTGCTTTAAGCGTGCAGGAAGCAACCAATTGATATTTCTCTCACACATCACTGTGTCTCTCTTTCTCTTTCTCTTTCCCTTGCCCTCTAAAAAATAAATTAATAAAATGTCTTTAAGTGTATACAGAGCACGAAATGAATACAATTAGTAGACTTCATTTTCTACCCTTTGCCATTTCTCTTACATTTGGCTGCCTATCAAGCTGCCCAGAGAGAAGGTGACAGCTGAGGTCCATACAGACATGTCACGCACCTACCAAATACCTCTGCCCTTGAGTCCCTGTGCGAGTGAGTCATCCCCACAATCTATGACCTCATCGTACTTTGTTCCACTTCTGCTATTTCACTTACAACATTTCAATGTCATTTATCTACGTCTTGTCCTTTGTGAGCTCTTTAAGGACGTGTATTACTGATTTGTTGAATCCGTGAATGGATACATGATCTATGAGAACAATTCAGTGACTACACCAAAATACTCGGAGGAAAAAATGCCTTTCCATTACTTGAAATATTTTAAGCTGCCAAATTTATTTAGTTCACATAAATGGAACTAAATTGAAGAGCGTGGCCTTCTCCAGTGGGCAAAGCTCTGTGATTCTTCCCTGGGCGGTTAACTAGTTTACAGGACTGGAACGCTGCTGGAGCAACTCTTGCTGGCCTTTCAAAGGGCTCGCGTTCTCCTTATGCCTCCGCAAGGGTAACATGACTCCAGGTTCTCTCTGGAGAGTCTGAGGCCATCAGTTAACAGACTGGGCCTTATCCTGGATGGGACTGCAATTTGTACACTATCATCAAAGATAAATGATATAAATCTCCTTAAGTATTATTAAATTGTATTTTAATAAGTTTGTAGCAATGGTTATTTTTATTTGACTTTAAAGGACAATTTAATTGATTTAGGCAGCAGTTGAATCTGCAAATGTAAAATTTTATTCCAGCTTATGCTGGAATAAAAAAAGGAGTTCCTACTCCTTTTTTCCCCATCATTCACACAAAACTGTCAGTCAAGTGTAAGTCCGGAGCAGGATTGATAAGCACCTAAAGATGAAGAAGAAGAAGGAAAAGAAAAAGAAGAAGGGGAGGAGCAGAAAAAAAAGAAGAGGAAAGAGGAGGAGGAGAAGACGGCAGAGGAGGAGAAGGAAGGGGGAGGAAGAGGCAGGAGGAGAAACCTGTTTTCAAACACTTAAGGAAAAGTAAATTATTTTCTTTCCATATATTATTTGCCCCTATTTATTGACGGAAAAGAAGAAAACAGGATCTGGACAATAGAGGCCAGGTGAATACATGGAATACGGTACAATGGAATAAGAAACAGCATTTAGCCCTGACGGGTGTGGCTCAGTTGATTGGGCAATATCCCGCGAACAAAAGGGCATCAGTCGGACGCCCCATCAGGGCATGTGCCTGGGTTGCAGGTTCAGTTTCTGGTCAGGGCTCATAGGGGAGGCAGCTGATCAATGATTCTCTCTCACATCGATGTGTCTCTCTCTCTCTTTCTCCTTCTCTTCCCTGCTCTCTAAGATAAATAAGTAAAATCTTTAAAAACATAAATAAAAGGAGGCACTGCTAAAGTTGGTGACTCAAAGTAGTGTGACCTTTGGAAAGGTAATCACTACTCCTTAAAAAAAAAGAAATGGCATTTAAAACGAATCATTTAAATCCATGTGTACTAACGTGGCTAATCTCAGAAAATACTTGGGTCAGTGATGAAAGCACATGGCAGATGGACGCACACTGTACATTACCATTCACATAAACCTTAACAGGCAGACTAACACACATTCAACAATGCCAGGTGTGGCTTACAGACAGCTACAATTACAATAAATATATAAAGCCATGGGTGAGAAGTGTCCAAAGCAACTTCAGAATGACAGTTACTTCTGGGGAAAAAGAGAAAATAAATTATTAGAAAGAGGCACAGAGAACTTCAATCATATTGGTAACATGTTATTTACTTAAGAGGGAGATATTTGCATCAAATATAGCTGGTTCACTGTGCATTTAAAATCTAAGTGGTGAATACATAGGTGTTTGTAATATTACTCTGGAATTTTTTTCACCTTACATGTACCATACTTTTCAGACTATAAGACACATTCCTCCTCACCAAATTTGGGGGGGGGGGGTATCTTATAGTCTGAATGTAGCTTACCTGGTTTGCTGAGGGTGGGGGGCAGCAGTGGAGCAAAGTCACAGGTTGTTAAATATTTTACCACATTTTTTGCTTCAAAATTTTTTTTCCTATTTTCCTCCTCTAAAACCTAGGTGTGTCTTATGGTCTGGGGTGTATTATAGTCCTAAAAATAGGTATTTCATAAGCATAATGATTTCAATACACCTGAAAATTTTACAAGAGGTTGCGATGTAAAGAATACCCTCATGAAGAAAATCAATATTTTTATTTATTAATAATTTAATAATTTAAATTATTACTTGTAATATTGATGCAAAGCAAAAAAACCCTAAGTTTATTCCTATTTTCTTATCCCAAAGCATTTTAAAAACCTAGACTTTACTAGCTAATGCCATAAAAGTCTTACTGTACAAAAATAATATTTCTTTGTCAAGTAGAGGAAGTGAAGCTAAAATTTCTGTCTCTACTTATCTGAAATTTCTACTCTGATTTTTCCAGTGAGAAGACCATAACAAATTCCTGGCATTTATAAGCCAACTGAATTTGAACTGTAGGGGCAAATGCTTCCATATCGCTGTTAAATGCATACAGGGAACTGGCAGTGAGACAGAATAACAAAGTTCTTTTCTCATCCCTAAATCATCCTCCTATCAGCATTTTTTTCTGGTTTGTTCCATATCCTCCAGAGCTATACACACAGAAAGCACAGAAACATATGGCTAACCTTGAAGTGGTAGAAAGCAGTACCATTCAATGGCTAAGCACAGTGAAAGGCACAGGGAGCCAAGATGTACATAAGGAGAAAGCCACACGCTTCTGTCATGTGTCTTTATGGAACGACGGCAAAGATGGTGTCTATGGCCATCACCACCCCCACCCAAGCACCCAAGTCCTTGACTCCTGTGCTTCATGCAAAATAAATGTTCAATATATTGTTAGAAATACATAATGAAACCTCAACAAACTCTAAACAAGAAGCTGAATAATCATTAAAACCTTTAATACTTGTTCCTGAAAGATGTAAACATCTTATGAAAAAAAAGAAAAAGGTACCATTTACTTAAAATGAGTTAGTGCCAGAAACCTATGTTAAAAGCAATACCCAATATAAAGAAACTGGTCTGTGATGATATTAGACACCTGATGGGAAGGAGAGCTAACAACACCCACGTATCCTCAGGAGCGACTTCCGGCTGAGAAGAGAAAAGCCTCTACAATGTTTTCCCAAACCTTCTTTACTGGAGGGGTCCCAGTGGATGAGATCTCAAGACTTGATAAGGTAGGTTTGGTTTTCCCTAAAGAAGTATTAGAGAAACATCTAAAGGTCTCTTTCACAATAAACAGATCAAAGGCTGGTTGAAAGCATTAACAGGCAGCGTTTCTGAATCTTGGCTACACATTAAAATCATCTAGAGAGCTTTTGAAAAGTAGGATGCCCAGGTGCCAACCCAGACCACTCGAATCAGAATTTCTGGGAGGAGGAGTCCAAGCATTTGCGATTCTGACGCGCAGTGTCAGCTAAGATTTACTGCCTTATGGCCGGGATTTGCTGGTAAACTGGCTCTCAGGAGTGGGGTGAGTTATTCCTGGGAGTTCTGATTTCTATAGCGGGTGCCTATTTCTTGGCGTAAATATTCCCACTGTGGCCAAGTTCAAACTACTGCTGTGAAGACACTGAGCCCAGGGTTGGGAAGAGAGGTACAGAAGCAGTCCTCATAAGCTCCTCAGGGCTAACTCCCGCACTCCATTTTTAGGGGCCTTGGATGACAACGTTATAGTAGGGGGTGAGAAAGCAGTATATCGTTTGTTTGAGCCTTTTTACATACTACAAAACTTTAAGGCACAGTTCAAGCTTTCTCAGCTTAAAGACTGTATGGAGAAATTCAATTAGATTAAACAATGATTTAGCTACCATTTCATTAGTTTTCGCTTGTTCCACTCTATTTTTAAAGCCAAAACTTATTTCAAAATATTAGTTTCATAAACATGAAACTAATGTTTATGTTGTTTTGTGTCTGGCTGGCCTTTCTCCCATTTTACCAATAATGAATATTTGGAATAAGCTCATTTTTAATTAAAAAACTTATGTAGACATATCAGTCTTATAACCAGAGCCAATTTCATCTTTGGCATACAGAAATAAACTATGAGTTTCAAATGTCTCTGGTTGTGAGACTTCTCACGTAGAACTGTTACAACATTTGGAGTTACGAGTGACTGGCCGAGTGACTGGCTAAACAGAAACAACTAAAATGTTGTTCTTATGACACCGAGAAATAGAACAGGAAACAATTCACTTGTAAATCACTTTTAAATAAACTACATTTCTAAAGCACTATCCTGTGAATTATAATTTTATTAAGCTTACATCTGAGCAATTGTATAATCACTTAACTATAGTGGAAGTAAATGAGAGAATATTCAAAATCACTTTATAAAAGAGACCCAAAAAATGCTGTTTCTGGATCAATAAAAGACACTTGTTAGATAGCAATACAAAAATAGAATACACTACCTAGAAGTCAAATAAGATGAAAACAATTTACTAATAAGATTCACATCATGTAGGGGACATTTAGAAAACCTGTCAAAGAAGTATAGTCCTATTAAATTTCCATTTGTGCTATTGTATAATCACTTACACGATAAAACCAAAAGAGGAAAAAATATTTTAGAAGACAAAAACATGTGTTTCTTAATTATTTTAATGAACTTATTAACAAAAACACGGTTATTATACTATATACAAATAAAAAGGAAGCAATGAATTTTCAAGGTTCACATTATTAAAGTACACTGTTGTAAACATTTATTATCCTAAAAGTTTATAATCCTATCAAGCTTCCATTTGAACCATTATATAATCACTTAGTAGCAGTAAAACTAGAAGCAAAAAAATCTAATGTAGCGTAGCAGTGAGGGAGAAAAAACCCTGCTGTGGTCTTAGATCTTCAGAATTAGAGTCATGGAGAGAGAAGGCGGTGCACTTTGTCTGCGGCTGGGTGGACAGAGACACAGCCTGGCCTCGGGTCCGGGCACTTTTTGTTGCCAGTGGAGGATGGGCTGGGTCAGGAAGTGCCCACGGAGAGGGTGGAAAGGATTCCTGCGGAGTGTCAGCCTCCCTTTCCAGGATAATGGAAGACTGGAGGGACCTATGTCACAGGAATTGTCCTCTGTTTCCTCTGCAACACCTCTCCTCGGATAGGAGAATGAGAGAGGAACTGCTTGCGTCAGAGGCTCCCAGTTCAGGTGGAAAGTTGAACCAAAAAAAGGTTCTGAATGACACGACCAGTGTGAGGAGGACCTGGACAAGCTCTGTCTTGCTCCTGCAGAAAGAATCCGTGTCAAGATGGAGTTGGCCTGATGGAGGGACTCTTTTTCTGGGATCCTACCCCGCCCCCCCGCTGTGGAAGTGGTATCTAGTCCATATAAGACACTGGACACACACACACACACACACTGGACTTTGAGTCTCCATGACATCATTATTGGATATTTCTTCCTTCTCGGGGATCTGGTCATCCCTAATGATCCCCCTGGGCCTCTGTCAAATTTGGAATGTCAGGAACATTAGGATCTTTTCCCAAACACCCCAATGCATGTATTTTCTTTTTAAATTATCAAAGTTTCTCTCAGCCAACAACACTCTTAACCCATTATCATATCCTTTCTTTCATGGGAGAATGAACGAGATTTGATACTAGCCAGCAGTTCTTTTGAATTCTTCTGAAAGAATTTAGGTTTCTGTTTTAGTACTTCACAAGCACAACTAATCATATCTGCTTTGGACAGGTTGTCCTCTATCTTCACAGAGTAAATTCTCTCCAAATTGGTTATTAGGTAAAATTCATTTATTTTCTTTTCATGCAAAAATATGACTATTGATATAATTACATCATTTCCCCAACAATCTATGAAGATCTGGTCCTGGTCTTCTATCTGCTGTCTGTGTGGCCACCACCTGGCACAGTGTCTGCAGGACAGATGTGACACAGAGCATCACAGCCATCACTATGGACCCTTCAGGTTGCCAGGGCTCTGCCTACCTCAGACTACAGAGAACACTGATGAACATTCAGTCCAGAAACAAACCAGCATCCAGCAATACACACAGACCTCACTGAAGGTGGGGAGGGAGGTCAGTAAGACCCTGCCCAATGGCTCTCCCTTTCTTGAGTAAATATTTTGTTCTGAGGCTTTGTTGTACCCACAAAGGCCACACACACACACACACACACACAATTCCCAAGCCTTAACTCCTCTCCTTGTTTTGTGTCTGGCTGGCCTTTGAAGTGAAGAGGGGTGTTATAGGGGTTATGGAAGGCTCTACAAAGGGTTTCACTTGGCAAATTTTACCTTGAAACTCTAAGGAAGCAGTGAGTGGCATTTTCAAAGCCTTCACATTTCAAGCAAGAATGTGCAGTCCAATTGGGAGCGAAGAAAGCGTGACTTTCAAACTGTTTCTGCATGTAGAGGTGAAATGTTTGACAATATACAAGACCCTCTGGGTGCTGTTGTTCAGAATGAGAACCTTAAGGGATACTGGGTGGTGGCTGGAGCTCCCCTCACAATGGCAGGAGTATTGGGCTATATGAGCATCTGTTTAATGGAGAATCTGGTGCTTGAGCCATGGGGGATCCAGGCCTCATCCAACTCAAATAGCAATTCAGTCTTGTTGGCAATGAACCTGTGGGGCGGCTGGGGATTGGCTTCCTTTAGCTGGGCAGGGATGGGTAGGTTTGCTGTCCTCAGTTTGCCTTGCTCATGCGTCTCAAGGTTACTTGTAGGTTAGCTGCTCTGAGCTGATTTGGGCAGCTCTACTAATTTTGACTAGATTTGTTCCTGTGTCTTGGGGTCAGCTGATGTAGGCTGGGCTGGGCTAGACTAGCTCAATGTCTCTTGGGGCTAGCTGGGTATCAGCTGATGTAGAGTGAACCCAGCTATGCACTGGGCTCTGCCCTGTCTCTCATCTTCTCCCTAAAAGAGTAGGAAAGCCCAGGCACAAGTGAGCCTTTGCATTTTTCAAACTTTCCCTTGGCTGTGAGGTGTCCACCCTGTTTTGACGGCCTTTTCTTTTCTTTCCATAAAGTTCTCATCCTCAGGAAGACTAAACCCTGTTTGGACCTGGGATATAGAGTAAGAAGAGCAATGTGGATACCCATTTCTTCTTAATTGCTACAGCTCCCTTCCCCAGCTCCAGAACCGCACTGCCTTTGCCAGAGCTGTACCTGCAAAGTGCATACCCTACACTCTCCCCCTTTCCCTATATTACCCCACTCTGAAACAAAGTCTTGAATCTGATTAGCAGAATCTACATCATGTCTTTACTCTCCCGAGAAGGAACGCTGAAAAGGGGAAATGGTTCTACTCAAAGAAGGAAGGATTTCCACTGTGAGGAACTGTGATTATGGGGGGAAATGTTCAGAAGATTTGGGGCAGCCGCGAATGGCAAATGCTCATTACAGGTGCCATACTTGTGTCACGTGACCTGGTTTCTCAAGGCATAACTCTTCATCTATAGACTCACATAAGGAAAATATTTACCCTGTGAGGTGCCTCGTGGAAGGACCCTGTCAAATAGTGACAGAGGAGAGCAGGCTGCCCCAGCTGAGTCCTCTCTCAGGGAATAGAAGGGACCTACGAAGAGGTCAGCAGTTAGCAGACAGAAAAGTTACAAGAGTGGAGAGACAAGAGCAGGGAGAAGAAAGCCACAGCCACCAGATCCAGAGATGATTCTTGCAAAAGCCACTGTGGTGTCACTAGATTTACCAGTGTCTGGGCTGACATCTGAGTTTTATACGGAGCCTGACATATATCTCTGCTCCTGTAATCCGAAACATGCAACCCCCAGCACCCCCCACAAGCACAGCAAACTCTGAGTGTCCCCTGGATGACTGACAGATTTGAGCTTCCAAAGAGACCAATGTTCCAAAGAGATCATTTGTGTGTCATTGCAAAGCATCTAGTACTTATGGAAAGCACCCAAGAAATGTTTGTTGAACATCGAAATGAAGGTATAAGCAGTAAGAGCTAGGGGATTCAGAATAGAAAACACTCACAGTTATATAACCCCAGTGTGCTAGTGTTCTGGGTTTGCCCCATCGCCACAGATTCATTCATTACCTGCTCTTCTCTGCCTTGTTCTGTGCCTCAGGAGGATGACCTCCAAGGACTGCATGTCCTACGCCCCCTTATCTGGTGGCTTTCTGCTGGGAATGGCCAAAGAGAAGCACTGCTCCTGAGAATGGATGGGAGGGAGATACACGGGAATCTATTCCCTACCACCCTATGTGTTCTGGCAAGGGCTATGTTACCACTCTGTAGCCACAACTTCTGCTGGATAGTCTCTCTCCCACTGATTCAGAGCCTCAGGTCTCTGGACACTGCTCACTTCCGAAGTGTTCAAGCCTATGTTAATTCGCCATCCTTTGTTGTCTCCCTGCACCCTGCCCACACCTCTGAAAATAGCCCCTTCTAAAACTCTTCAGTTAAACCCATTTATTTCCAGAGAGCACTCTGACTGATACATCATATCCATGTTCTAGAAAGGAGGAGATACTGTCCTTGTCCCCAAGGAGTTTTATCACTTGGAGACAGGTCAAGTTCACAAATTGTGAAACAATGTACGAAAGTCTCTTATTTCTAGCATTGGAGATACAGGAGTAACTCCCTGTTCTCTTCTATCAGTTTTACTCCCCAAATTCTCTCACGGGGGCCAGACCTCAATCTCACCCTCCCTCATTCCCTTAATCAGAGAAACCTCCTCCCCTGTAGCTACAGAGGTTTTTTTGTTATTTTTTAACCGCCCTTCTCCTGGTTCCTGGGCCCACTGCTTCTCCTACCTATTGTCAAGTCTTCTGACCTAGTCAGGATCTCTGTTGGTGTTTCCAACCCTGGAGGCTCAAGATGGAAAGAGAAAAAAGAGGCCTTCTTAGTAGTCTGCCCCTAGGTTGTGGTATCTGTAAAATATCAGATCACCGGCAAATAAAGTTAAACATCTGGTAGGTGTTTCCTGCCCTTGCTGGAAAACTTGCTAAAAGGCCAGACGTCTTTCTGACCTACGTCTGACTCTGGAAGAGAAAGAAAGAAGGTGAAGAGGGGACCCCCCACCACTGCATTCTACAACCTTAGAAATAGCTTCTTTGAGGAAACAAAACTTGAGCTTCACTTTGAAGGAGAAATAAGATTGAAAAATGGAAAACAAGGAAAAGGGTACATAAGAGGGTGGAGGAGGATGTGAGCAAAGAAGACAGGAATGTGGAAGTTGGGGAGATATGATTACACCACTCTGCTGGCTGATGGCAGCAAGCAGAGGGAGACGGGCTGGGAGGGCTGCGTAAGGAACCAACTTTGGAGGCCTTTACGGCTAGGATACAAGTTTTAAGAAGCCTCTGAAAGTTCTTAGCAAGGGTGTGCTTCAGAATTCACATATCACCTGAACTGGAGGGGTAGAGACAGGAGGACAGTTAGAAAATTAATGCAGTTATCCAGGTGCAGCAAGATTGTGAAGGTCTGCGCCAGGGTAGAGCTTCCTGAAAACTGAGGAAGAAACTGTATGTTGGTTATGGGGTAAATGTGGTAGAAAAGGGAGAGCAGAAGACAAGGAAGAGCTCAAAATGTTGAAATTGAGAGACTGAGAAATGGTGGTGCATGGGCAAACACAGAGAAGCTTCTTTTTTTTTTTTTAAATATATTTTATTGATTATACCATTACAGTTGTTCTATTCCCCCCCTTCAATCCCCTTCACCCACACCCTCCCTCCCCCACCATTCTCCCCCCCTTAGTTTATAACCACGTGTCTCAAGTTCTTTGGATTCTGTATTTCTCCCACTATTCTCGCCCTCCCCCCTATCTATTTTCTGCCTACCATCTATGCTATTTTCTGGGCCTTCTCCCCTCTTCTCCCCCTCCCACCCCCCTGTTTCTAACCCTCCATGTGTTCTTCATTTCTATGGTTCCACTCCTGATCTAGCTGTCTTCTTGGTTTGCTTTTGTTTTAGGTGTGGTTGTTAATAACTGTGTGTTTGCTATCGTTTCACTGTTAATATTTTTCATCATCTTTTTCTTATATAAGTCCCTTTAGCATTTCATATAATAAGGGCTTGGTGATGATGAACTCCTTGAACTTGACCTTATCTGAGAAGCACTTTATCTGTCCTTCCATTCTAAATGAAAGTTTTGCTGGATAAAGCAATCTTGGCTGTAGGTCTTTGGATTTCATGACTTGGAATACTTCTTTCCAGCCCCTTCTTGCCTGTAAGGTCTCTTTTGAGAAATCCGCTGACAGTCTGATGGGTACTCCTTTGTAGGTGACTGTCCCCTTATCCCTTGATGCTTCTAGGATTCTCTCCTTCATTTTGGTCTTGGCTAATGTAATTATGATGTGCCTTGGTGTGTTCCTTCTTGGGTCCAACTTCTTTGGCACTCTCTGAGCTTCCTGGATTTCCTGGAAGTCTATTTCCTTTGCCAGACTGGGGAAGTTCTCCTTTATTATTTGTTCAAATACGTTTTCCACTCGTGGCTGTTTCTTTCCCCCTTCTGGTACCCCTATAATTCGGATGTTGGAACGTTTAAAGATGTCCTGGAGGTTCCTAAGCCTCTCCTCATTTTTTTGAATTCTCATTTCTTCATTCCTTTCTGGTGGGATGTTTTGTTCTTCCTTCTGGTCCATTCCATTGATTTGAGTCCCCGTTTCCTTTCCATCACTATTGGTTTCCTGTGCATCTCCCTTCATTTCAATCAGTCCAGCCCTCACATGTTCCTCTAATTTGTAACTTTGTTCCTCTAATTTGTGACTATAATCAACCAGTTCTGTGAGCATCCTGAGAAATAGTGTCCTGAATGGTGCTTCTGAGAGGCTGGCAATTTCTCGGTCGCTTAGTTATTGGCTCTGGGACTTTGAGTTCTTCTTGTGCCATCTTTCGGGTTGTTCTTGCCTGTTCCATAGCAGGATCAGAGCCCTAAAGTGTTCACTAGAACAGGGCAACTCAGTCGCTGGGTTGTGACGTTGTAGGTGGGGGCGGGGTCAAAGAGGGACAGTGGCTCTCACTGGTCTTGCAGGGCAACTAAGTCGCTGGGTTGTGACGCTGTATGTGGGTGCGGGGTCAAAGAGGGACTCTGGTGTTCCGTCTGCCGCCTGCCTCCAAGGCCCTCACTGGTGCCGCAGTTGCTGCTGTCACCGGGCCCAAGCGTTTCGTCCCACTGCACGCGAGTGTGCCACCGCCGTCAGCCCTCGCCCCCTGAGGCCTGCGTGGTCTGTCTCACTGTGCGCGAATATGCGCCCTCGGTCTGCCCCGCACCCCAACTGGTTCCCGCCTGCCTGCTCGCCTGGGTCGGGGGCCCTGTCCTGCCCGACCCTGCTCGCTGCTGGCTCCGCCCCTCTTACCGTCCCCGTTGAACGGTTAGATGTAGTCGGACTTCCGTATAATTCAATTTTCTGTCGTTTGGTTGTGTCTTTGTTTCTCCAAACCTTTGTTGTATTCAAACTTAGTTGTGGGAGAAGGCACAGTGTTTCCACCTATGCCTCCATCTTGGCAGAAGTCCGAGAAGCTTCTTAAAGAGAGCCGGTTTTAGGTGAAAGGTTAGTGAGGGTTAGGTGCACTGCACTTCAGTGGCTCCCGTGCCTGCTGGTGGAGGAGGAGAGGGAGGTGTGAAACAGAGTGGGCTGGAGACGTGGTTGGAAGAGTGAGCATTTGAAGTCACATAAGTGAGCAGCGCCTCTGAGAAAGACTTCATGTTAAATCAGGGGGGCCAGGACTAATCCTTAAGACATGCCCACCCTTAGAGAGCTAGGGGAAAAAATAGTGAAAAAATTTTAAAAAGGGGTCAGCACAGATACAACCTAAACAGTGGGCAAAGAAAAAGAGTGAAGAAATGAGACAGCATAAGTAAACCAAAGGGTGTTTCCAGAGAGGATAAGGTCTATGTCTGAATTTTAACATACATACCTCAGCCTTTCCAAAATTAGCCTTCAAAGCTTTGAAAATATGGGTGGAGGAGGGTGGGTGGAGGTGGAACAGGGTGTAAGGGGGATAAATGGTGATGAAAAAAATTAAAATAAATTAAAATTTGAAAAAGAAAACAAGGCTTTGAAAATGAAATTAACAAATGAAGTGATGATAGGTAAACAATGTGGAAACATCACATTAAATTAGGACCTCCTGTCAAGAAAACTTTCCTGGAAATCTGACCTACATTATTGGATATTGATATAATCCTGAAGCCACTGAAAGGTATATCGGTTAACATGTCTTTGGGTGCAGTGAACAGAAACTCGGTTCGAATTAGCTTAAACAGTGTAACTGGAAGTTTGTTGGCTCACTTAGAGTTGGTCCAGTCCGAGAAAAAACACCAATTTCTCACAATTCTCTTGAATGTACCTTCTTCCAAAGCCAGCATATCCTCAGCCAGGTTTCTGTAAAGCTACATGTTTCCGTGTAGGGTTACATCCTTCTCTGGGGAGAGGGCACCTCTCCCAAACCACACAACATTGTTATCATATCAGAACCAACCACTGGGGCCAGGGAAGGCTGTGAAGTGATTGGTTTAGGTGCTCCCTGCTGCCACGTGTTGAAATGACCTGAGCTGGCCATAAATCAGCCGGTGTGCCCTCTACGTGTGGGCTGAGTGGTCAGCCTCATTCAAACACCAGGCTGGCTCACAGTGGGAGAAAGCTTAAATGAATATTGGGAAGATAACTTGATTTCCATAGATGTATACTGAATGTGTGCATTAGGATGTGATTGGGCAAGTCCAAATATTAATGGCTTAAACATGGTAGGAGTTCTCTATTTTTGCCTGAAAGTCTGGAACTTTGCTACAGGATTGGTTACAGCAGCCAGCTCTGCTGCAAAAGTCCTTGGGACCCAGGACCTCCTTCTAGCTCACTACACAGGTGACATTCCTAGGGTACAGCCCTAATTCTTACTATCCAAGGGGAGGATCTCTGCTCCAGACAGCATGATGGAGGAAGTGACAAAGAAAAAGGGACAAAGGGGCATCTTTGAAAGAAGATTCCTAGAAGCTGTCACACGTGGTTACCTTTATGACCACAGCTACCTGCCAAATGTGCCAGAGAATGAACTTGACTCTGGGTGGCCATTTTCTTGGCTAACCATTCTACTACTGTGGAGTGAAGGGAAAATAAATATTGATGCACAAGATTTCTCTTCTACTCTGAAGAAATGAGATCTGTTAGAGCTGATTGATCTCAGCTGGTGACTAATTAGTAAATTCCTTAGGGAAGCAGTTTTCCATTTGCAATGTGGCAAACGGGACAGGGGAGAAGTGAGGGGAAAGTCCCAATTCAGAGGAGTGAAAGAGCAAAACAGAAACAATGAATTATGCATTAAAATAACCGTATTTCCACCCCATTTCTGCCACCTAATAGTTGGGCCATCCTTAACAGTTGTGAAGCCTCTCTAAGCCCATGATCTTATCTGTAAAATGGAGATAATACCATCTACTCCACAAAACTGGGAAAAGATTGAGATAATGGTTGTTAAGTGCTTTGTCAGCCATAACACCCATGCAGGTGAAAGTCAGTTATTGATTATAACAAAACTTACAATAACAAGGTTAATATTTCAGAAACAAAGTATTGAGTAAAAATGAGATGTGAATCTTGCACTGTGTGCCCACCCCCTAAAGTCAAATATGCAGGTCTAGTATCATCAAAATTTATGCTTGAAACCTACATGATCCTATCAGCCAATGTTGCCTCAATAAATTTAATGAAAGTTATTTTAAGAAGTATACTTAAACAATAAAATAATAAAAAATAAAAAATAAGATATGAAACTTTCATTCACTTTCTAAGATCACTCTTTAACACCATAAATGACTCTTGTGGTTAGTTGAATTTTTTTAAACTGTGACTATGTTTTTCCCTGTTGGTCAGATCTCATTTATCAAACCCTTAGATGTATATTCAGAAAGCATCTGAGCAAATATTCTCACAGTGTCATAAACCATAAATACAAAGTCAGCAATTGCACATAAAAAATCCAGTTATAATATTGATGGTACTAATTTCTACAGCAAAATCAAATTTTCAAAATTACGATAAATTATATAATGCAGTCCAAATTGCATACTCTTTTGCATAAAGAATCGAAATAAATTTAAAAATATCTCATCTGCTGTATGTTTTTTCTTCATTTTGTGCATTGGAATTCACTCAATGGCTGCTAAAATTTAAAAATTTTCAATTGTGAAAATCAGACTGTCTTAAAAAAGAACAACACAAAGACATTGAATCTGAGCCTGATGAAGACTCTGGATTGAGCTGCCAATTTCAAGGGAACACAGAGGGCACAGGAACATGTTGAACGAGATCATGAGTGTGCAGTCAGCAAAATCTGGACTGTAAGATGCTCTGTGCATCAACCAGACTGAGTTCTACAACAGATAAACTCTGAGAAAAAGAAAGAATGGGGGAGAACCTAGATTAAAAGAAATTTAAAAGACATAACAAGGTGTGCTTTTATTTTTTTAATCAGGCAAGAGTCAACTATACTGAGTATAAAGCAGCAATTTTCAATCTTTTTCATCTCACGGCACAGAAATTAATTACTAAAATTTTCCCTGGCTAGTGTGACTCAGTGGATTGAGTGCTGGCCTGTGAACCAAAGTGTTGCTGGTTCAATTCCCAGTCAGGGCACATGCCTGGCTTGTGGGCCGGGTACCCTGTGGGGGGCCCACGAGAGGCAACCACACATTGCTGTTTGTTTCCCTCTCTTTTTCCTTCCCTCCCCTTCTCTCTAAAAATAAATAAATTTTGCAGCACACCAAAAATATGTATTTTTTGCTGATCTGACAAAATTAGGTACAATTTTGATTCATTCACACCAGATGGCTATTGTTGTGTTGGCTGTTGTCATTTTCTACTGACAATCTAAGGGGAAAAGTCAGTGCCCATACCTAAATAATCAGGTGTTGCATCTTTTAAAATTTCTTGCAGTACACCCATGTGCCTCTTGTGACACACCAGTTGAAAACTGCTGGTCTAAATGTTTGACTTTGTACCTTACACATCTGGGGAGGCAGTTAACATCATAATTAATTAAGATCACAGGCTTTGGAGTTAGGCAGTGACACCCATTCTACTTATTTCCTTCTATTCTTACAGGAGGAAATTTTAATACCACAACACACTATGACATCAAGTTAGAAAAAGAACCAGAGATTGTCAGTTGAGTTACCGTGTGAACCAGAGACTGCCACCGTAACTGTATTTCCATGGCGTTCCACTTTTCTATTTATTTCAGTGTGACATTCTGACAGAAAAAATGATCTCATGAGTACAGCTTTGAACTAAAATTAGGGTGCTATTTTTTATTTCCAGTATAACCTCTGGTGAGCCCTAAAACCACGGGAAAATTATTGAACTTAAATGCATTTATTTCTTTACCTATAGCAATGACAAAATTATGATCTTCAAGGAAGTATGATAAAAATAGCATAATGGGCCATTTTTATCTAAGCACATTAAGGAAGCAGCAGGGTGTGGAGGAAAGTGCAGTGGGCTGGAAGAAAATTTGGATTCTAGTTCTGATATGTCACTAGATGACTGGGTAATCTTGTGTACATTAACTTCTGTGGATGAGAATCTATCTGCTGAATAATCTCTAGGATCCTTTCCAACTTTTTAAAAAGCCTAAGATGCCCTGGCTGGTGTGGCTCAGTGGACTGAGTGCCTTCCTGCAAACCAAAGGGTCACCGGTTGGATGCCCAGTCAGGGCACATGCCTGGGTTGCAGGCCAGGTCCCCAGTAGGGGGCACACAAGAGGCAACCACACATCGATGGTTTTCTCCCTTTCTCCCTCTGTCTAAAAATAAATAAATAAATAATTTAAAAAGTCAATCTAAGATGGTAATCATTACTCTTTGAATTGTGCATGTCTAAAACTTTTCTGTAAATTTTTATTTTATTGCCTCATGCCAGGGTCTTTGAGGGGGCCAGCAACTAGCACCCCTCTTCCCTGACCTAATTCTGAACCAACTGAGGTATAATGTAGAGTATAAGGCAGTAGGGCCTGAAAAAGGCAAAAGATCACCTTTAATACTAATAAGAACTAGAGTGAAAAATATGGCATACACCTGCGAGCAAGTGGACTTCTTAAAACTGAACCTCTCACTTAGAAGACAGTCTCACCCATCCAGGCTCCAGACACTAGGCTATCTCGGAATGCCCTACATGGAATCAGGTATAAGTAAAATCTTTGGAATGAAAGAACAAAGGAAAGTGTGGGCTCCCCAGAGAAAGTTTTTTGTAGATATCCTTTATTAGGTTGAGGAAGTTCCCTTCTATTTCTGGTTTATTGATTGTTTTTACCAGTAAGACATGTTGAATATTATCAAATACTTTTTCTGCTTCTATTGAAATAATTATATGGGTTTCATCCTTTATTTTATTGAAATAGTGTGTTATGTTGACTCATTTCAGATATTAAACCAACCTTGAATTTGGGATAAATTTTCCTTGGTTATGGGATATAATCCTTTTTATATGCTGCTGGATTCAGTTTGTAAATATTTTGTTGAAAAATTTTATGTCTCTTAGAGAAGAGATACCACTGTTCTCTAATTTTCTTTTCTTGTGATGTCTTCAATTTTGGCATGGTAATAGTAGCTTCATCGAATAAGTTGAGAATTGTTCAGCCCGCTTCTGTATTTTAGAAGAGTTTGTGAAGAATTGGTATTCTTTTTTTTAATTCTGTTATCGGCTTTTTTAAAAGATTTTATTTATTTTTAGAGAGGGGGGGAAGAGAGGGAGAGGAAGAGAAACATCAATGTGTGGTTGCCTGTAATGCATCCCCTACAGGGAACATGGCCCACAACCCAGGCATGTGCCCCGACTGGGAATCAAACCGGCAATGTTTTGGTTCACAGGCCTGCGCTCAATTCACTGAGCCACACCAATCAGGAAGTACTAATTCTTCTTTAAATGCTTGATAGAACTTACCAGTGAAGGCAACTGGGCCTGGACTAAGCCCTCTTTTAAAAATCTTCCAACAGATTCAGTCAGGGCCACCCAGGATAATCTCCCTTTTAATTAATTTACAGTCAATCATTGAGGGATTTTCACTACAACTGTAAAATCTATACACAGTAGCACCTAAATTATGTATGATTAACTGGGAGAAGGTGTGTGCATACTACAACGTGGCGGCTGCCTCCCTTCCCTCCTCCAGTTCTTACAAGAGAAGATCTTTCACCATCCAACCTAACAGGTAGGACGCTGGAAAAGAAACTCGGGGACTGGAGTGCAGGCTAGCCAAGTCAACACATCACAGAACCATTGGTTTCCAGACTCCAAACTGCGTTATTACCATGAAGACGATTGGGGAAATGAACACTGACTGAATATTTATTAAATTTTAATGTATAATAACGGTTTTATAGTTGTGCTTTTGAAAAGAGATACATAGTAAAATAATTAAGGATGAAACGTCTAAAAATCTGGGACTTGTTTTCTAAAACTCCTTTGGGGGGCAGAGGCCCACTGAATGGAGGGTAGATGAACACTGACCATGAATGAACGATTGTTGAAGCTGGGTAACAGGTACAGAAGGGTATTAACCCTCTTCTCTCAACTTGAGAACATGATTGAAATTTTCAGTAACTAAAAGTTTTTAAAAGGTATTGGTGTGGTGCAATTCCCATGTATTATCTCATTTGACCATAGCTATCTTGTGAGGCAACCAGAATGACTGTTTTACAGATGAAGAATGTGAGGCTCAGAGAGATTAGGGGACGTGACCAAGGTCACACAACTAGTTAGAGGCCTGTACTAAAATCCAAGCCATTACTGTATTATCTCATATTCTGTATGACAAACTGAATAATCATTATGGGTTGTTTAATGGGCACTAAAGCAAGAAGGATCAGAGAAACAGACTAAACACCATTATTTTCATTTGGAATGATGAATTTGTAGCATGTTTTTCTCTAATTAGAGAAGAGATTAATACCAACCACCAGCTGCTAAGAGTTTATTAGTGAGCACAGATAGATGCGAGCTACTAAATAGAATTGATTTATAAGTTCCAGATGTGAAAGATGTGAGTTAACTTTTTTCTTCATGCCATCAAAGACGATAGTAAAAGCAGTTCAAGACATTGCAGTTCAAAAATTGCTCTTCTTAGGACTCAAAGTTTATTATTATGCTTTTCCCTTCAAAATAAAGTCAATCCCTGGCTGGTGTGTCTCCATGGATTGAGCGCCAGCCTGCAAACCAAGGGGTCTCTGGTTTGATTTTTGGTTGGGGCACATGCCTAGGTTGCAGGCCAGGTCCCCTCTCCCCAAGAGGCAACCACACATTGATGTTTCCTCTCTTTCTCCCTCCTTTGCCCTCTCTAAAAATAAATAAATAAAATCTTAAAAACAACAACAACAAAAATTGTAGTCAATATGTGCTGAGAAAGCCCTGGCTGATGTAGCTCAGTGGATTGAGCGCGGGCCTGCGAACCAGACGATCGCGGTTTGATTCCCAGTCAGGGCACATGCTTGGGTTGCAGGCCGGTTTCCTGCAGGGGCCAGTTCCCTGCAGGGGATGCACAAGAAGCAACCATACATTGATGTTTCTTTCCTCTCTCCTTCCTTTCCCCTCTAAAAAGATAAATAAATAAAATATTTTTTAAAAAAAAATATGTGCTGAGAAAAACAAAATGTCTTAGGGTAATATCTGAAACAGGGACAAGTAATTAACTCATATTTGGATCTTGTTCATACATCTATTGTCATATTAAATGATTTTTGTCTTTGATCCCTCATGACTTTCTAAAAGTCCATGGGCNTGCAGGGGATGCACAAGAAGCAACCATACATTGATGTTTCTTTCCTCTCTCCTTCCTTTCACCTCTAAAAAGATAAATAAATAAAATATTTTTTTAAAAAAAATATGTGCTGAGAAAAACAAAATGTCTTAGGGTAATATCTGAAACAGGGACAAGTAATTAACTCATATTTGGATCTTGTTCATACATCTATTGTCATATTAAATGATTTTTGTCTTTGATCCCTCATGACTTTCTAAAAGTCCATGGGCCTAATGGCATATGATAGTATGTTTACACACATAAAATATTTTACAGCAGGGACACAACTCAGATAATGCTTTGAGCCAACATTTGCTTGACAATATAATACAGTGAAGTTTTTTCTTAAGTTATTAATTAACCACTGAGTATTTAGTAGGAACTAAAAAAAGCTATTAATATACTAATTATCACTCTTTGTATCTAGATCTTTGGTCCAGGCTTCACTACGTGTAAGTAGATCTTATCATAGTAGTCACCAATGAACGAATAATTACACAAGACTTCAACATTCAGAAAAAAAAACAGTTACGAAGTCAATCTTGAAACAGTTAAACCAAGGGTCCTATAGTAGGGGTCCCCAACCTCTAGGCAGCAGGTTGGTCCAGGTCTGTTAGGAACCAGGCTCCACAGCAGGAGGTGAACTTGACTGTAATGCACTTGAATCATCCCTAAACCATCCCCCCTACCCTGGTCCATGGAAAAATTGTCTTCTGTGAAACCAATCCCTTGTGCCAAAAAAGGTTAGGGACCACTGCTATTAAAACCTTATTCCTAGGCTGAGATAGTAGCAGCCTTGGAGAATTTTAGCCCTCTTGCTCAGAACAAATGCCTGTGTGCCAAGGAGCTGTTCTAAATCCAACACCTTTGTCATCTATGGCAGCTGTCACTTCTCCCTTCAGGTCTGAATTTAGCCATAATTGACCCATTTCACCAGAGACCTGAAGTCCCTGAGAGACAGGAGTGAGAAACCAGGAAGGCAGACAGAAGGTAAATGGCAGGCACAGATTTACGGGACAGTGAGTTCCAGTAATCACCTGACCAAACAAGGTCCAGCATTCCCCCTCCAAGCCGTGGGAAATATGTTCCAACACTCCAGTGGGTCCCTGAAACTGCCAATAGTGCTGAACCCTCCTCTCTATAGACTGTTTTTTCCTATACATACATGCATAGCTATCATGAAGTTTAATTGATAAATTAGGCACAGTAAGAGATCAACAATGATAACTAATACAAAATAGAACAATTATAACAATATATGGTAGTAAAGTTATGTGCATGTGTGTGGTCTCTACTCCAGGGACCCTTGCTGAAGGAATCATGGTCACGGATGCTCAGTGCCTCCCGGCACAACTCGTTGCCCTCAGTCAGAACGTTCTTCCTGTTTCTGTCTTCCACCCACAGATTTAATGCCTTTTCATCTTAAGTAAGCACTTATCCCGCACTGGGGCCCTCACATTGGCCCTTTGAGGTGCGACCGCAGAACCAGCATGCGCTTCTTTTTCCTTCCCAATTTCACAGACAGAAGATTCATCCGTACCGTAAATCTTAGTAACCTCAGCATACAATTGTTTTTCTTTCCTTATTAAGTCAAGAACTTTCCCCTTTTCCCCTAAAGGACAAACTTTATGGCCTCTCTTTGGCATATCCAAATTGCCAGCGTCACCACTCATGCACTTTGGGACCATCACTAAGTAAAATAAAGGTCACTTGAACACGAGCACTTCAGTAACATGACAGTCAATCTGACAGCTGAGACGGCTACCGAGTGACTAACAGGTGGACAATGTGTACACTGCGACACATTGACAAGGGGATGACTCACACAAGGGTGGGGCAGAGCGGGACAGCACAAGATTTCAGCACAATGGTGCACACTTTGAAACTTACTAATTATTTAATTCTGGAAATTTCCACTTAATATTTTCAGACCACAAGGGTCTGAGAGGGCTTGTAAACTAGGGATATCTTTCCATGTGTCTTGAGGGAAAACTTATTATTATTTTTTTAATTTAAAAATTACAAAATTCAGGCCTGGCCAAAAAGATGTAAAGACTTTGGCACCTTCTAAAAGTTATGCAATATTGAAAAACAAAATGACTTTCTTTATGCAGGATTTAAACTTTTCTAAAGTAGTTGGGCTCTCTTCAAGGGAAATTTCTCACATAATTTGGACGAATGTGCATCTGGAGACAAAAATTCTTCATTTAGGGACAACAGTGTAAAAAACAGTTGCCACAGTTTATACTGTTAGGAAACAATAGGTTTCACCAAAAAAAGATTAGACACATTACACAAGAAAATACCTCTGATTGTTCCGGAAGAAGTAAAAATATCAGTTTATGTCAAAAAGCCATTCCTGATCTACCACACCTGCTACATGCCTTGTTCACTCTGTGATTTATTGCTTATTTATACGGGACAGCTCAGCAGATGTCACATCTGGTTATCCTACACACTTGGAGCTTTCGTTTATTTTTAGTTAAGATGGCATGAGAAAGTTTCGTGCCTTGGATAAGCTCACACTGCAAGAATTTTTAGCTTGAACTTTGTTATATCTAGGACTTTCCTGAAACTTTAAGACTGACCTGATAAGGAAGAAAACATGAACACCACTCAAAAGAAGTAGAACAAGGAAGATAGGGAGAGAGAAAGGCCAGCACTGGCACCCTCCAGATTCCCTAACCACTACCCCGGACCTGACACAGTTATTAATGCTGCATTAGACAACCCCGTTCCGTGCAGTGAGTGGAAACTTTCTGTGAAAAATGCCTGGCTATTCCAGACAATGTTTAGCGGAGTTTCCCAATCACAGTTTTCTGAATTTAATTTAACTTTACTCTTAGCCCCTCTCACTACTTGGCAGGCAAAGTACTGTACAACTGGATGGAGTCATGCTTCAGGATTACCAGATTTCTGGACTATTAGCACTATTGACTTTTCATGTCATCTTTGCAAAACAAAATGAACAATAAAACTAGATTTGCAAATTAAGCTGCAGTAATCATTTACTACCAAAACTAAACATGGCCAAAAAAACCCCCCTCTAAACATAACAACATACACACACACACACACACACACACATACAGGCTAGGAACCATGACACCATAATTTAATAAATTATATTACTATCAAAATCATGCAACCCCAAAACAAAAATACTAGACAGAAAGGATGTGTGTGAAGAGGAACCCTTATTTACTGCTGGGGAAAGTATAAATTGTGTGATCAACCGTTTTGAGGAGCAATTTGTGCACAGCACTCCCAGCCAGGCAGCCTCATTCGTACATGGATGTACTGGGGAAGTTCTCAGACATGCGCACGAGGAGATATGTTCCACGCAGCAATATTTTCACGAGAAGAAAAACAGGGGAATAATCTAAATGCTTACTAACTTTAAAGTACAAAAAGTAAGCTTACAAAAAGGAATATTATTCAGTAGTTAAAATGAATAAACTCAATCTACATGTATCAACATGGATAGATTTTGAAGTCACGCTGAATAATCATAACAAACTGCGAAATGAGAGGCACAATATCACGCAATCTTCACAAAGTTCACAATTTTACAGAATTACATTAGACTCCTTTTTAAAAGAAACCTAGGTCTGTAAAAAAAACATAAAGCCATAGAAGTGTACTGTTTAAGGTGCTTGTCAAAAACCACAGGAGACTCACTCGTTTAGACTAAGCATTTGGGTTCTCTGAAAAATAAGCAATGAGGTAGAAGTTTCAGAATATCAAAAGACTGGAAATTGTTCAAAGATTTTTAAAAAATATCTTTTAATCCTTTCTGCAAAAATGATCAGATATGATGACATTGGCTTTATCACTCCACTTATGAAATTTCATTTTTCATACGTCCAAGTGGATCTGAACACTCCCGACCCCCGTGACCATCCCCTTGCACGGAGGAAGACACGAGGTTTTGACCCCACCTAGTATGTGCTTCAAAGGGCAGAGAGAGGTATTATCGCCTTTAAAAAAATAACCTTTCCGGGGGTAAAAATAAATTATAGTATAAAATATAATACATAGATGATTATAATTCAGTCATTAACCTCATTTGAAGCAAGTCCGATGGGCAGATTTTTCTCTGTTCTTTATTAGCAAATTAATCAGAAGGCTGGCACAGTTTGTGAACAGCTTCTCATGGGAACTTCATGAGCCTTACTGTTGCAATCATGTGAAATTAATCTCTTTTAGAAAGATGCTTGTTCCCTGGTGAGACTTGGGAACAACTGTTCAGTCAATTTGTTATTGCTGACTTCCATCTTTCTCTAAAAGGCAGAGGAAAATACTTAAACATTTGCTGCCTGTAAGGGGATTTTCAGGTCTCAAATAGGAGATGCACATCACTTTCAAGGTGGTGCTTACCTTGGGGGGAGATGCAAAGAGGAATGGGGTCAGTGAAAACATACAGGAAGCTTCAATTATATTTTTAATGTTTTATTCTCTTTTTATGGAACAGATAAGGCAGAGTTCTGGCCAAAGATGGAGGTGTAGGTAAACATGCTTCACTTCCTCGCACAACCAAAAGAAGGATAACAACCATTTAAAAACAAAAGACAACCAGAACTGCCAGAAAAATCAAACTGCATGGAGTCCAACAACCAAGGTGTTAAAGAAGAAACATTCATCCAGACTGGTGTCTTGAGACAAAGAAATATGGCTCAAATGAAAGAACAAAACAAAACTCCAAGAAAAGAACTAAGCAATGAGGAGATAGACAACCTATCAGATGCAGAGTTCAAAACACTGGTGATCAGGATGCTCACAGAAATGGCTGAGTATGGTCACAAAATAAAGGAAGAAATGAAGGCTACACAAAATGAAATAAAGAGAAATATACAGGGAACCAACAATAAAGGGAAAGAAACTGGGGCTCAAATCGACAATTTGGAGCAAAAGGAATAAATAAACATTCAACCAGAACAAAATGAAGACACAAGAATTTGAAAACATGAGGAGAGGCTTAGGAACCTCCAGGACAACTTTAAATGTTCCAAAATCCAAATCATATGGGTGCCATAAGGAGAAGAGGAAGAGCAAGAAATGGAAAACTTATTTGAATAATGAGGGGAAACTTCCTCAATCTGGGATAAGGAAAAAATCCTAAAAGCAGCAAGAGAAAAGGAGACAGTTTACCTACAAGGGAGTTCCCATAAGACTATCAGCTGATTTTTCAAAAGAAACCTTGCAGGCAAGAAGGGACTGGAAAGTATTCAGAGTCACTCACGAAAGGCAAGGACCTACATTCAAGATTACTCCACCGAGCAAACCTATCCTTTAGAATGAAAGGGCAGAGAAAGCGCTTCCCAGATGAGATTAAGTTAAAGGAGCTCATCCTCTCCAAGTCCTTATTATATGAAATGTTCAAGGGAATTGTCTGAGAAAAAGAAGATGATCAAAAATATGGGCAGTAAAATGACAACAAACTCACAACTATCAACAACTGAATCTAAAAAACAAAAACTAAAACTAAGCAAACAACTAGAACAGAAATAGAATTACAGAAATGGAGAGTTATCAGCAGGGAGGGAGTGAGGAGAGAATGGGAGAAAAGATACAGGGCAAAAGAAGCATAATTGGTAGGGGCAAAGAAGACAGGGGGATATCAAGAACAGTATGGGAAATGGAGAAGCCAAAGAACTTACATGTGCAACCCATGGACATGAACTAGGAACGCTGGGGGAGAGGAATGCTGGAGGGGGGCGTGGTGCAGGAAGAAGGGGGATAAAGGGGAGAAAAAAACTGGAACAACTGTAATAGCATAGTCAATAAAGTATACTTAAAAATAAATATAGTTCTTATTTTGTATAATAAAAGAACAGTTCCATTTCGGAGACTTGTGTTAGTGTTGCATAAATGCACAAAGATATATGTATAAAGGTGTTACTTATCATAGTAAAAAAGAGGAAAAATAATTTCTATCAATGAAAAACAGATTTAATTGATGATGCTATGTCCAACTTACAGAACACTATGCATCAAAAATGAAGATGTCCACAGTACAACATAAATTTTAATAAGCAAGTGGTAGAACCTTACATACAATTCCATTTGCATGAAAAGGCATACATTATACATATAGGTGCAAACAAGTGTCTGAAAGAAATGTACAATGATCATCTCTTAGAGATGAGATTGCAGGCTGGGAATGGGAAAGAAATATTTTATTTCTTCTGTGACTTTTATTGCATCAGTTAGGACCTTGCTGCCAATGACAGAAAACTGAAACTCAAACTGTCCTAAGAAATGAATGGATTTATTGCCTTAGTTTAACTGAAAAATTTGTGTCATGTTCAGGCTCATTTACTTACTTACAGCTGCTACCTACAAGGTAGCTATGTGCCTAAATTTTTGGACACATGCCTCATACAGCACTGTGTGATGTTGGTTTGGGGGCTTTCGGGTGCCACCACGTGGTGAGACTGTTGTACTGCTACCTGGTTCCTTTAAAGAAGGGCTCAAGGAATTCAATTTCCAAAATGAAAAGTGGTCGTACAGATTCTGATATGGCTAACTAAGTAGATGAATTAATGTTTCTATTAAAAATAAAAAGATTTCTTCCAAAGGGAGGGTTCAAGGCCAGGTATATAATGACTTCACATATATTTATAGCTAAGGATATTACTTTCTGCTTGTATATTTAGCATATGAAGTGGGAAAAAGTGGCATTGCAAATATTATCAGCCACCAGCTGTAAAATGCCTTGAAGCTGGTAATGCATAAAATATAAGAATAAAATTACATGCAAGTAACATTCAAACCTTAGAACTTACTGATATATATATTTTTTAAGTTTTTTAAGTTTTCTTTTTAGAGAGAGGAGATGGGAGGGAGAAAGAGAGGGAGAGAAGCCTCAATGTACAAGAGACACATAGATCAGTTGCCTTTCTCATGCTCCTAACGAGGGAACCCAGCCTTCAACCCAGGCACATGTCCCGACCAGGAATCGAACCAGCGACCTTACGTTTTGTGGCAGTCCACTGAGCCACACTGACCAAGGCTGATGTATTTTTTATTATTGTACTATATTCTGAGTACAAATTGCTATAATTTCCTTTGGAACTATGCCATTCTATAGTGGCTACACAACAATGATATCTCCTAAGATATACAGTGAGATTTTTAAATGCTCACTAGAGATATATCACGCAAGTAGGTATTTTTGGTATTTTACATTTTAGGGATAGGAAGAAAAGAGAACAGAAGCACTAAAAATTTTAATGACAATTAGGGGGAAGTATAAGTGAATGAGAAATTAAGTGATTTTGTGTGTATATGCAATGCACACAAATGAGAGGAAGGAAGAAAATGGTTGAACACTAAACAATGTTTTATTCCTTTAAATGTTAAGCTTATTATTAAGAATCTCTTATAGGAAAGGCTTCAGATCAAAGTGTAGACTATGATACATAATTAATTCTACATCCTTCCACTGAAATTTCAACACAGACTTTTTTTTTTTAAGTATAAAGCCCTGTCAGTAGAAAATGATGAGAATCAACGTATCAGAAAATTTTAGGACTACCTAGAAAATAGAAAGCAAATTTTCTGTTTGAAAGGTTTGAATTTCCTGAAAAAAATCAAAAGATAAGAAATTGCTTCTCAGGACACCTGTTTCCCTGGAAACTACCTATTAAATCCTCTGAGGGGGATTTAATTTAACATTGTTTTGTTACCCCCAAACAGGCCTTTTGGGATATTGATTTGAAGCTAGTTACTCAGAAACAAAAGACTCAGAAAGAACCTCTGACCCTCCCTTCTACCTACCTAAAGGAATTCAGATAGGAAAACCTGATTAAAGAAGGGAGCATGACCACCATATCACAATAATTACAATAAACTAAATGTGGCAAACAGGGACTTCCCTCTACTTCCCATTATTTCTGGGTAGCCCATCAAGAACCTGTTTATCACATTTGCTCTTTCCGCCCATAAATGCCTACTTTCCCTGTGAAATCCCAGGTCCCTGTCCCCCTTCCCCTTAGTCCAGAATGGTTTATAAACTTCAATGACCCAGTACACCCTCAGGTCTCACATTCCAATGGCACCCCCGCATGTGTTTCTGTAATAAATTTGGGGCATTTTCTCCTGTTAATCTGCTCATGTTGATTTACTTATTAGCCCACCCAGACAACTTAGAAAAGTGGGAGGAAAGTTATTTTTTGACCCTCACACCGTTCATCTGAAATTCTAGGTTGAAAATTGAGGCTGCTTCCCTGTGCTCAGATTTTTTGAGCAGGAGTGAGATGTTCCCTTCTCACTGACATTTCAAACAGCAAAGTTTATTATAAACCATTCCAGAGTTTTCCAACAGAAATGTAATGTGGACCACACATGCAATTTATTATTTGTGGGTTTTTAAAAGATTTTATTTATTTATTTTTAGAGAGGAGAAAGGAAGAGAAACATCAGTGTGTGGTTGCCCCCATGTTCCCCCTACTGGGGACCTGGCCTGCAATCCAGGCATGTGCCCTGATTGGGAATCGAACCCAGGACCCTTTGATTTGCAGGCCAGCACTCAATCCACTGAGCAACACCAGCCAGGGCTATTATTTCTTTACTTATTTAGTACATTTATTAAGGCTGGGGACAACAAGGAAGGGCTTAGGAAAGCAGAAGCAATAGGAGAGGGTCTAGGCTGCTTTGGCTCACTGAAGAGTAAGAGAAAGGAGGGGGGCCCTTGGAGACAGCTTCAGGAAGTTAGAGTTTAGGAGGCCTTTAGAGTCCTTTGGTATTCAGGGGCCCTTTAGAGTTTAGGAGATGCATGCCAGAGAGGGAAGAAAGGTGTGGGCATGCTCCTGGGAGGGACAGTGCCCACACAAGAAATTTAAATTTTCCTAGTAACCACAGTAAAAAGTGACAAGAAACAAATTTTGAGACGTCCTATATTAAATTCCAAAAGGTCCAACGGTGGAAGGAAGAGACGAGAGAGGTTAATCAGTTAACAACTGCAGGGCAAAACCAACAAAAGACTGCTCACATTCCTGAATGTTACAAAAACTTGGTGTTTTCTCCCTCTGTAGCTCATCTAAATTTGATCCTGTGGGAGGGAGCCAGTAATTTTACTTGGTCAGCATCGTGGTAGGAAGCAGAACTGGAACTAATTATTTTCATTTATCCTCCCAACATTCCTAAGAGGTAGATAAGGAAACGGATAATCAAAGAAGTGCAGAAAACTTGTCCCATGAAAAGTGGCCATTTTAAACCGCATCTACTTGACTGCAAAGCCTATCCTACTTCTTTCTATTCTCAAAAAAGTGGGGTTTTTTTCCATCTAGAAAGATGAAAATACCTAGGTTTGAGTCCAGCATCTGCAACTTAATTAGGTGTGGGGTCTTGTACAGATCATTCATCTTCAAAGTCCTTCTCATCACTCAGAACTCTGATGCCTCACTTAACATTCTGCCTGTTTCAGTAACTCCCAATGACACTTTAATTCATCACAGTATGGTTTCTGTGACCACCATTCTGTTGAAATCGTTCTCACCAACACTGCCAATCTCATCCTTGTTGCTAAATTGATTGACTATTCGATGCAATGTCCTTCCTGTATGTTATGCTTTGTTTTATATTTCTTATGCAGTAAGGTACTACAATTTTAGTAACTCAGAAAATTACCTGAGGGTTGCAGAGGAAACTCACTAACAGTCATACATACAGTTTTCATTTATATGTGGCATTGGACAATGTGTAAAAAAAAGAAAAAAGACAAAAAAGATTGGAAATACCACACACAAATTAACTCAAGATGGATTACAGACCTAGGCAAGATAACTAAAACTACCAAGTTTCTAGGAGAAAACATAAGAGAATAATTTCATGACCTTGTCGTAGGCAAATATTTTTTAGAGAGGAGCACTAAAGATACTATTCAAAACTGATAAAGTAGACTTCATCAAACTTAAAATTCTCTATTCACCAATGATGCTAGGAAGGAAATGAAAAGGCAACAGAGTTCAGTTTTCCACTGTTGGAGAGGTTACAGATAAGCGAGAGGAAGAGACTAGAATGACCCATGTGGTAACGCATTAGAGTTGGAAACATCAGCATGAACTCCTGATTAGCTTAATATAGATACAGATGGTTACCATAGAAATGTTTATAGATATGTATATATGTATGTTAGTACAGACTGCTCTATTTCTTCATTCTGTCAACTGAGACTCCTTGGTAGCAAAGAGCACACTTAGGGTTCAAATCTTACTTTTTAATATCATTCTTCAATAAAATGCACAAGGGCTTCTTGGACAATTGCTGATTTTAGCCCTGACTGGAAAACTCAGTTGGTTGGAGCATTATCCCTACATGCCAAGGTTGCAGGTTCCATCCCTGGGCAGGGCACATACAAGAAGCAACCAATGGTTGCATAAATAAGTGAAACAGTAAAATGATGTTTTTCTTGCTCTCTCTTTAAAAAATCAACAATAGAAAAAAGAAATGGTTGATTTTAGTAGTGGGGCAGGGAAAATACCAGGTGAGCATGGAGCATCTTCTAGAGCCAGAAAGTAAGGAAGTATACACTAAAACAAATAAACAAAACCCCCACAATGATGGGGACATGCAAAAGTGACAGAGGAACAAACTGAAAGAGCTGCCAATGGCAACAAAATAAAGTAATATTAGTGGGTAGCCTAACAGTCCTGATATAAATGGTTGAATAAATAAATAATGGGGTAAATGGGAAGAGACAAATCTCTCATGAAGAATAATTCCAAATAGTTTGTGTCCAGAGTTTGTCCTCAACTAGGTGGAACATAACTTCCCACTCCTTAAGTGGGGGCTGCCCATAGTCACTTTCTCCCAAGAGAACAGCATGACAAGAGGGAAAATTGTAATTTCACAGTCACTACCTCAAACAAGTGGTCAAGGTTAACGATTAACAGTGATAAATAGTACTGATATTACGTACACTTGATGTGATATGATGAGAATGGCACTTCATCTCTATGGTCTTCCTCCTGCAAACCCATAACCCCAATCTAATCATGGCAAAAGCATCAGACAAATTCCAACTGAGGGACATTCTATCCCTCAAAACCGTCAAGTTTGCCAGAAACCAGGAAAAGTCTGAGAAACTGTCACAGAGTGATATGGTATCCTGGAACAGAAAAATGTCAATGGGTAAAAACTAAAGAAGTCTCAATAAAGTATTGACTTTAGTTAATAATAATGTGTCAGTATCATTTCATTAATTGTAACAAATATACCATAATAACATAAAAGGGGAAAAATGGATGTGGGGCATATGAAAACTCACTCTATCTTTGCAATTTCTCCTTGAACTTTAAACTACTCTAAAATTAAAAGCTTATTTTATAAAAATAAAAGAACTCACAGACTTTTATTCAAAATACATATATTTTGAGAGAATATATTCAAAATACATATACCTGGCAAAGGACTTGTGCGTAGAACAGATAAAACTCCTACAAATGAATGCTACAAACACACCCCAAACTGAAAACAAACTTTTCTAAACAGAGGCAAAAGATTTGAACAGACATTTCACAAAACAAAATACTAAAATACTTGATGAGCTCACCATCATTGGCTATTGGGGAACTACAATATTAAAACCAGGTACCCTTTCACACCCACTAGAGGGCTTCAAATTATAGTGATAACTCCAAATGTTGGCAGGCATGTGGAACCCTGGAACTCTCGCACACTGCTAGTGGGAGTGTAACATGTTACAAGCACTTTGGAAAACTGTTTGGCAATTTCCCATAAAGTTAAGTATTCACAAAATGACCCAGAAATTCCACACCTATATTTCCCCAAGAGAAATAAAATATGCCCACAAAAAAAACTTGTGTAAGAATATTTATAGCGCTCTGGCCATGTGGCTCAGGTGGGTAGTTCAGCTGGTCAGCGTATGTCCAGATATGCCAAGGTTGCAGGTTTGATACAAGCATCAACCAATGAATGCATAAATAAGTGGAACAACAAATCAATGTTTCTCTCTGAAAATCAGTAAAATAAAAAAATTTTAAATAAGCTCCATCACTAAACATGATCGGGCCATATAACATATTCTAGATAGCTTTATATTCTGTTCTTTAAAACAAAACAAAAGATTATTTATAGCAACTTATTCATTACAGCTAAAATCTGGAACAATCCAAACGTCCATCAACAGGTGAATGGATAAAGTATTCAATAGAATATTTTTCATCAGTAAAAACAAGTAACTTCTGATTCAGGCAACAGGAGTCATGGGTCTTGAAAACAATATGCTAAGAAAAAGAAGGCAGACACTGATGAGTACCTAACACCTTTAATTCTGAAATAACAGAAATGAGAGGAATGGTTGCCCAAGGGAGATTGGAAAGGGGTTTAAGGAAACTCTTGGACGGTGGAAATGCTCTGTCTCGTGATTTGGTGGTAGTCACATGGCTGTTTACATTCAGCAAAACTAATCAAATCATACATGAAAAAACTATGCTTTTCACTGTATTTAAATTTTACCTCACCAGAAAAACAAAGGACAAAAAAGGCTGCGGGTGTTAAAAAGTAACACTAACGGATGTAAGGAGAAATTTGGTGTGGGAAGCCCTTTTTTTTTTGAGATTTTATTTACTTTTAGAGAGAGGAGAAGGGAGGGAGAAAGAGAGGGAAAACATCAATAGGTTGCCCGTTTCCTCTCATTCCTGGCCCACAACCCAGGCATGTGCCCAGACTGGGAATCGAACCAGTGACTTTTTGGTTCGCAGGTTGGCACTCAATTCATTGAGCCACACCAGCCAGGGCAAAGCAGTTTTTTAAGAAACGTTAAATGACGAAACATTCCAAGAAGCTCTGCTGGATTTACGTAACTAAATAAGGACATTAAAAAGCCCTGCAAACTTTCTCTTCTATGTGTTTTTCTCCCTCCTTCCTCGGCCACTCACGAAGCCCTAGGAGGTCCCGGGCGGATTCAAGCTCTAAGGGAGCTCACCTTCCCGCGGTTCCCGCCGCGGGCACCCCCTCGCTCCGCCCCTCGTCAACAGCCCGAGCCGGATGGGTCACAGCGTCGCACGGCGCACTGGCCCCAAAGATCTCTCTCACACCCGTCAGAACCGTCCGTTCCCCTTTCAATCAATTCAAATCGTGCAAGGAGAAGACCAATCGCAAGCCTTATCGAAGGGAAGAGGCGGGCACATTTCCCGGAAGTATTGGTTAAAATCCCTCCAATCAGAGGTTCCGTGTGGGAAGTTTGAATTAGCTCAGGCTCGGCTTGTGGGCCGTCCCGTTCTAAAGGCAGCAGTGGGCTTCCAGGCCGAGAGATTTCATTCGCTTTTCGTGTGGTTGAGGTTTCACGCCAGAAGCGGCCTCAGGTAGGTGGCTGTTGGGGAGCCGGCAGGAGGGTGTCGGCCTAGAAGGATCTGAGGACCCCCAGCTGAGAGCTGGCTGCTTCCCCGGGGAGGCTCCGCCAGGACATCTTACCGGTCCTTCCTGAAACTGCGGACACAATTCTCCGGAAGAGTAAATACGTGTTGGCTTGAGCTATTGTAGCAGTCAGCGTGTCTCCACCGGGGCGTAATTGGAGTCTGGAATTTGTCCATGCTTAGCATCCTTGGCCCTGCCATTAATTTTCGGTAGCTCCTCCCTAGTCCTGTGACGTCTGAAAACGTCCGGGTTGAGAACCCCGTGGGCAAGCAAGAAGAAAACATTCTAGACGTTCCAGCTGGAAGCAACTCCCGTCTGCCAAAGAAGAGAACTTAGGTGTATGTGAAGAGCCGGGCCGCCTGGCTTGGGATGCCAGCTGCGCCACTTTTTCTCTCCGCTCACGTGGGCAGTTAATTTACCTCATTTGTATAAGTCGTAATGTTAAGTATCTACTCTTTAAGGTTTAGATAATTAAGCATACCTTTAGTATTAGTGCTCTCTCTGCTGGTATGCTGTTTTTCAAAATAATTATTACGTAAGTTTTGTTTTTTCTGTAGTACTTAGCAAATTAATACTTGGAGGTGGCAAATCAAATAGAGGTTTTGATGAAAAGCATAGTTCTTTGTCACTTCCCCTGGGCCCTTAACGGAGAGTGTTATTAGCATCCAGGTCAGATGAATTCTCATTTTTATACTCTATGGATGCTTAAAAATCATGTAACATTTTAACTTGTTGTATTCTTGTGCAGATTTTCCTATCTGAAGTTTTTTAGTGTACTTACTTAGTTATTCTTGCTGGGGAATGTGGTGTGCTTACCACTTCTAAACTCCCTAATGACACGCCCTCCCCCCCCACCCCACCCCCGGCCTTTTCCTTTTAAGCTGGCAAGAATTTTCTCTGGAAAACCAGTTTTTTTCCTTCAGTTTGGCTTGGTTGTTTTCTATACCAGATGCATAGGTAACCACCACCTTAGACTTCCCAATTTCCTTTATTCTTCCATCAGTTCGATCCATGGTTTCTTGGAACCTGTGACATCCTCGTCTTGTCCTTCTGCCTTGTGTTGGTTGTTGCTTGAATATATTTTCTCAAGGCTCTTTCCATGAAAATGGTATGTTGACAAGTAAACTATACAATTTCTTACATGGCCGAAAATAATTTTATTCTGCCCTACCAAGGGCATACTGATTTGTTTATTCTTCTACATCACCATGGTAATTCTTCTGAAAACGCTTCTTTTTCTTAATCGGGTATTTTCAATGCCTGTTTATCATCCTTGTCTAATAGGCATCTTGTGTGGTTTTTTGTTTGTTTTGTTTTGTTTTTAGCTTGAGAACAAAAATGTCAGGCTGCCTGTATTCATCATCAGGGGAAAGTTAAGAAACTATTCTACTTATTATGAACAGTAGCTTCCTGAGCTTCACTTTATCTGTCAAGCAAGGTCCTACTTAGGACCCCAGAATAAGTTGTAGGGTCTTATCTTTAATAACCTCCTTCCTGCTCTTCAGTGTCACGTATTTATCCCATTTGTATTTCAATACTTTTATTTCAGAAGGCTCTGAGGTAGGGATGGGAAGTGAACTGCAACCTTAACTTTTTTTTTCATTTTGGTTTTTTATTATATTTTACTGATTATGCTATTACAGTTATCCCAGTTTTCCCCCTTTGCCCCCCTCTACCCAGTACCCGCCTTCCCTCCAGCAGTCCCCCACTTAGTTCATGTCCATGGGTCATGCAGGTAAGTTCTTTGGCTTCTCCATTTCCTATACTGTTCTTAACATCCCCCTGTCTACTTTGTACCTACCACTTATACTTCTTAATCCCTACAACATTTCCATATTCTCCTCCTTCCCCCTCCCTGCTGATATCCCTTCATGTGATCTCCATTTGTATGATTCTGTTCCTGTTCTAGTGGTTTGCTTAGTTTTGTGTGTGTGTTTCTTTTTTAGATTCGATTGTTGATAGTTGTGAATTTGTTGCCTTTTTTAAATTTTATTTTTATTATGCTTAAAATTCTTTTATTTTTAAGTATATTTTATTGGTTATGCTATTACAGTTGTCCCATATTTTTCTCCCCTTTATTCCCTTCCACCCTGCACACCACCCCCCACGAGCATCCCCCCCAGCCTGCCCCTTAGTTCATGTCCATGGGTCTCATGTAATGAAATGTGCAACCCTTTGGCTTCTTCATTTCCTATACTATTCTTAACCTCCCTGTGTTTATCTTGTACCTACCAATTATTCTTTTTCTTCCCAGTACATTTTCCTCCATCCTTCCTCTACCCCCTCCCTGCTGATAACCCTTCATGTGATCTCCATTTCTGTGATTCTGTTCCTGTTCTAGTTGTCGGCTTAGTTAGTTTTTGTTTTTGTTTTTTAGGTTCAGTTGTTGATAGTTGTGAGTTTGTTATCATTTTACTGTTCATATTTTTGATCATCTTGTTTCCTAAGTCCTTTTCACATTTCATATAAGGGCTTGGTCATGATGAACACCTTTAACTTGGCCTCATCTTGACCTCATCTTGGAAGCACTTTCTCTGCCTTTCCATTCTTTTTTTTAAACATTTTATTTATTTTTTAGAGAGAGGGGGAGAGAGAGAGGGAGAGAAATATCAGTGTGTGGTTGCCTCTGGTGTGCCCCCACTGGGGACCTGGCCCGCAACCCAGACATATGCCCTGACTGGGAATCGAACTGGGAACATCTTGATTCAAGGCCTGGGTTCAATCCACTGAGCCACACCAGCCAGGACTGCCCTTCCATTCTAAATAATAGCTTTGCTGGATAGAGTAATCTTGGATATAGGTCCTTGCCTTTCATGGCCTGGAATACTTCTTTCTGTTCCTTTCTTGCCTGTAAGGTTTCTTTTGAGAAATCAGCTGATAGCTTTATGGGAATTCCTTTGTAGGTAACAGTGTCCTTTTCTCTTGCTGCTTTTAAGATTCTCTCCTTATCTTTAATCTTGGGTTATGTAATTATGATGTGGCTTGGTGTGTGCTTCCTTGGGTCCAACTTCTTTGGGACTCTGAGCTTCCTGGATTTCCTAGAAGTCTATTTCCTATGCTCTTCCTTCTTCTCCTTCTGGCACCACCATGATTTGGATGTTGGAACATTTAAAGTTGTCCCAGAGATTCCTAAGCTTCTCCTCATTTTTTGAATTCTTGTTTCTTCATTCTTTTTTGGTTGAATCTTTATCTCTTCCTTATGATCCAAATCATTGGTTTGAATCCCAACTTCCTTCCCTTCTCTGTTTGTTTCCTCTGGATTATTCTTTCCTTTACTTATCGTAACCTTCATTTCTTTCTTTCTTTCTTCCTTCCTTCCTTCCTTCCTTCCTTCCTTCCTTCCTTCCTTTCTTCCTTTCTTTCTTTCTTTACTTTTGCTGTACTCGAGTTCTCTGAGAATCCTGATAACCAGGGTTTTGAACTCTGCATCTGATAGGTTGACTGTCTCTGCTTTACTTTTGTTCTTTTATTTGGGCCATATTTTTTTTTTTGTCTCCTCAATTTGGCAGTTTTCCTGAGTTTGTTTCTCAACAGTAGAGCTGCTTTGACTCCTTGTCTTACTAGCATGGCCTATTGTAGAAAAGGCACCTGTAAATTGTGTGAGGCAGAACCTTAGGTAATTGCCAGGGCTGGGCACCTGCTTTACCACTTTGTGCTGGTGTGGGAGGGGGTTGGAGAGGAGACAGTGCCACCACCTGGCTTCTAGTGGTTCGTCTGTCACTAGCCCATTTCCAGTCACTTCACCCCCTTCCCACGTGCAACTGATGTCCTTCCAGCTGCTGCTGGGTAGTGAATCCTGGAATGGATGGGTTTGTGTACATTCTAAGACTGTGCTGACCCTTTAATTAGTGAAAATCAGCAGTTTTTTCTGCTGCCCGACCCTGCACTGGTTTTTACAGCCAGAGGTAATGGGGATCTATCTCCCTAGTGCTGGAACCCTGGGCTGTGCAGTCTGGCCTGGGGCTGGATCTCTGGCTGCCTGCAGAGGTAACCCTGCTGCTTGTCCCACACCACCTCTTCTCCTATTTCTGCTGCTTCACCTCTCCTACACATCTGGATGAATGTGGCTTCTTTAAATCCTTGGTTGTCGAACTTCCATACAGCTCAATTTTCTGATGGTTCTGGGTATTACTAGTTTTGAGATCTGGTTGTAATTCTTTCTATGATTGCATAAGGAGGAAAAACATGTCTACCTACACCTCCATCTTGGAATCTTAATTTTTAAGTAATAAAATGAAAATCTGACCTGGCTGCTATAGCTCAGTAAATTGAGTGTGGGCCTGCCAAGCAAAGGGTCGCTGGTTGGATTCCCAGTCAGGGCACATGCCTGCGTTGCAGACCAGGTCCCCAGAAGGGGAAACATGACAGGCAACTACACATTGCTGTTTCGCTCCTTCTCTTTCTCCCTCCCTTCCCTTCTCTCCAGAAATAAATAAAATCTTTTAAAAATTAAATAAATAAATAAAATGAAAATCCCTGGAAGTCTGTCTTTCTTTTCCCTGACAGGATGTCTTCATCACGTTTTGCCAGTCGACACAGAAAGGATATGAGTACTGATATGATTAGAACTAAAATTGCTCATAGGAAATCACTGTCTCAGAAAGAACACAGACATAAGGAATATGAACGAAATAGACATTTTGGTTTGAAAGATGTCAACATTCCAACCTCAGAAGGTAGACTTCTTCTTGAATTAGACGAGACATTTCCAGAGCTTGTTCCAGAAAAGGCCAGTGTCAAGCCAAGTAAGTAAAGGTTTATTGTAATTTTAAGTGCTTTGAAGAGTGAAATTGATTTAATAACTGACATAAAAAAATCCTCACCAGGCCCTGGCCGGGTAGCTCGTTTGGTTGGAGCATAGTCCCAGTATGCCAAGGTTTTGGGTTCAATCCTCAGGGCACATACAAGACTCAACCAATAAATGAGTGAATAAGTGGAACAACAAATAGATATCTGTCTGTTATTCTCTCTCGCAAAATCAATTTAAAAAAACAACAAACCTGAGCAGAAGAATGGAGTTTTGTCATACAGTTTTGAATAACTTGATATTTTTCACTGTCTATTTAAGGTAAGGCTAGTCTAAAGCTATTTTAGCCAGGCTACAGCCATTCACCTCTGGAATATTATAACATTTTATTTTCTATATTGTCTTAAAGGAATTCTAAAGTTCTTGCTTCTGGAGCTTGGGTAAGATAAGTGTTGGCAAAATAAATTGATAAGAGACATAAGAATAGAACTGATTGAAGAATCTATGAAATAAGGATACTTTACCAGTGAAAACATTTCTTAGAAGGGCAAGGAATTCTTCCTTGCAATTTGCCCAAGGCAGGAATAGAAATTTTAAAAGAACAGAGGTTGAGCTGGTGTGTCTCAGTGGATTGAGCACTGGCCTGCGAACCAAAGGATCACCAATTCGATTCTCAGTCAGGGCATATGCCTGGCTGAGGTCCCCAGTTGAGGGCACATGAGAGGTAACCACACATTGATGTTTCCCTCCCTCTCTTTTTCCCCTTCCTTCCCCTCTCTCTAAAAATGAATAAATAAAATCTTTTAAAAAGAAAAAAAGAACAGAGATTGAAATAACTTGTGGTTAGGGTGCTAAGGAATTAACAAGAAATTTCTCAAAGCACTTCTTAGTAGTGGTTGAAGTTAGGCAAAATGATTTTTTCGACCTTTGCCTAACTTTATCTGCAATGTTTTATATACTGTGTTTCTATGTTTTTCTTACTTAGAGTCAGTGAGAACTCTTCAATGTGATCAACGGAAACAAATGCTCCAAAAATACAAAGAAGAAAAACAACTTCAGAAATTGAAAGAGCAAAGAGAGAAAGCTAAACGAGGGGTGTTTAAAGTGGGGCTCTATAGACCCGAGAAGCCTTCGTTTCTTTTTTCCCACCAAAACGCTATGAAGGCTGAGCCAATGAAGGTAAATTTAGTATCCTAACTAGATATACAGGAATAGTTTTTTAACTGTTGCATTTTCTTTAGGAGATTACACTTGATTTTAGCCAAAAGGCTGAGAAGCAATTCTTTTAAGAGATGAAATAACTAAGATTACCCATTCCCTTTAGTTCCTTTATTCTCTTAACTAATTGGTGGGAGGTGGGAATGACAATAGTAGAAGATGAAAATGAGGTCTCTCAATGTAACTCTAGGTAGACTGAGATAGGGTAAAACTAGAAAAGCAAGTAGAGCCAGGCTGAGCAGCGGATGCTGCTCAGCTCATAAATGATGCTGCTCATTTACTCAGGGATGCTGCCCTGGATAAATGCCAGGGACTTGGCGTTTATCCCATGGGACACGGAGAGTCAAGGGAAGCTTTTAAATGAGGTTGTACCATCAATTAAATTAATAATGTAGGAAGATTACCCTGGCTTTGAAGATTATAGTCTGGAAAGGGGAGCATTTATAGATGGGAAGACTAGTTACAAGACTATTGTGAAAGAATAAGTGAGACAGAATAGGTGGACTGGGCAATGTGTTTAAAAGAAAGAAATAAGGGTAAGACATCTTTGGAGATAAGTTTGATGGGTGACCAAGTAGATAGTGAGGGGTAAAGAAAATTTAACACTTGGAATGAGATGATTCTGTTTATATTAGTTTGAACAACCATATAAATTATGCTTCTGCTTAAGGGGAAGGCAAGAAAAGGAACATGATTAAGTGGGTGCATTTTAATAGCCCACTGTAGGGGACTGGTTTGTTTTGGTGTGGCAAATGTGACTCAGCTCTGTATGGGAAACCTACAGAAGCAAAGTGATGGGCAGGAGCCAGACTTTCAAACTGAGTTTTCCCGTGGGAATCAGGCCTAGAAAATTCATGCAGACTATTATGGCTTGCTCATGCTAAAACTCCATCACCCTGGTCTGAAATAACAAATGTGTATTTTCTATCTTCAAGGTAACATCCAAAGCTTGGGTGAATATGCCCAAAGACAGAGCTAATCAGCTCATCGCCATTCCCCTCTGCATGTTATTTTCATTTCATTGATTGTATCTAAAACATAGACAATAATATTTTATGTAATAGATAATAAATCTTCCTCTGATGTAAGACCCCAGGAAAACAATAAAAGCCTGTCTAGGCAGGGGTCGAGGCGCTCCCCTCCTGAGGGAGTGGCCGAGGCACCCATAGGCACTCTCCCCTTGAGAGAGTAGCGGTGCAGTTCCCTTTTTCCACACAGGATTGTTGTTGCCTGCGCATTCATTCTCGTCGTCAGCCACAACAGGCGGACTCTGCTGACCAGGGTCCGCCACACCCCACACCTCTTTTTTTAAACTAGTTTGGGCCATCTAGATAACAGGCAGTGGTATAAAATTTGGAATCAGGATGGAGGTCCATGCTACGGGGTGGATTTAGGATGTGGTTTTAGTATGGGTGGGTGTTTAAGCTGTGGGACTGAATATGACCATACAATAAAGATATAGAAAATTATGAAAGAGTGAAGTCTAGAGAGCACTGTCAGGTGGCAGAAGTCAGGTACCAGTGCCAGGCTGAGAAGGACTGGTCAGAGTGGCAGGGGAAATAAGGCGGTGGGTGGAAGGGGTGATCTAAAAGAAGAGAATGGTTGGTGAGTCAAGGAGGGAGTTTGGACAGAGGGAGTTTGAGTTGTGAATTAGGTAGTCACTGGTGATTTGCTATTTTAAAGGTATGTATCAAAGATCTTATTTTAAATAGTATTTTTTAAAAGCCTTATTGACTATATACTTGTTCCTGATTTAAATAGGAATTGAATAACAAAGGCCCAAGATATTGCCTAGTTTTCTTTGCTGCATGAGTCTGATTCATTTGACAGATCTTTGTTTACTCTGTGTATTACCTTAGGGTAATGTGGAGGAGACCAAAATTAATAAAATAGAACTCAAGGTGGAAAGATAATAAATAAATACATATGTTAGAGGAGGGAGAGATTAATTTATGTTTGGAAGAACATCAAAGAAGACGTTTTAGAAGGGGTTAGACTTCGTCTGCTTTCACAAGAACATGTAGGATGCCGGTCATTTGTCTAGACTGTAAACCGCTGTTCACAAAGTGTTATACGAGTATGTAGGGGGGAGAAGGATATATCATTGTGTTAAATTATAAGACTCCCCAGTGATTGCTTAGACAGCAGTCATTGCTGAATTTTGCTCATGTTGTGCACTTTAGAGCAAAGCCTAATTTTATTAACATAGGTTTTCACTGAGGTTTGGTAAAGAAAATGTCTTCTTATCTGAAAAGACGTCTGAATATGCTTCTTATGGAATTTTACAGAGTTAATAAACATCTTACCAGTTTTTGATCAGTCCCTCTCTTGCTAGATTTTTTCTACATTTTGCTATCAGGTCTTCATTTTCTTATTGACAATGGACAAGTTCTAGTCATGAAATTTGAAGGCAAATTGTCCAAGCCAGGACAATAAGCTGTACAGTATCTTTTCATAAATAAAAGAAAGATTCTAGTATTCTAGTTTGTTCATCTATCACCCTCACATTAAAGAGGATTCCTAATAATACCTGGAAAATATGGTTTAAAATGTATTCTCTCTCCTCAATGAGAAATATAAGTTTTGAAGCTGCTAACCTAAGGATGATTTAAATTAAGCCAGAACCAAAAAAAAAATAGTAATTTAAGTTAGCAGGTATCTTTCTTGCATAAATGACTACAAATAAAGTTTAGCTTTAAAATTGGAACTTTATTTCATAATGAAACATGGAAGTAAATTTTGCATGTTCGTTTTTTAAAAAATACTGCCTTCTTTGACTGTTTTAAGGCTGTTCCATCTTTTGTACGGATGACAAGGTCAAAGGCCAAGGAACAAATGGAGCTGATTAAGGTACAGTTGATAATGGATAATGTTACTAAAATGACAAATTATACTTTATTTTCTCAGAATAAGTAACTTTAGTTTTAATCTGTCCCTTCAAGTATATTGATTATTTTATTAGAGTTGATAGCACCAAAATCACTGGCATAGAGCAGTTTTGGCTGAATGCTAAGGCACTGTGCACTTAAAATAGTCTGCCCAGACATCCCGTACGAGATCTCTACCTAGCGTTGCCCTGCCCTGGCCGTTTAGTTCAGTTGGTCACTGCATGGTCCTGAGAAGCCAGGGTTGCAGGTCCAAGCTTTGTCTTTGTGTCACACTATTTTGTTCGTTAGTTTATTGGTCTTCTCTTATACATTCCATGATAGAAAATGCAGGTAGGAATATAAAGCATGTAGGGTGGGTGTTGTAAATTACAAGTTTTCAAAACACTGCCAGGGTAAAGTTATTAGGAGGATTACTAAAATAAAGTAAAGTGGGCAAGGGGGAAGTTGTGTGCTTCTTTGTCAGGTAAGGAAGCTAAATTTCATGTATACAATAAATTTTGAATCACTACCATGTTCCTCTAGGCTCTAGGCTATAATGGGGAAGAAAATAATTCCTTGTGTTTATGGGAGATAGGCAATAAAAAAGGTAAGTATATATTATGTCAGATGGTCATAAATTTTCTGGAGGGAGATGGGGAGTACTAAAGTAGGTGGAATTTTGATTGGGCCTCAGTGAGATGGTGGCATTTTGAATGAAGTCTTTAAGGAAGTAGAAGGGTGAACTATGGTAAAGAGTTTTTTATCCAGGAGAAGAATTTTCTAGACAAAATTTAAAAGTCTTGAAGTAAAAACATGCCTGGTGCCCTGACTGGTGTGGCTCCTTAAGTTTGTGCATCGACCCACAAAGTAAAAGGTTGGTTCCATCCCCAACCTGGGCACATGCCTGGGTTGCACGTTTGGTCCCCAGTTGCGGTGTGTTTGAGAAGAAGCAACCAATGAATGTTTCTCTCCCTGTCTTTCTCCCTCCCTTCTCCTCTCTTTAAAAATAAATAAGATCTTTAAAAAAAGAAAACATGCCTGGTATATTTAAGGACCCCCCAAATGATTATAGTCAACTCTTTTTAATAGCTTTGGTTATTAGCATTTTCTAAATTCTAGGATTCTAAAAAAGCTTGTAAGAAAATGAATATGATGGAAAACTATTTTTGTTACTCCATTTTATTTGGGATAGTGGATTTTTTTGCTGGGTTATTTCCAATAGTCAGATTTCAGGTGAGGGATCAATGTACAGATTAGAGATGTGCTGGTTTGATTTATTATGTGATTAACTCACATAGCACCTACTCTTCTCGATAGGTTGCTAATGGGAATGATGTTCGAGCATCTCGACCTGATCAAAGACAAACTTCTGAAAAGAAACTGTTGGACAAAGAGAAAAAAGGTAGGAATATTAGCAGTTATAAGTTCTGATGTTGCCAAAAGAATAATAATTTTTTAAAAGCATTCGATTTATTTTTCCCACACAGCCGAACAACCTGAAATGCCCACATCAGTGAGAGTGACTCGATCAGCTACCCTAGCAGCAAAGCAGACAGCCAGGCCCATCTCGTCCACTATAACAAGAAAGCCAGTGACAAGAGCTCCTGATGGTAAAAACTATTTCTTGATCAATGATTGAACTAGATTGTTTTGGTTCTTGAGATTTTTGAGTTCTCCCTTGAGTAGGAGGAGGAAATGGAAGATTCCAATTCCCTGAAAGTAGGTTCTGGGCCCCTTCATCCATTTAGCAGTGGGCGCTCAAACATTGGGGTACCTGGAGTGGTGTAAGCAGTGCTTCACAGTGAGAAATAGCCCCAATAAATTGCAGTCCATCCATTTGGAAAACAGTGTAAGTTTTTAAGAACAATGTGAAAAAAGTGCTTAAGAACATGGTTCATGATATATTCAATGGGGAAAGATGAACAGGTCAAAACCTGAATAGTATGAGCACAGTTCTAAAATATATATGTAAATATGTGAACATAGAAAAAACTGGGAAAATGTACCCTGAAATGTCAACAGTGGTTATAACTGAATAATGTAATCATGGGTGTTTTTTAATTTATTATTATTATTTTTTTTTGCTTTTCTTTATTTTCCAAATTTCCATAATATAGATTTTGTTATTCAGAGGCACAAGGTAAAGTACCTTAAGACCTTTGTTTTGTTTTTATAAGTAAATGACCTACACTTGGCAGGAAATTTAATCTGTTTATCTTATTTTATAATACGACTTTTAATCATAAAATTTCTTAAGACATACATTTCGGCCCCAGTGTGGCTCAGTTGGTTGGGTGTCGTCCCACAAACCGAAAGGTTGCCACTTCGATTCCCAGTTAGGCCTCTGCCTGTTTCCCACATGGATGTTTCTCTCCCTTTCTTTCCCCTTCCCTTCCCCTCGCTCTTAAATAAAAGAAAAAAAAGACATAGATCTCAATTGTTGCCTATTTTTTCCTTTCCCAAATTACCTTAGTGCTTTTAATGTAGGATTTTCTGTTTAGTCAAAATGGATGACATATTTTATTTTATTTTTTAGATAATGAAACAGAAAGAAAGGCAACAAATCAAGGAAGATCTGCCCAAAACGTAGAAACTAAACCTGACAAGGTAGTGTATAAAATCTGTTTATTTCTAGATTCTTTGGAAATCTTATTGCTACTTTCAGAAAGTCAAAATGAAGCATACAGAACTGCTCAAGAGGTTAACCTACATGTGGGTGAAAAACTCTTGAGTCATAAAGAAGCATAAGAGGATTTACTATTGTTCTTCAGGCATCTTATCCTCAGAGCTTTATGGGTAGAGAAAACATAATTTGGTTAACAGAAGATAGAAAAAATAAAATAAAAACACAGCTGATAGAAATGTTCATATGAGAATTAGGTTTGATGGGGTAGAGTGAAATGCACTGACTTTGAATTTAATTAGGCCTGAGTTTAAATATTGTCTGTTTCCAATTAGTTATATCACCTTGGGCAAGTTATGAGTTTGTTTTTCTATCTGTAACATGTAATACCTACATAGACTAGTATTAAGAATTAAATAACCTCATATTTTTGGTAGCATCTTGCATAGACTAGTAGAGTCTTAAAAAAAAAAAGCCACCATTTTGAAGACCCATCCTTTGGTTTATAATTTATAATCCATGCTACAATTCTATAACCTTAAAAAAAGAAAAAGTTAAGCCAAAGTGACTAGATTCTTATTAAAAATCAAACAGATCCTCCAGGAAGACACTATAGAGTGAATCTTCACAGACAAGCAGATGTACTTCAGCGCTCTTCCCATGAGATTGATTTTCTTCTGAAGGATTATCATTCATTTTTTGTTAGTGTGTTTGTTTCAAATTAAATTTATTAGGGTGACATTGGTTAATACAATTATACAGGGTGGGGCAAAAGTGGATTAAGTTGTTAATATATAAAATAATACAATAATAAATAATACAAGAATAATTTTTTTTTTTTGCGTACTCACAACTGTAAGCCTACTTTTTCCCTACCCTGTGAGTTGGGCAAAAGTAGATTTACAATTGTGAGTAACATTCTTTTGAGTTAATAAAGCTGTTGTAATAATCTTAACCTACATATCTTTTTTCCATGTGAACAACTGTATACCTCCCTTAGCATACCATACCCCCCTGTTGGTTTCAAGTGGACATTTCTATGACACATGATCTGTATATCACTCATTTTCACTTTAATTCCCACGCTAACCTCAGGGACATTTTTACCCTTGAACTCTTGTCCAGGTTAAAATACTCTAGTTTCAGTTCATATCTCATTAAAAATCCAGAACATAGAGACTTCTAAAAATTGTTTCAATGGGTGAATGTTAATAGGTAAAGGTAGTCAAAGGTACAAATTTCCAGTCATAAAATAAGTGAGTCCTGGGGAGATAATGTACTGCATAGTGACTATAGTTAATTATACTGCATTGTATATTTGAGAGTTACAAAGAATAAATCTTAAAAGTTCTCATCGCAACAAAAAAAACTGTAGCCCTGGCTGGTGTGGCTCAGTGGATTGAGTATGGGCTGTGAACCAAAGGGCCGCTGGTTCGATTCCCATTTAGGGCACATGCCTGGGTTGTGGGCCAGGTCCCCAGTGGGGAGCATGCAAGAGACAACCACACATTGATGTTTCTCTCCCTTTCTCCTTCCTTTCCCCTCTCTCTAAAAATAAATAAAAAGTAAAATTTAAATTTAAAGAATAATTTAAAAATTGTAACTATTTGTGATTATTTTGCTATATATACAAATATCGAATCATGATGCTGTATATATAAATATCAAATTGTGCTGTACACCTGAAACTAGTATTATATGTCAATTATATCTTAGTAAAATAAACAAGTAGCAAATTTACTTGAAAAAGAAAATACGTTTCATATTTTATATGGTTAATCTTACTGTGTTACATGAAAACTATTTTTGCTCATGCGATGAAGGAATTGGTCCTTGACAATAGCAGTCATCCAGTAAATTTTGGATTATAATTTTCAAACCATGGTAATTATCATCATAATTTAAGTAAAAAATATATGTGATTGGTAGATGAGTCAATTTTTCTACCTTAGTTTTCATATATTTTAATTTGTTATAATACCTGAAACCTACTACATATTTAGTTCTTTTAATAAGGATTGGTTCTCTCTTTCTGGAACCTAGTGACGGTTCAGTGTAGCTGGTCTTCTCACTCCACATACACACTCAGATGTATTTGTTTTTGTCTTGTAAATTATGTACATGGCACACATATCTCAACTTGCACATTTTCAGGCCTGTAAAAATTGGTTCAGGATATCCCAAGAAGAGAAATTCTTACTCTATTTTGTTTATTCATATCTAGGTCATTTCCTTTCAAGTTGATAGTGAAGAAAATAATTTGGATTCGCAAAGCAGTGCAACAAGTGATGGAGATTTATCAAAACTGGAAAACTTACCTAAGACAAATACTGCAAAAACAAAAGGAAAGAATTCCTTCGCACCTAAAGATTTTATGTTTCAGCCACTAGATGGTCTGAAAACCTATCAGGTTACACCTATGACTCCCCGAAGTGCCGAGGCTTTCTTGACACCCTGTTACACCTGGACTCCTGTAAAAGCAGAAGTGTAAGGATGTAATATTAATACTGAATTCCTTGCCAAGGTGGATAACATGCCTTTCTTTGATTTGTCCTGTGCTTTTTATTATTTTTTATTTTTAAAGTTTTTATTTATGTATTTTTAGAGAGGGGGGAGAAACATCATTGTGTGGTTGCCTCTTGTGTGGCCCCCACTGGGGACCTGGCCCACAACCCAGGCATGTGCCCTGACTAGGAGTCAAACCGGTGACCCTCTGATTCGCAGCCCACACTCAATCCACTGAGCTACACCCGCCAGGGCTGTTCTGTGCTTTTTAAAGTTATTATTTAGTTAGTAAATGATGTTAATTATAAAAGATGAAAATCTGGTCTTCTAAATTTTTTTCAGAAGGCTACAATAATGTATTTGACAGCTTTGATATTTCCTATGTGTTGTTGTTATCATTATTTTTATGGTACGATGTGTGGGGGGTTTGGGGTTTTAAAAGTATTATAATACTTAGAAATAAATTTTTAGAAAGAAGAAATTGCTATAATATAGGTGAGATGTGGTTTGAGTTTAGGGGTTTTGGGGGGGGTTGTTTGTTTGTTTTCGGTGAGTATTACTTTAGAAAAACTATCTCTAAAGACAAAATTGGTTAACTTGCAAAGTTGTGGAGAGTGGGAGAAAGTCAGTTAGAATCTTTTAAAAGAAGGAACAAGGTTGTTTGGCAAAGACTAGCTGGCAGCAAATTTACTGGAAACTGCTCCAAGACTAAGTGCTTATGTTTTATTAAGAGATCTTCAGAATCGTTAGCTCTCATTACAGTTAGTTAAGGTGGACATTCTCACTATGATGTTTAAAATTTTACCCTATAGAAAAGACACATTTTTAAAAAATGGAGACCAATTTCTGTTTTATTCCACGTTGTTCAAAAGCAACATAATTTTGGAATCCTTTAATTAGAGATATGGGGTTTGTGTTTATTGAAGTCTATTTTTGCTGTTGTTTTTAGTGATAAGATTCAAGATGGAGCACAAGAAACATTGGCACAAAAATGTGAAATTTACTTTGCCGAGACAGTGCATCAAGATCCAAAATTACAGTACCCCCTGGGTTCTCTAACAGTTTGGAATGAAGGTACGGTGTTTCAGTTAAATTTTTACTTGCTTTTCTGGATTATGATTTATTAGTGAAATGTTTTAGAGCCCCATTCCCCGTGTAGTTCAAGGAAGTGATCTCAGGGTCAGGGGAGATCGGAAAGCATGTGGAAAGATCTGGAGAGGGGCAGTTGGCATGAGCAAGACTAGAGGAGGAGGCATGACGGTACATGTGAAGAAATGAAAATGTTAATTAAGAGAAACTTTAGAGGTCTGTTGAATGAAATCATTGAAGCAGAAATAAAATTTTGAAATTCAACACTGAAAAAAATTGAAGGATTAAAAAAATTTATTGTGGGGGTTGTCATTTTAGGAATTGCTACTTTGAAATTTGTATGTATGCATCTACTATGTCACCACCCCACACAGTGTTAGCTCTGGACTCCTGATGGAAATGTATGTGTCTGTATGTTAGCAAGAGTGAGTGAGTGTATATTATATTTGGCCAAGTTAGTACTATGGTCATAGGCTGTGGAAATTCTTTGTGGCCTAATAAATGCTCTCTTTTGTAAATGTCCCATGGGTGTTTGAAAACAATTTTTATGTTCTGTTAGGAAATTTATTTTATTTTTTTTTAAGATTTTTTTTATTTATCTTTAGAGGGGAAGGGAAGGAGAGAAGGAGAGAAACATCAATGTATGGTTGCTTCTCGTGTGTCTGTCCCCTGCTGGGAACTGGCCTGCAACCCAGGCATGTGCCCTGACTGGGAATTGAACCACGATCATGTGGTTTGCAGGCCCACACTCAACCCACTGAGCTACACCAGCCAGGGCGGAAATTTATTTTTTATGTGTCTATTAGGTTAAGCTTGTCAGTTGTATGTTCAAATCCTCCTTTTTTGTATATTCTTTTTTTTAATTTTAATTTTTATTTAATTATTGTTCAAGTACAGTTTTCTGTCTTATATTCCCAGCCCTGCCCCTGTATATTCTATGTCAGTTTCTAAAGTTGTGTTAATGGAGCCCTGGCTGGTGTAGCTCAGTGGATTGAGCGCGGGCCTGCAAACCAGAGGATCGCGGTTCGATTCCCAGTCAGGGCACGTGCCTGGGTTGCAGGCTGGTTCCCTGCAGGCCCACTCCCAGCAGGGGACGCACGAAAGGCAACCATACATGGTGTTTCTCTCCCTCTCTCCTTCCCCTCTAAAGATAAGTAAATAAATAAAATCTTTAAAAAAAAAATAAATAAAAAATAAAGTTGTGTTAATGGTTCCCCTAATTATTTGGATCTGTCCATTTCTTCATGTATTTATAACCATTTTTGTGGTATATATCTCAAAGCTCTGTTCTTAAAGGAATAAAAATTTATGACTCACAAAAAAGAAATTTATATGTAATATTTTCTTTACAGAAAATGTCTTAAATAAGANGTATATTCTATGTCAGTTTCTAAAGTTGTGTTAATGGTTCCCCTAATTATTTGGATCTGTCCATTTCTTCATGTATTTATAACCATTTTTGTGGTATATATCTCAAAGCTCTGTTCTTAAAGGAATAAAAATTTATGACTCACAAAAAAGAAATTTATATGTAATATTTTCTTTACAGAAAATGTCTTAAATAAGAATGAAACTACTATTAAAAATTCAAGTGGCCTTCCAGTGAAAGAAACCCCATCACTTGAAATAAGCGAAGAGCAGATATCTCAGCCACAGCATGATGTGCCATATTTCAGGTTTGTCCGTTTGTTCCTAGTGTGAGAATTTTGTATTAATGTCTAGACATTTAAATCAAAGTTAACTATTTTTAACTGTAATGTAATAGATGAATTTCAGGGAAGCTGACTTTGGGTAATTGCAAAAGGTAGAAAAAGGTACAAGTGACAAGTCTTTTTCCCAACTCTACCTCCCAATGCCACCTCCTAACGCCATCCATACTTGGAAGCTTCCAGGGAAGCAAGTGTCATTCATTTCTTCTGAGTGTTTCCAGAGATAGAAAAGGCATGTGTAGACAAACAAGAGCATGTTTCTCTTTGTTTCTATATGCAATAGCATACTGTTCTGTTTTCATTTATTTTTCATGTAGGAGACATTCTATTTTGGTACTGGAAGAACTTCCTCATGTTGTGTGTGTGTGTGTAATGGCCACACAGTATCCAATTATATGGATGTACCACAATTTACTTAATAGATTGGTCCCTGTAGCTGGTCATTTATATTCGGTTTACTCTACTACTATTACAATTAAGGCTTCAAAGAACAACCTGTATACGTAAAGATCTTAATTGACATTTCCCTCCAGCAAGGTATGGCAGTTCCTGTTTTCTCACTTTTTTGCCTCCCACAAAGAATCCAAGTTAATGTTTACTTTATAAAAGATTGATAACTGGAGTTGATAGGAGGCTCTTTGGCCCTCTAACTCATGAGATAGGATTATGTCTCTGTAACTGAAGTGTGAAAATTAACATCCTGTTTGGGGAACTTCAGTCATGCCATCTAAATGCCTTGGAAACAATTGGAGAAGGACCCTAACACTCCGCATCACACAGGAATATTATTATTCTCGAGGAAATGTAGCAGGAAAATTCTAATACCCTTTCCAATGCAATATTAAATTTTTTGAGCTTTGCCAATCAAATAGGAAATATTTTGCTATAGTGTTAAATTTATTTGCTATATGACAAATGAGTATCTTTTTCTATATTTGAGAGCCATTTGAATTGTTGTTAGAGCATCAAGTTTCAGATTTGTGAGAGATTTTAGAGACTACTTAGTCTATGAACTGACGCCAAGCAGTGCCCCCAGACGCTGCCAACTAACTAATGTCAGATCTAAGCCAGGGCTCCTTTCTCATTAAGGTGTTCTCTCTTATTCCACTAAATATAAATAGCTAAATTTGTCTTCTAAGGAACAAAGAATTATCCCCAGTTTTTCCTGCTAGGATGCTTTTTATAAAGAAATATTAAATTTACCCTTAGGCCAGGTTTTCTCAACTTCTGTTGACAGTTGAGAACAACTTCTGTTCTCAGCGCTGTTGACAGTTTAGATGGGATAACTCTTGTGGAGGTGGGGGCAGTCTTCTGCACTATGCAAGGCTCATAGCATCCCTGGCCAGTAGGACTCCTCTAGTTCCAGACAATAAAAATGCCTCCAGACTTCCCCAAAGGTGCGGGGCCGGGAGCATTGACTCCAGTTGAGAGCCACTGCCTTTGGCCAGGCACAGCCTAACAACTAGGTATAGGAGGATGGATGTATATAAGATAGCCACTTGTATTTGGGGGGTTTATTATGTCACGGTTGATAAAATAATTAAGCATCAACTCTTGGAAGTTAATATTGTATAACTGTCATAATGCTAATACTTAGGTATTAGTGTGAGAAACACTTACAAAACTGAAATGTATGTCATAATTTTAGAAATATTCTTCAGTCGGAAACTGAGAAATTAACTTCTCAGTGCCTGGAGTGGGACAGGAAGCTTAAATTGGACATTCCAGATGATGGTAAGGGAACATTTATATATTTTTTTACATTTTAGCTTTATCTTTTTTTTTAATCTTAATGTGGTTACACTAAACTGAAACTTAAAAATCTGGTGTTTTCCAACTCCATACTTTGTTTTTCAAAATGGCAAGAATTTTTCATCTTAATATATGTTTACGAACATCTCTGCTAAACTGATACATGACTTAAAAGATGTATACATTTAGAATATTGACTATCATTCCTGAGAGTTAGACACTTGTCTATTTTATTATTAGATTTTCTTCATATGTCTTTATGAGTGACATCCATATCTGATATTGCCTTATTATACAAAAATATTTTCTGAATGAAAATTACCTAAATCAATGTGGAACAGATTTTCTGAAAAGTTCCTTAATCTTACTTATTTGGGGAAGCTGTGTAGAAAAAAGTCACTGTGTGCTGTCACTGTGAAGCCTGTCTTAACTGCTGATGTGCGGTGAGGTTTCCGAGGTTGGATTCTTACAAAATACAAGGAGGGTGCAAGGCTGTTTGCTGTGTAACAGTATTTAGGACAATAAATATTGCTTGTTTTTAGCAGTAATTGAAGCAGAGAGTTAATGCTCAGTATTTGTATGACAACATTTTGTAACAAATTTTTGTTTTGCTTTAAGTTAAGAATTTGATAGGACATTTGGGAGGGTCTTCTTAGCAGCTGGTTGGCTGGCAATAAAGTTTCTGTTTTGTCCTTTAACTTGTAAAAACCTCTTATTTCCTTTAGCTAAAGAACTTATTCTCACAGCAGTTGGTCAAACAAGACTCCTTATGAAAGAAAGGTTCAAACAGTTCGAAGGACTGGTGGATGACTGTGAACATAAACGGGGTAAAAAGGAGATTACCTGTACAGATCTGGACGGATTTTGGGATATGGTTAGTTTTCAGGTATGTGGTCAAGCATTTGGAATGCACTGACTTTGAGTCCAGTCTTTTTTTTTTCTTTCTTTCTTTCTTTAAATGAGGTAACAGTGGTAAAATGGTGGTAATAATAGCTGCTTAAGTACCTATAATGGTAAATGAGATAGTTCATAGTACCTTTATAAACCATAAAACACTGTCTACATTTTATGACTATTGTCTCCTCCTCCCCCATATTGTCAGGATAATTTCTATATGGTTGGAAATTAAGGTTATAGTCAACTGTTGAATAGTCTCTGACTATACACATGAGAAAATGAGTCAATGTGGTTTAGAAGTTCAGCTCATCTAGCCGCTGTTCAGTTCCTGTTGTGTGCCAGGCGCTGTACTAGGAGGCGAAGGCACGTTCTTTTTCCCAGAGGAGTTTATTAGTGAGTCAGACACCACCTATAATTCTAGTCTAATTTAAAAAATGCCACAATAGAGGGAAATACTAGGAAGATCAGTAAAGGTGTGGAGGAGATGATACTCTCTAGCTTTTTAAGCTTATTTAAGAAACAAATGTATAAGATACTCTTTCAATAACTAGTAGCTAACAATCATTAGTCATAATGATGTATTACCTTATGACTAGTTTTAAAATATGTACCAGTTTTCATAATAATGAGTTGGTTCAATGGCATGCTTTAATGATGACCATTTAATTTCGTTTCTTAGTCTCATTATTTATGGATTTAAAGGGATTTGATGTGTTGCATTGTTTACACTTACTATAGTGATGCTCACTTCCCAATGGGAACGTTTTCAAGTTGGTTCCTGGGACATTTATTTGTTTATTTGTTTGTTTATAAAGAGCTATATCGAGGTATAGTCTACATATCATAAAATTTGCCTGTGCTAAGTGTACAACTCAGTGATTTTTAGTAAAATTTGCAATTGTGCAACCATCACCACAGTCCAGCTTTAGAACATTTCATCATCACAAGAAGATCCCTCCTGCCTGTTTGCATTCCCATTCCCAAGCAACCACTAAATCTACTAACTTTGTAGATTTGCTTTTTCTGGACATTTCATTTTAAATAGAATGATACAATACATGGTCTTTTGTATCTGACTTTCACTTAGCATGATGTTTTTGAGGTTACTCCACATTGTAGTTTTATCTATACTTTGTTGCTTATCATTGCTGAGTAGTCATTGTTTGGATATATTGCTCTTCATTCACCAGTTGGTGGACAATGAGGTTGTTTCCAGTGTGTGGTAATGATGAGTAACCTGCCATGAATATTCGCATACATATCTTAGCATAGACTTGTGTTTACTTTTGTCTTGGGTAGATACCTAGATTTTTCTGTATCATATGTTAAATTTATGTTTAACTTTTTAAGAAACTGACAAACTGTTTTTCAAAGTAATTAAACCATTTTACATTCCCACCAACAATGTATGAGTGTTCCTATTTCTCCACATCCTTACCAGTATTTGCTATTTTCTATCTTTTTAGTATAGCCATCCTACTGTGTGCAAAGTGTCCCTTTGAATTTTGATTTGCACTTCCCTAGTGTAAAAATGTTAAGCACCTTTTTTTGTATTTATCAGCAATTCATAAGTCGTCTGGTGAAATGTCTATTCAAACCACCTTTTGTCCATTTTTAAAACTGGATTTGTCTTTGTATTTTTTAGTTATAAGTGTACTTTTATACATTCGGTATACAAGTTCTTTATCAGAAATATTTGCAAATATGTTCCCCCCATTTGCGACTTGTGTTTTAATTTTCTTAATGGTGTCTTGAAATGAAAACATTTTTATTTTTGATGAAGCTCAATTTATCAGGTTTTTTTCCCATTTATTGTGATATTGACCTCATAGCTAAAAACTATTTCGGCCTGACTACTGGTCACAGAGATTTTCTCTTATGTTTTCTTCTTAAAGTGTTGTTATACTTTTAGCTCCTATACTTCGGTAAGTCTGTAATCCATTTGGAGTTTGTTTTTGTCTGTGGTGTAGGTAAGAGTCTATGTTCATCTTTTTTCTTGTGGATATCCAGTTTTCCCAGCACTGTTTGTTGAAAAAAGTATTCTTATTGAATTGCATTGATACTTTTGTTGAAAATTAATGTCGTAAGTGTAATCCTGAGTCCTTTTGACATTTACATATTTTCAAAGACTTTATTTATTTATCTATTTTTTAGAGGGGAAGGGAGGGAGAAGGAGAGGGAGAAAAACATTGATGTGTGAGAGAAACATCAGTCCCTAACTGGGGACCTGGCCTGCAACCCAGCCATGAGCCTTGACCAGAAATCCAACCTGTGTCCTCTTGGTTTGTGGGAGGATGCCCAGCTCACTGAGCCACACCAGCCAGGGCTGACATTTACGTTTCGTAAGAGACAGATTGTGAGTACCAATGCAGAGTAAGGGGATTCAAAGCGTATTTACGGCTTTGGGGGAGAATGGAAATACCAGAAGAGTGGGGATCACACATTCCCATCCTGCTACTACATTATTTGAATCTTTTCAAATGAGTGTGTCGTGAGAATGAGAAGATAAACCACAGGTTAGGAGAAAGTATTTGCAAAAGACCCACATTTCATAAAGATGCTCTTCTCCAAAATATACAAAGACCTCTTAAAACTCAACCAAAAGAAAACAACTTGATTTAAAAACAGGCAAAAGAGCTGAATGGACGCTTGAGCAAAGAAAGTCATCGTATGAAAGTTAAGATGCTCAACATCATATGTTAGTAGGGAATTGCCAATTTTAACTACAATGAAGTACCACATATTTGTTAGAATGACATGGTAGCACCAAGTGCTGGCGAGGGTGGGGAGCCACCGGAATTCTTGTTCATTGCTGGTGGGAATGCAGAACGGCACAGTCCCTTTGGAAGACAGTTCGACAATCTCTTACAAAACTAAACACACTGTGACCAACGGATTCAGCAATTACACTTCTTGCTATTCGCCCAAAAGAGTTGAAAACATATGTTTAGGCGAAAACATATACATGTGTTTATAGCAGCTTTATTCTTAATTGACAAAACTGGGAATCAACCAGGATATCCTTCAGTAGGAAAATAAACTGTTTTAAAAAAGACAGAACTTGTGATCACATTGTGTAATATAGAATATCTCTTCTACCATTTTAGTGATCAAAAATTACTTAGTATTGTTACTCATGTATGACATCCTTTATGTAGATTTTGAAAGTTATGAGACCAAAAGTAACAATGAACAATTTTACCATTAAGAATTCTTGATTTGAATGCTAGATTGAGAATAACTTAGTCTATTTATTTTTCCTTAGTTTTAAAAAATATTTATTTATTTATTAGAAGGGAAGGGAGGGACAAAGAGAAGGAAAGGAACATGGACATGAGAAACACTGTTTGGTTGCCTGTTGCACACACCCCAACTGGGAATTGAACCCACGCCCTGACCTGGAATCGAACCAGCAACTTTCTGGTTTGTGGGATGACGCGCAACCAACGGAGCTACACTGGTCAGGGTGACTTAGTCTTATTTTATCTGTCACAAGTCCAAGTCACTCTCTGTTTTTTGGAAGTCTCAGTTCATTAGTTTGTAATATTAATATGGTTAGCATTAAACTGATAAATTTGTACTTTATTAACAGATAGAAGATGTAAACCAAAAATTCAACAATCTGACCAAACTTGAGGAATCTGGGTGGCAAAATAACAATAATACAAGCAAAAAGGTCTTTCGGGTAAGTTTTTGATTTTCTATTATAGACCTTTATAACTTAATAATTTATTTTTAACCTTTAAAAACTTTTAGCTTCATATTTTCATCATTTTGGAAACTAAGTTCCTATATATTAATTATAATTCTTGATTGTATTTGAAGAAGGAATGAGGAAATAATGAACACAAAATTCAGAATGGTTATTTTTGGAGGGAGAATGGAAGGGTCTGTGATTGAACTGGGGTACCCAGACAGCTTCTGAGTTGCTAAGTAGTGGATATGTGCATATTTGTTTTATTCTTTAAACTCTGCATATATGTATATATATATATATATATATATATATATATATATATATATATATGTATATATATGTATGTATATTTTACCACTACTAGTAGTAGTACATAACTTCTGCCTTCTTCCATATACTTTATCTTGTAAAATTTCCTATTACTTTCTCAGTAAATTATCTTTGCTAACATGATAGATTCCATCCTTAATCTATTTGTAGTAGTTTTTTTTCTAGTAATGTTTTAACTCAGTTTTTGGTTCAAATGAGTATTTCACAAACCACCTTGGAGCATTGCCAGTTTTTCTTTCAGATTTCAGAAAAATGCCTGTGGTTGTAAAACTTGGGTTTCTACGTTGGCTCTTTGTTATGCTATGTGGTCCAGTAGAAACTGTTTTGAATCTGTTAAAGATGTTAAGAGTACTGAAAGAACCTCATGAAAGTATTGCGGTAATGAAGTCTTAAGATGGACAGTGATGAAACTGATTGAATGAGTTTCATGTCTACTAAACAGTGAAAGATGCTGGAACATTTTGAAACTACTGTGGATATTTCGTGTAGAATATTGAGTATTGAGTCATGGAAGCATTAGTATCAGTGAGGTAGATAATGGCTGTATGAGTGTAGCATTATAGCAGAGTCTTGTAATTCTGCCCCTTATCACCAGATGTCTCTCTCCTACTTTATTTTGTAGGCCACTGCACTTTCATACCATTCCCTCCTACTTCTTATTCATTGACCTCATATCATTTAGCATTGTTTTCTCTTTTATTTTTTTCCCATTCATTTTTAGACATCTTTAGAATTTTAGGTATGTTTCCATTTTTAAAAAATGCCTGATGTCCACACCTCCCTCCAGGTGTCTGTACCTCTCTCTGTTCCTGTTTTTCTTCCTGAAAAAGCTGTCTGTACTCTGTCTTTATTCAACTCACTGCACTTCAGCTTTGCCCTCTCTGTGCCTCCAGAACAGATGTCACCAAGGTTATTGATCCAGTGGTTACTGAGATTATGAGATACTTATTTATAAAATAAGCCCTCTGCAGTGTTAAATACAGCATACTTGCTCTTTTTTTATCATTTTATTTTATTTTTTTATTTTTTTATTTATTTACTTTTAGAGAGAGGGAAAGGGAGGGAGAGACAGGAAGAGAAACATCCATGTGTGGTTGCCTCTTATGTGGCGCCCTCTGGGGAACTGGCCTGCAACCCAGGCATGTGCCCTGACTGGAATCGAACCAGGATCATGTGGTTCACAGGCCCGCACTCAATCCACTGAGCTACACCAGCCAGGGCTCTTTCTTAAAATTATATTTTATTGACTTTCTTCCTACCTCTGTGCCCATTCTTCAGTCATGTTTGCAAATTTTTGCTTTTTCATTTATCCCTTTAAAGTTTGTCCTATTCAGAATTTGTACCTCAACTCTCTTCTCTCCTTCCTGAGTCTTCCTGTGCCATCCTACCCACCCTTTGATGATTCCCAAATCTGTGTTTCAGACCACACTCACTGCTAAGGTCTATGTATCCTGACTCACTTACCTTAAAATCATTGCATCTCAAACTGAAAACATCTCCACACACCAATGCATCCCTATCTCAGAGTAGGGCATGACCATCCCCCCAGCTGTCCAAAATCAAAACCTGGGTATGTTCTTCCGTTCCTTCCCTTCTCCATTTCACTGTCTCTACTCCACACCCATCTGGGAGGCTAGGTCCTTTCAGTTGGGCCTCTTAAGTATTTCTTCACCTTTTTCCGTTTCTCCCTCTCTTTAACTACCACCGTCTCCTCTGTATCATTGTACTTGTCTCCTTTCTCAGTGGCTTGTGGCCCTCCAGGCTATAGCCAGAATGACCTTGCAAAAATGCAAATGCCTTATTTCGCTCAGCATAATGCTTTCCAGTTCCATCCATGATGTTCCAAAGGGTAGTAGTTCCTTCTTCCTTTCTGCGGCATAGAATTCCATTGTGTAAATGTACCATAGTTTTTTGATCCAGTCATTGACCGATGGGCATCTAGATTGCTTAGAATCATAGGGGAAGAGGGAATGGACTCACATGAACAAGTATAAAGGACACATGGACAATAACTAAGGGTGGGGGGTGGAAAGGGGAGGGAGGCGGGGAGCATGGGGCGGGGGCGGGCAGGGTTGGGAATATAAGACAGAAACCTGTACTTGAACAAGAATTAAAAATTATATTTTAAAAAAAATACAAATGCCATAATCTTAATCTCTTGATTAAAAATCACCAGTAATCTCCATTTCTTTGTTCTCTGTATAAATGTGGCTCCATAAAATGGTTACAAGTAAGGGATTTTGTAATCTAAATGTTGCTGATCTTGCCAACTCCTTCCTGCTTTTGCTTCCGGTTTTGCCAACATGCTATCTTGTCTGCTGAGCTCTTTCCTCACCTCGTTGTTCAGCCTGGCCAACTGTGATTTCAGCTTCTGTGCAACTTCCTGTAAGCCTTTCTTGATGCCTTTGGAGATTGGTTTAGGTGTTATCTTTATGTTCTCCTACAGCCCTCTGAATTTGTCTCTAACATGGCATTTGTCCTTCACAGTGTCCTTACCTAGCTCTTCCACTGTGAGGTTATGAACTCCTGGAGAGCAGGGACTTTGTCGTTTACCTTTTGACTCCCAGCACATAGTAGGAACTTGATAGTGTGTGATGAATGTGTGAAATATTTTATGTATGTTTTATTTTTCTTACAAGGTAGTAATGAGTACTTTTAATAAATGCCGTAATTTCTTTTTGCAGAAAAAAGTTGTCTCGGGTGCAGCAAGCAAACCAAAGCAGGATGATGGTGGAAGAATTGCAGCTAGAAATCGCCTTGCTGCCATAAAACATGCAATGAGAGAGAGAATTAAGCAGGAAGAACATGCTGAGGCCGCAGGCTCTGTGGTACCAAAGGAAGTTGATAAAATTGTGTTTGATGCTGGATTTTTCAGAGTTGAAAGTCCTGTTAAATCGTTCTCAGGTTTGTTTTTCTTCTGAGACCACTTAGTAATATCTTGGTTGAATGGCAGGTTGTGTAGGAAGTAAAGAATCGTTTTTACGTGAAGGGATATAAGGTTTCTGTGGTTTCTGGAAAGTAGACTACGTGCTCACTCACAAACACATGCAAACTGCATGCTTTCTAAGTGACTTCATATCTGTTACTACCTCTTAACCCCAGAATCCTGTGAGGTAGGTCAGGATCTCAGGAGGCAAGGAACATGACAGGAGCATGATAAGTTAGGTGACTTTCAAAGCTGGGTTAGAATTTAAGATGCAGAGGAAACTTAGTCATAAACTGTCAAACCTCTCTACTGTGCTTTAAAATGAAACTTATGGAGGGTGGTTTTGGTTTTAATTCAATTTGTATAAAACTTTGATCTTTTGGATAAACTGTAAACACTAGTTTTCTAATTTTAAAATATTTCAGGAAACCATTCTTAAAATTTTCTAACTGTGGGTGTATTTTTCAAGAGCAACTTTTCATAGACTGTCTTTATTAGATTGAGTTTGTTAGCCATAGGTTGAGAGGGCAGCGTTGAAGTGGTCTGTTCCTTACCTCTCAGTAGGCACTTCTGTCCATGCTTTAAGAGCTAGATACTCATTTTCGAGGAGAAAGGGCCCAAAGCCTCTTTGAGTACTGATCAGTTGAAGAGCTGTTTTTTCCCTCTTATTTAACTGTGTCCACTAGGAAGTTCTCTGAAAATAAAGCTTAGCTGCTCTCTAATATTTACAGGAAAATGTACATTTGTCACCTCAGTTTAGGAATTGCCTTACTGCTGATAACAAGGCTGCATGCCTCCTGCTTCTCAAGGATTCTAGAGGTTTCCACAGCTGTGAGCCTATCACTGTCTGTTTTTCCCAACTCTGCATGTGTAACTAGGGAGATAAAAGTTCATGGCAAAAGTTGACCTTTTTAAAATTGAGTTTTATGTATAGAGCACTTAGTTATATGAGGCTCATTACAAAACAGAAGTCTCCTACAAAGCCCCTCTCATCCCATTGTCACTCCCTAGAGGCAACGACTTTTACTTTTTAAAACTTTTAAGTTATCGTTGACATACAGTTAGTTTCAGCTGTACAACGTAGTGATGAGTAATTCTTCACAGAGTCTTTGAGTCTTAACTTGTTTACGGCCTTCTCTGAACTAGTGTTGTTTTTTTCTTGAATTACTCCTTTGATTTACTCGCCTTTGTTGTCTCTGACCTTTCTTTCAGAAATACATATTTTTCTCTTGGTAGATAGACTACTTTTGTCATTCTTTCCTGTACTTAACATTTTCTTCTACTCTCTGGATTTCCTCAACTTCGTGTGAGCTGTCCTGTTTGTAATTCCCAGTAGTTCTTCCTCATTCTTGGGATGTTTCATTTCAGCACAGGCTGTACTCCTTTAGACAAGACTGCCCTGTCTTATCTTTCTGAGGGCATTAACGAGAGCTTTTATGTTTCTTTCCCCCGTAGAGTGCAGATCTGTTCCAAGATACTTTCATCTGTCTGGTCTTGGTCTCTCTCACATGAGAGGCTTTCCGTGGGCGTCCGGAGCTGGCTGGTGGCCACCCACGGTGGGGGCAGGGCTCTGCGTGGCAGTGCCCACGTAGGGGCCGTGCTGTATGCGGTTTAGCTGCGCGCCCCTATGCTGCAAACCTGCATGTCATTGTTTCTGTCTTTTCTCATGGGCTAGATTCCCCAGAGAATAATCTTTCAGTCTGTTGCCGGGAGGGTATAAGTCACTGCCATTCCGGCGGCCAGTCTTTCAGGAGCCATGGGGGTTGGGGAGAGGTAGGAAGGGGGCAGGGGAACCTAGTGCCCAGTTTATTCGTAAATGCTCACTTAATCCCCTTGTGTTCTATATAGTGCCCACCTTTCAACTTCACCTGTTATCCTCTAAACCAGAGACCCTCTGTTTCCCTTTTTGGGTGAAGTAAGCCTCCAGTTTTCTGATTTTGGTGTGGGGGCAGCGGGGTGCATGACAGTTGCCCAGCTGTGGGGAATGAGGAAAGCAACCTGGGCTCTAATTGTTCCTTGGAGTGACTCTGATTAAACCAGTCTTCTTCTCCACTTCCAGAAACACTTGAGGCCAGCAGTTCTTTTGAGGGGCGCTATGGTATAAATTGGGTTGACTCATCTTCCCTCACTGGTTGCTTAGGATTTACTTTCTTGAATATATTAAGTAAAATTTCACTTACTCATTTTTATTACAGCTTCCAACATTTTCTGGTTATTGTCTCTGTTTTAGTTTCCTCTCTCTTTGTAGCATTCGGTCTTTTAAAATGATCTCTTACTGCTTATGCTAGTGAGATGTCCCTAGGAAGCAGAGTCTGACATGAGTGTTCAGTACTGTCTTCATCTGAAGACTCTGGGCACTCGACTTTAACAAACACTAATTTACAAGAGAAAGAGGGTAGTTGGTAGGGGAATAGGAAGAATTTGCACTGTCTTCCTAGTCATAATGAAAAGTGAATGAAAGGACTTTTGATATTGAGGTGGTTTCTCTCATCTCCTAGGACATTCTCTCTCTTCTGAACGTCTTTCCCAAAGACTTTGGACACCTAAGTCTGTCAGCAAAGCTGTGTCTGACAGCGGGGCTGGTGTGGGCCTTCTGTGCCCACCAGCAGCAGCCTGTGAGCCTCAGGGTGCCACAAAGGGACAGGCTGATGAGACGACTTTGCTTTCCAACATTCCTGAAAACAGGTATTTTTTTACTGTGTTATTAAGAATTTAATTAGATGCTGACATTAAATACTATTTCAGATTGTTAACCTGCTAAAATATGCAAGCCATATATTTTTTATTTAATTTCACAATGGCCCTGTAATGTATAGGCAGTACTTCTCTTGTATAAATGAGAAAACTAAGGCTTAGGATTTCAGATTGCTGGATGGTCCTATGTAGATGGGCAAAGAATACCGTAGAACTAAAAAGAAAAGAAATCATTATAGTGTCCTTTGGTGCTGAACAGACTTCAGCTTGGTGCTTGACAAGTTAATGTAACCACTTTGATCATCTACAAAGAGCAGCATTGGTGCCTCCTTACAGGGTCATTGAGAGGGGAGGCATTTGTACCAGCCTTTATAGAAAGTGCCTTGAGATTGCTGTCCTCACAGGGGCAGAGCATGAGAGAAGGGGGAGCTACTGTGCACTGAACGACTGTTAGAGGCTGGCCGCACATGGTTCTAGGTTCTTAGCCATTTCATTCAGTCCTCACAACAACCCCGGGAGGTACTAGATCCCATTTTTCAAGTGAGAAAACTGTGTAAGTTAGTAACGCACCCAAATTCAGCTTGTGGTCAGTGACACAGGATGCTGCTTGCGCTCTTTCTGCTGCCTCTGCGCAAACGGCATCAAAATGACCTGTTTGGTCCTTGTTCATGAACGTAAATGTACTGGAAGTCTGATAGGAGAAGATACTTTAAAGTAAGTGGAAAACAAAATTACAGTCCGGAGCCAAGGGAGAACTATTGAATTTATTATTAACCTAGGGATGAGACAACATTGAATACTCAGTCATCGCAGCAAACAAGACTGTTAGAAATATCAAGGATGTTCTATGAATTGAAATAGGGGAAACAGATGAATGTTGTTGTTCTTAAATAGTTCATAAAACAAGTTTAGAATTTTTAATTTTTTGTATGAACCAAAGTATCATTGAGCCTATGTAGGAACTAAAATATTTCAGATGTTTTAGAAGTCTGTGGATTATAAAATACCAATTTATCATCATTTCTTAAATACAAGATGTTTTACTTTGTATATCCTGTAGTTTATTATCTTGTACTAAGAAGATCCATAATTCTATTTAGGTGATATTACAGGTACTCTTTAAAAAATTTTTACTTAATTCCCAATAAATAGTCCTGAAAGAGAGCATCTTACAAGTAAACTTCATACAATGAAAGCAAAGTGAAGCTGAAAACTAGAATTGAAAAAATATATATGTATATATGTGTATTGTATATACATATATGTACATGTGTGTGTATACACATACGCACACACACATAACCCCACAACTTGAAAGAGGTCAAGAAAGATATTTTTAATAAAGTACAAGATAAGAACATTAGCATTATGTGCTGTATATACTATAACTGACAAGTAAATGTAGCCAACTCCAGCTACACAATAGTTGAGTTACTGTTTCACCCTCCCGCCTCGTTCCCCTAGAAGTCAGCTTTCTCCTAACCTTCTCTGGTATGTAGTCCTGGATTTGGCTGAGGTTCAGAGAATTGCTGGTGAACTGACCAACATGGAAAGAGGCTCGTGAGCTTTTGGGGGAAGAATACGGTTGGTTTGTAAAACCACCCTGTAGTAGCTGTAGTCCCAAACTAATCTATTGGGATGAGGTCTGATCTTGAACCAGGATCCATCTTTGATGTATAGGATAGTCTCTAACACAAAAGACAGCAATATGATTATCTGAGTACAGTGCTATTTTTTTTCTTTTTTTTCAGGAACAGCGTAGTAGAAGATGCTCAGTGTTCTAGATTACAAGATTTAACTGAAGGAAACCATGTGAGTCTTACTCTAGTGTAGTAGATAGCCCAGCATGTTATCTGTTTCTGTTATTGTGTGTAGTAACTCCATAAACAACCCCCATGATTCCCACTGGAAATCTAAAATCAGTAGTATAAAAGGCGAGTTCTCGTTTCAAAGACAGCCTGTTTGAGGCTGTAGTGTCATTGCGTATTTTCCAACTCAAACCAAGGTTATTATTTTTATTTTATATCAAAATACAGCCACATGTATTTATGTTCTTGTTTATGTGTTTATTATGTATTGTATCTGGTTGCCTTTGCAATAGAATGGAGTTGAGTGGTTGGGGCAGAGACTCTATGGCTCAGAAAGCCTTTCAAACAAATGTGCTGTCGGGCACTTCCCGGAAAATGTTTGCCAGTCGCTGAAGTGAGTGTGGGTGTTGCTGAGAAACTCTCCTTCAGTCATACTATTGCTATTACTATCTGAAATGATTAGTTAAGGAGCAAGATAGTAGGGTTCACAGGGTTCTTTAGCCTGCATTTAGAATGTCATCCGTCTATTTTTATCATTTTTCTATTTGTTTATTTTTAGAAGGGAAGGGAGGGAGGAGAGAGAGAGAAACATCAACGTGTGGTTGCCTCTCATGCACCCCTACTGGGGACCTGGCCTGAAATTCAGGCATGAACCTAACTGGGAATTGAACCAGTGACACTTTGGTTCGCAGGCTGGCACTCAATTCACTGAGCCACACCAGCCTGGGCTATTTTTATCATTTTTGATAGCAATAAGACTTTTTCTAATTGTTCCAATGTTTGGTAATTAACTATAATAATCATTTTTATTTCTAGGATGTAAGTAAGATAAACTTTGAGATGGATTGTTCACCCAGTGAAAGAATGAGTTTGCCCCTACCTGTTGGTGAAGTGGTCGTCATAAATTCTTCAATAACAATGCAGGATGTTTTGATGAGTAGCCCTGAAAAAAATACACCACCACAAAATAACATCTCACAGGAAGAAGAGATTAAAATTTCCCAGTCAGGTGAGGTCTTTTCAGTATATTTGAGGCTCTATTAAATAAATGAAATTACACTAATGTATATTGTAAATATCCCTGGGTACCAGTTTCTAAGGATGAAGATTGAAAATTGGACAGTCACAGTAAATATTTTATGAGAATTAGCTTGTGTTGTAGCACCCTATTCTCCCCCACTCCCACAAAATCTTTTGAGGTGGACTTATTAAAAATCAACAGCAGGTACTACTAGTCCATGTTGGAAATAAGTAGCATTTTACATTAAACCTTCAGTTTGTGAAAATTCAGAATTAGAAAAAAATTCCCTCAAGTTTTTTCTTTTTTAGTTCTTTCAATGCATACATCCTCAGACCATCCTTCCAAATGCCCCATTTTTTTCCTTAATGTTTATTCCTGCCTACTTCGTTGTGATTGCTCTGCATTGGGAAATGGCTCTTTCATTTTTGTTGTAATATAATGTCTGATGGTCTCACCTAATTTCATCTGCTACTCAGCAATGCTGTTCTGGCTGAGGCCTAAGACAAAATGAATATTACTTTGGCCAGACACTTAAAGGATTCCAGCTACGTTCTTCATCTAGCATCTTTTGGGTAACTTTAATATTACAAGCATGAGATTTGCTTACAGAAGACTTTTTAGTCTGAAATTAAGGATAAGAATTTTAAGAAATTCAAACACTTTAAAAAATGTTATAGCATAAGACAATCTATATTTTTGTCTTAGCATTTGATAATGTGGAACTTTTCATGTTTCTTAATGCTTTGTTAATTTCTAACAACCCTTGAGCACAAGAATAGTCTTTAAAAAGTTACAAATATTTCTCTTTTGTTTTTCAGTATTATTTGATAAAAATCTTACTACTGAATGCCAACCTCTTGATTCAGTAAGTTTTCCACTTAATTTGAAAAGTTTCTTTAAATACTAGATTTGTTTTATAAAATGAGTATTACTTTTTAATTTGTGTGCAAAGTTTAAAATTTACATCTTGTCATTGTTTTCTTTATTGTGAAATATACTTATGCATTTTTATCAAAATGGGGGCAAATTTTCATATTTAAATACTTTAAAATATAGTAATTTTTATTTCTAAATTCTGAAGATTTATTTTCCCATGTGATTTATGAATCAAATTTATTATGACAAATTGATTGAATACTTGGCTTGGATCATGTTAGGGATTTCTAAGTGATGCAAGAAAAATATAGCGTAAAGTTTCTGCCCACCTGAAGTTTGCAATTGGGGAGATAATGTCTGTTCTACCTTCAGTCATCATTGGTTATTTTCATTCTACTTTTTTTTAGATTACCATATTTGTTTGGAGGCTATTTTAATTGGAAGCTCTCTTGACATTATTCTTGGTGATCCACTTTTAAGTCTAGTTCAAACATTAGTCTTTCTGTGAAACCTTACTGTAAAAGCTCTCATCTCTCCGTGTTAGTTTATATATATAGGCACAGGTACACATAGACACACAGTGTACACTGAGCACATTTAATCTCTTATTAAGAGAATAATGTGGCCCTGGCTGGTGTAGCTCAGTGGATTGAACGCGGGCCTGTGAACCAAACAACCGCGGTTTGATTCCCAGTCAGGGCACATGTCTGGGTTGCGGGCCAGTTCCCAGAAGGGGATGCACAAGAAGCAACCATACATTGATATTTCTCTCCCTTCCCTTCCCCTCTAAAGATAAAGAAATAAAATCTTTAAAAAAGAGAGGATAATATGAATTATTAAGTTCTTAACATCTTATAATTTCAGGAATCTATTTACCTTATTAATTGTAAATTCCGCTGTAGGCAGAGCTCTGATTTATATTAACTATGGCATGAAGGAAAAAGTATTCTATTGCCTACTAAGTGTTTACAGTGTTGGTTTGTGGCCCTTCAACCAGGTATTTTTATTTCAATGATCTGTAGTAGGGCCTTTACAGGCGATTTTAATGTGTAGCCAGGGCCAGCAACTCTGGTTTACTGCGAAATTTTCCAGGGCCTACTGCCAAATGGATCAGGGACCTTAATGAAACAGAGCTAAGCAACCTGCCTGATAATAGAGTCCAAAGTAATTGTCATAAAGATGCTCGCCAAACATGGGAGAAGAATCAATGAATTCAGTGAGAATTTCCATAAGGAGATAGAAAGTACCAAACAGAAGTTATAACTGAAATGAAAAATTTCCTAGAAGGGTTTAACAGCAGACTGGATAAAAATGAAGCACAAATCAATGAGCTGGAGGACAAAGCAATGGAATACATGCAGACAGAGAAGCAAAATGAAAGAATTTTTAAAAGTAAAGTTACCTTAAGTAACCTCTGGGACAACATAAAGCAGAATATCATTTGCACTGTAAGGATCCCAGAAGGAGAAGAGAGAGGGAACCAAATAAATTATTTGAAGAAATAATGGCTGTAAACTTTCCTACCCTGGTGAAGGGAGCAGACATCCAGGCCCAGAAAGCCCAGAGTTCCAAAGAAGAGGGACCCAAAGAGATATACATCAAAAGACATTATAATCAAAATGATAAATGTTAAGGATAAAGAGAGAATCTTAAAAGCAGCAAGAGAAAAACAACTTGTTACATGCAAGGGAATTCAGCAGAAACTGTATGAACCGCAGGTTAGTGGCATGACCCATTCAAAGTGCTGAAAGGAAAACATTTCCAACCAAGAATTCTCTACCAGAAGAGTTATCACTCAGAATTGAGGATGAGATTAAGAGTTTCCCAGATAAGCAAAAAGTAAAGGAGTTCAACACCATTAAACCAGACTACACAAATGTTAAGGGGATTTTTCTAAGCTGAAAAGAAAAGGCACCAATTAATAATAAGAAAATATATGAAAGTAAAAATCTCACTGAAAAATGTAAATATATAGTAATGACAGTTGATCAATCATTTATAAAACAAGTATGAAAGTTTAAAGGCAAAAGTAGTAGAATTAACTAAAATTACTGTAATTAGTTAAGGGAAGTAGAAAATGAAAAGATGTCAAATGTGTTATCAAAAATAAAGCCTGTAGGGTGGGGGGAAGCGGCAATGAAAAGCTTTGGACTGTATTCAGATTCAAGTTGCTATCAATTTAAAAGAGGCTGTTATATATACCTGAACTTCATGGTAACCACAAAGAAAAATTTTTAGCTTATACTAAGCACATAAAATAAAATAAGAAAAGAATCTAAACATAACAGTAAAGAAAGCCATCCTGGTCGGGGGAGAATGGAGACAACTGTATCTGAACAACAATTATAAAAAGAAAAATAAGTAAATGAAGAAATAAATTAATAAAAATTGAGAGTAAAAAATATTAAAAATCCATCAAATCGCAAGGAAGAAAGAAAGAAGAGGAACAGAGAGGAACTACAAAAAGAGCCAGAAAACAATTAACAAATGGCAGTAAGTATGTACTGTATTTTTACGACTCTAAGACATACCTGACCATAAGACATATCTAGGTTTTAGAGGAGGAAAATAGGAAAAACAATTTTGAAGCAAAAAAATTGGTAAAATATTTAATAGCCTGTGACCCCACTCTCCCACCACTGCCCCCCACCCCCACATACACATAGCAAGCCAGGTAAGCTACATTTGGACTATAAGACACACCTCCATTTTCCTCCCAAATGCTGGGGGGGGGGGGGACGTCATATAGTCTGAAAAATATGGTACTTATCAATAACAAACTTAAATGTAAATAGACTACATTTGCCAACCAAAGACACAGAGTGGCTGAATGGATTTAAAGGAAAAAGAATACAATATCCATCTATATGCTGCCTGCAAGAGGCTTCTGAAATAAGGACATGCAGAGACTGAGTGTGAAGGATGGGAAAAGATATTCTATGCAAATGGAAATGAAAGGAAAGCTGGTGTGCCAATACTCATATCAGAAAAAAGTAGACTTTAAAACAAAGACTGTAGCCCTGGCTGGTGTGGCTCAGCGGATTGAGTGCCGGCCAAAGTAAAAGGTCACTGGTTCATTTTCCAGACAGGGCACATGCCTGGGGTGCGGGCCAGGTCCCCAGTAGGGGTAGTGAGTGTGAGAGGCAACCACACGTTGATGTTTCTCTTCCTCTCTTTCCTTCGCTGCCCCTCTCCTTCTCCCTAAAAATAAATAAATAAAATCTTTAAAGAATGCTTTTAAAAAACAACAAAGACTGTAATAAAAGACAAGGACTCTGCATAATCATAAAGGGATCAACCTAACAAGAAGATGTAACATTTATAAATATAAATATAATATTAATGGACTTAAAGGAGAAAATTAAAGCAATTAAATAACTGTAGGGGACATTAACTTGCAGCAACAGATTCATCAGACAAAATCATTTAGAAAACATTGAACTACACTTTTTTTTTAAAGATTTTGTTTATTTTTAGAGGGAGGGGAGGGTTGGAGAAAAACATCAATGTGTGAAAGAAACATCCACTGGCTGCCTCTTTCACACCGACAACTGGGCACCTGGCCCACCACCCAGGCATGCACCTTGACTGGGAGTCGAATCAGCACCCTTTTGGTTTGTTTGTAGGCCTATGCTCAATCCACCGAGCCACACCAGCCAGGGCTGGACCACTCTTTCCGAAAGCAGCCAGAGATGACTTCTGAAAATGGTTTGCTGTTCACTTGACCCAGAAACCCCACAGAATCATGCAAATCAATCGGTTAAAATCTTTGTGTTCACTTTAAGAACACTCATGAAACTGCCCATTAGGGTATGCATATCCAAAAAGCCACCAAGAACCTAACGACAGAAGCAGTGTGTGCCATTCCATTGTGATAATGGTGGAGTTGGTAGGTGAGCCCAGGCCAAACAGTGGGGCTAGACACAGGGTCGGTCAACCAAAAAGAGTGCTGAAGTTCTGCTACGCAGGCTTAAAACTGCAGAGTAATAATGACCTTAAGGGTTTAGATGTAGATTCTCTGGTCATTGAGCACATCCCAGTGGACAGAACAGAGCCGAACTTAGATGTGACACAGAATTTAGAGCTCGTGGGTGGATTAACCCATGCGTCAGCGCTCCCTGTCCCGTTGTGATGATCCTTGGCAAAAAAGAGCAGAGTGTTGCTAAACCAGAAGAGGGGTTCACAGAAGAAAAATATCCCAATAGAAACTGAAGAAACAAAACTTATGGACCAGGAGTAAATTAAGATGAAAAGAAATGCTAATAAAAGTGGAAGGAAGGAAGGAGGGAAGGAAGGATCAAGCTTAAGTGATACATTAGATCAGATGGATTTAATAGATATATACAGAATATTCCACTAAAAATGGCAGAATACACAGTCTTAAGTGCACACAGAACATTCTCCAGGATAGACCACATATTAGTACACAAATCTTAATAAATTCATGAAGCCCTGGCTGGTGTGGCTCAGTGGATTGAGTCAGGCCTGTGAACCAAAGACTTGCGGGTTTGATTCCCAGTCAGGGTGCATGCCTATGTTGCCCACCAGGTTCCCAGTAGGGAGTGTGGGAGAGCACACATTGATGTTTCTCTCCCTCTCTCCCTCCCTCCCCCTCCCTAGAAATAAATAACTAAAATCTTTTTCAAAAAAAGATAAATTCAAGAAGATTGAAGTCCTATCAATTACAAGAAGAAAACTGGAAAAACTGCAAAAACATGAAGGTGTTAAACAATATGTTGCTGAACAAACTGGGTCACCAAACAAATCAAGAATACTTAGAGATACATTAGAACAGAAATACAGCATAACAAAATCTACAGGATGCAGCAAAAGTGGTTCTGAGGGGACATTCATAACAATATTGGCTTACTTCAAGAAAAGAAAATCTCAAAATGGGTCAGGAGATGGCTTTGATTTTCTTAGCTCTGATCTCAGAATATAGGAATTTCATTAAGGCAAGTGTCAAACAGAAACTATTCCCTGGCTTCCTTAAGCCACTAATTCCTTAGGGACCTCTGTATATCTTGGCTTTCATTATCTTTCAAAGACACCTTTGCATTCAGCTCTGGGCCACCGCGGATCTCCAGAGCAGAGTGGAGATGTTGCTGTGACCCTCTGTTCTTTCTTGCCCTCACCCTTCTTTAACCGTAGGCTGCGGCCTACAGGCGTAGGGACTTTAGCATAAAGCCATTTATATGCATGTGACTTAATTCTGATTAAGTCAAATCTGAATTCTGAATGACTATTTCTTACATGGTATTATAACTTACGTCTAGAAAAACAATCATAGTATTCTGTTTTTAGTATGTTAGTAATACAATTGAAATTGCTTCACAATCATACATTATCTTGTCGATAAATCTTAGACCTTATAATTTAGTCTCCTTGTGAATTCTTTTCCACTTCCATAAATATTAATTTATATAAAAATTTTTTATAGGTTCATCTATTTTAGAACTAAGTATTACTTACTCTGTAGTATCATTTGAACCCAAAGTAGGATTTGAGGGGGAACTAAGAAAAAGGGTCTCGGCAGGATTACATTCTAGTAAAAGGCCTACTAAGTGCTTTGTATGGTTAGAGTAGGCTTGTGAAATCTGCCCTTGTGGCTTTTATTCGTCATGCAATATGCCACTGAAGTGCATTTACCTATTACTGATCACCTTTTAGGCGTGTATTAATTAATATACCTTTTCATTTAAAAACTATGTATTTGAAATTAGATCTGGAAAGTTGCTCACTCATTGTCACTAATAATTTTATTATGTGGGGAAGTACTGTTGATGTATAATTTATAGTTCATTTGCAGTGTCGAAGTAAATTGGTGAAACTCTTGATGGTGCTGTAAGTGACTTCTCTGAACTTGTTCTCTAGCCAGGCCTCAACTGCAGTAACCCGTTCACTCCTGTGGGAAGGAGACGCCGAGAACAGGCCAAACACATTTCCTTCGGTGGTAACCTGATTACCTTTTCACCTCTAAGGCCCCGCAGTGGAGAACCAGAAGAATTTTGAACTTAAAAACAATTCCAAACATTTTCCTTCATATTATCAATGCTGTGGTATATTCTTAGAATACCAAAAGGATGAAGATTTTGTATTTTTGTCCACTTCTATTCAATCCATTTATATCGTGTCACGGCATGTTTTAATATTCAGTATTCATCAAAGTGTGTGTTGGATGTGGTGCCGTTTATCGAGGGAGGTGGGGATATTTTGTACAATACCCGTGCAGAATAAAAAGTGTCCCATGCCTTGCCTTTCTTCTTTCAAATGTATAAGCTTGAGGCTAAGAACGCTCACTCAGAACTCATGAGTACTCTTCAGCTTAAAATGTATTACTAAACTTTGACAGAAATATTTACGACCTTTCATACTTTACTTTTAGTTTGAACTTTCAATTTGTCGATGTGTGACAGCTTTGCATATTGCATTTTCCAGGATATACTGAGTTTCTTAAGGTGAGCTTTCTGGATTCTGATGTCAGTTTGCATGTTGCAATTTCAAATGGTTAAATAGGTGCCCATTAAGTTCTTTCCTTTTTTATTTTCCCCTTGACATGACTGACAGGTTCTGAAGGAAATGGCTTCTTTGAAGACAAATACGTCAGTCACTTTATGTATTTGAAGTATTTCTCTTTTATAAAACTCTTACCTATAGGTCTGTAGCAGACAGGGCCATCAGAGCAACGGAGCTCCAAGAAGACTTAGCATCATTGAAGTTTGTAACCAGACCCTTGTCCAGTTACTTCTGCCTTCAAACAGGTTGACCAATAAACAGGAACTGTGTGGATAAGCCCCCTAAAGACTAGGGGTTTTCAAACAAGGAAACACGTGTACTTTTGTTTATTAAATACACGCGAGCATTTGGGAAGCTATGTGGGGTGCCATCTTAAGAGAATGTTCTCTAAATGCCTAAGTCTTACCAAAGATAAAAATTGCTTGTATTCATTAATGAACAATTCAAGCAAGATATGCAAAATTGTTCATTAATGAATGCATATATAATGAATGTATTTTATATATACTTCTTTATATATACTTCTCTATAAAGTGTATATACTTTATATATACTACTTCTTCTTTACACTTCTTCATGTATACTACTTAGGGGCCCAGGGCCATGGACATGTAAAAGAGGTTGGTACAAAATAATCCAAGACTTTGAATCTGTGCCACATAATGAAACAATGTAGATGAGGATAAGACAGTGTCAATAAAGATGATTGGGGGGTAGGTTTAAGAAGATATATTATTGAATCATTTAGAAAGTTCTGGGCTATTATGTAATAGTAAAATTAACTCAAACGGGCTTAGCAGTAAGGGAATTTATTTCACAAGTCATCAGGGTCTCAGCACTTTGCAACAACTCAGCGATGGCATCAAAGTCCAACTTTCTGTGCTGCCCATTCTGTCATCCTTGGCACTTCTCTGAGGCCGGGTCCTTTGGGGGTCACAATATGGCAGCTAGTGGTCGTCAGAGCAGTGCCCTTCCCTGTGGTCTGGTTAGGCCAACGAAAGCCACACGCCCTTCTACAGACCAGTAAGAACCAGCAGGGGGGTGGCTTAAACTAGTGCTTCCCTACTGATCGTGGGATCACACCTGAGTAAAACCACAGTCATTAGGACACGGGAGTGAGTTTCGTGTAGGTCACTGTCAGTGTCCCCTACAACCGGATAGCGTGTACCAGGGCTGCTGGACTCCAGAATTATGGGGTGTGAGGAAAATCTTTAAAGACAAAATGAAGCCCTGGCTGGTGTAGCTCAGTGGATTGAGCGCGGGCCTGCGAACCACAGGATCGCGGTTCGATTCCCAGTCAGGGCACATGCCTGGGTTGCAGGCCAGTTCCCAGCAGGGGACTCACGAGAAGCAACCATACATTGATGTTTCTCTCTCTCTCTCTCCTTCCCTTCCCCTCTAAGATAAATTAATAAAAATCTTTTAAAAAAAATAAAGACAAAATGAAAGAAAAGTGCTTGGGTAGAGTAAGACCCTTTCCAAAATCCCGCTGAAGTGCCTCAGGTGGAGAGCCGCTGCACCCAGTTGCAGTTTCCCAGGTGGCCTGTGTCCATTTACTGAAGAGGGGATACGGGAGCTGGCCCCTCCTGACTGCTCCAAAGGGTCTCCCAGCTTTCAGACCCCTGTGGGCGGCCTGTTCACGCTCAGCTTCTCCCTCTGCCCGTCGTGTGCCCACTGGTCCCCAAGCTCTGGATGTAAGAGCACCCCCCCCCATAACCCTCTTGTGCTCTAGTCTCTTTGCTTCCTGGGGAAACCCGCCTGTGGCAATTACCAATTTGAGAAGATGGTAGAACAGAAACAAATAATGTTTTGGTCTTTAAAAATGAAGTGATGTGACTACATCCTAGTTTTGAAATTTTATCCTTTGGGTTTACTGATAATAAGGGCTGAAAGGCATGGTTAAGAATGTCGACAATAGGAACTATTAAAGTTTTGAAGCTGATTATATAGCTAATGGAGAAACTACTCCCCTATCCTCTCTAGATCTGGAGGTTTTGTAAACAACAAGAAAACCTATGGGGAGATAGACTCACACTGGTGTCCAGAACTGGCTTGAAAGCAGTGAAGTTGAGTTCAGAGAGAAAATAAGATTGAAAAGGACTCAAAAGAAATATACCAGAAGGCTAACAGCAATTGCTTATGAGTCACAGATCATCTGTGGCTAAGCTCTTTCTACTTTTCTCATTTCCTGAATATATTTCATTAAGAAAACTGGAGAGTGATTTCCTTGTTTTTATGAAACTCAGGAAGAGCAAGGTTAATGTTTGTGTAGTATTTACTGTTTCTTTAAAAATAGTAAGTATAGAAAACTCTATTCTAACATTAATATTGCTACATCTTTTACCATTGAGTCCACTGTTTATTATCAAGAATAAACTGCCCCAATTAAATGACATATAAACAGGTAACTGAGAATATTTATTAAATGGATGAATTACATGAAGGACATTGTTGAATAAAGGTAAAATTTTTCACTTGTAGTAAACGTGAAACTTTTAAATGGGTAATGTTTATATTCAGTATCATTTTGTAGAAGGTCTGCCCCTTTAAGATTAAATCATGGAGTATGAAGCACTGGTGAGGTTGATGTCACCAGAAATTTGCATTGTGCTGATTTCCTTGAGGTTCGGCATGCGATGATTGTACTGCAACAAGTGAGCATCGTTGACTGCAACCTTGAAGTGGTCAGGTTCCACCAGCACTTGTATCTGAAATGGCACACACACAAAACTGAGAAATGCCCACTCATTTCAAAACCAGCTGTCCTGCACTCAGGGTGTCCACATTGCACCTTTGTGATCATTTGTAGAACTGATTAAAGTCCAGGAAAAGTAACTTTACAGCAAAAAAAACAAAAAACAAAAAAAAAACCCAACCTCCAGATTATTAAAAGATTTAAAAGCAAAATGACAACATTTTTTAGGTTACATAGTTGAAGCAACAAAGGAAAAAATAACACCTACATAAATATGTGTCTACATAAATAATGTGTCTACACGAAAAGCTTTTATATGGCCTAAACCACCTAAAAGTAAAAGTAGAAATAATCACTAAGGTCCCAATACAGCAGCAAATATTATGAAGATTGGTAATAACCAGTTTTGGCAAGAGTATGGAAAACATAGTCTTCCAATAGTGGAGGTGGTAATCCCTACATGCTTTTGGAAGTAGCACTTAGGCAATATCTAAGTTTTAAACATGCATAGTTTTAAATTATTCTTCTAGAAAGCAAAGATTTATAAGAGTACAGTATGTCAGTAGTTAATAAAATACTAACATTTTAGTATTTAGTAATTATACATAAATAAAATATTTCCAGGTTTTATTTGTAGTATTTCTAAACTTTCGCCAGCAGGTACTGGCTGAATTATCCCTTGTAAACAATGAGATAACAATGTTCTGATACTGAAAGAGGCGCACCGAACATGGACTGTGTTTCCTATTTGTCTCTGCCCTTGAGGGGATTCTAGTCGAGCTGCTTTATTACCCGCTTCACAGGCAACCCTAGTGCACCTCTGTCAGCCCAATAAACGCTGGGAAAGCAACGCTTGAATATGGGAAGTTCACCATGTACCATAAAAAAGACTGGGAGGATTAAGTCTCAACCTTCAGAAGGTAAAAGATGGGGGGCTTTTTGGTTAATTTGAAAATCTATACACATTACTTTTCATAAGCGTATATTTTAGAATTAAAAAATGTATGCTGTACACCTGAAACTAATACAATATTAAATGTCGATTGTAATTTCTTTTTAATTTTTTTTAATTTAAAACAATTTTTGTTTTTATTGCTAGGCCACCATGTCATTTTTAAAGAACTAAGTCTCAATCCAAATGAGACTTTCTACCTTTTTAAGACGCTATTGTTCTCATTTCCAGGAAAGCCTAAACTCAGGGTGGTAACTGGATGGAGTCGGGCAGCATGCCACTCCTGGCCGCGGTCCAGCCTGCTGACCCTGGGCCTCTGGGATGGAGAGGAGCTGATTAGGTATCCCAGGACAGCTGAGAAAAAATCTCATTTCAGTGCGCTGGCTGGGTAGTTCAGTTGGTTAGAGCATCGTACCCATACACCAAGGTTGCAGGTTCATATAAGAAGCAACCAATGAATGCATAAATCGGTGGAACAACAGATCGATCAAAATCTCTTTCCTGTCTTCCTCTCTCTCTACAATCAATTTTAAAAAAGAGAAAGAAAATTCATCTCAAGTGCATTGCGGTTCTAGAGTGATTTCCCCATGAGCAGTAGGGATGGGATCATCGATATAGAGTAATAGATGAACTTACTTTGAATGGTTTACCACTTTCAAATGGGAAAACCGACTGTCTTTCTTCCCGTCCCCAGCTACTATTCAGCATTGAATTGCAAACAATGACTCTCTTGTTGTCCTCATTGAAGCGTGGGTTAAAGTGGAAGGCGACATCATTCCCTCGCTTGAAATCTAAAACAAGTCTGTTTAAACCGTAGACCAGAGTTAGAAAAATGAGTCAAGTTGTGTATTTGTATCAAGTAAAGAACATAGGATATTCTAAAAGAGCAAATCATTTTATAATACACAGGAATTTTCTAAACAGAAAGCAACCAGAAAATGGGTTCAAACCGTACACTAGGCCAAGTATCCCATGCACTACTGAGACTATTGACCTAAAAGTCAGTGAGACTATTCTGTGCTCGAATTGTTCTGCCTCATTGTCTTTAGCTACATCATTCTCTCCAGCAGTAATTCCCTCTTTACCCCGACTACTCATGAAAACCCTCCAAGGTTTATGCTATTGCAGCTGTTTCTGCTGTTTTTCCCCCTTTTCCCACCTTCACCCAGCCCCAGCCTCACCCCTCCCTCAGTTAATCGATATCGATATCATTGTCTGTTATCCTGTTATCATTGCCAAAGGGCAAAAATGTCCTCTGACTAGTCTAGTCCCCACCCCCCGTCCCGCAGCTGTTAGTCTGCTCCGTCTGTCTGTGCTTCTGTTTCCGTTTTCCTCACACAGGTTTGAGGCCACTTTGAGTGCATGCAGTTCTCATACTGCATGTAACAATCGTTGCCTCCTTCCTGCCCTGCCAGGTTGCGTTCATATCTACTGATGGCAAGCCAGTTACATAAATGAGAGATCAGATCCTGGCTCCCTCCTGTTAACCAAGAACCTACTCCAAAAAGAAAGAACGAAGTCACACAGTTAATGTCCGGCATCTCGTGACTAAGCTCTAAAATCAGGACAGCAAATGTGTTGAACATTCCATGTGTAAAGTGGAACTTTTTGACCCTATTCCTTCTCCTCGGACGAGTCCTCCATTAAACTGCTGATCCTATCCCCCGGTTTCTCAAAGTACGAGCACTCATACCAGGTTCAGCCGGTGCTCTTCCAACCTACTAACTAATTCCCTGGGAGCTTGGATTCACCTGGTAACCAACCCAACCACAAATGTATTCCCAGGGAGGCACCAAAACAATCAAAGGGAAATGGAAATGGTATTTGACTGAATATCCAATGGCTGAATTTTCTCTTCAGGGAAAAGGAAGATATTGTCATCTCCCACCTTAAGCATTCTTTTTTCCTCCAATTCCTTACATAGAATTTGCAGGACCAAGCAACAATCTTTTCAGTGTACCGGCACCTTAACCATTCCAACCTAAATTAGTCTGGATCCGCCACAGTCTCAGGCTACATCTCTAGTGTAAACGGAGCTGAAGTGTGCAGTTCGATAACCCTAAATAAAGGCAAAGATACCAGGGTGGTTCTGAGCCACAGGGGTTGTCGGAGGCGGGGGCAGATAGTGACAAACTGCATGCTGAACACACAGGATAAGGTGTGCGGGGCTCTGTGTTGTGCTGGGAGGAAAGATGGGTAAGAACATAGGCAGGGAATATATATGTTTTGCACGTTGCAGTGAGACAAGCTTTATTGTACACGGAAGTACCGTTTAGAGAAGCTATATAAGCTCTATGGGAAGAAGCGTTGTCTTAGGGTAGTGGCTGTGGGGTAGACCCACCGCAGGCTGTCTAGAGCTTGGAGGGAATGGGCTATTTGAATGTAAAATGATCTGATCGGGCCAGTCTGTCTCCTGGTAACGAGGAGGTGGCTCCTGTTGATTCACCAGGAGCAAGGAGACAGACATTCACAGAGGCTGTTTGTGTGTCTTTTATATACTGCCCATAAGACCCAGAGACACACTCATTAATGGCTGCAGGGCTTTTAGTGGCACCACTAACCGCAGAGACCGGCATATTGGATGGCCTCAGGATACCCTCGGCCTGACTGTAGGACACGTAAGTGTTATATAACCTGTGGTAACAACCAGAGCCTGGTGTCCCAGGGCAGCCAGAAACAGCACGGATTTTCCTAAAGTAGCTCAAAGTCTTGCTCCATCCTAGCTCACCTCAAACAAACCAGCTCCCATGGCAAAGGTTGACTTATTTTGATGAAGCCTTCAACTTGTACAATCTTTTCAAACCTTTCAAGTAAATAGCAACCAGTCAGAAGACGGGGGTTCCCCATTCTGCCACTTATCATGTGTAGACCAGGCCAACAGCAGCCCAGCTCGAAGGCTCTGACACTGCAGTGTGACCGCACAACTGCGGGGAGACTTGCCCGAGGACACAGAGGGATCCCATTCAAGCTCTCAGATCAACTCACCACTATGTCCCACCACTATGTCCAGTGGGATCTTTAGGTTTCCCACCCTCATTTCTGATGGACGTCTAAACTAAAGTGCATACTTGGGTTTTGGACACTATGGTTCAGAGGGGGACAGATGGACAAACATGCCATCACAAAGACTCTACTTTCCTTTCATACTAAGGTTTTCACTACCAGGAAGAATGAACAGAATGGGATTTTCTGCTCTTCCTCTTGGTCCTCACAATGTAGAACTCTTGTTTTCTTTAGGTTCTGGAAGAAAAACCAGACCGGGCAAGGGAAACTTTGTTCCCTTGGTGGGAATACATATTGATTAATGGGATAATCCCATACGATGGGAAAGCCAAGACATTAAATGTGTGTAGTTTTAAAGATGCTATTAAACCTCAAGAGAGATCAGCCTTTATCCAAAAACCAATGAGCGAACATGTTAGACTTCCACATTTTGCTCTATACCTGTTTGCATTGGGCTTCACTGTGCCCAGAATTGTTACCAGCATGCGAGGCGTAACTCCTCCAGGGAAAGGCAGGCTATATGGCACAGTCTGAGGATGAAAAAACATGTGTATCAATAGTCATGTTTTCTTGGAGAAAGAAAGAAAAGTACGTTACTGAAGTTCAGTGACTATTAATATGTGTGAATAACAACACATAACTCTAACTTAAGCCACTGTCCGGACTCCCAGGCCACTGTGCCCAGGGCCTGAAGAGATAAGCTTCCTCACATGTAAAACTAAGAATCAAGAATAAAGCCACCAGTTAATTGGTGCCGAAGACAGAACACAGTCCTTCTTGGAGCGTTGTAGCTCTTATTACTAGGGCCATCCCAGTCTATAACTCATTCACTTAAACTATATTTTGAAAGGGCTTAAGCTAGACCTTACAATCAACTTTGACATTTTTGTGTCACGCTTAGGACCCTTGTCATATAACATACTTCATTATGTCACATTCTCGGGCTTCTGGGTTCTTACGTGTTCTCACAGCACCACCAGAGTACTTAGTATGTAGCAGATACTCAATATTTGTGAAATGAACACCTTCCAGTTAATACATTTCCTAGTTCACTCCTCAAATATTTAAGTTCAAGGTACTGTAAATATTCTCAAAGCTTCATCAGTGGTGTCTTCTTTTTTCACCCCCCCGTCCCCACCGTGTTCAACTATCATCAAAGTCTTTTATCTCTAGTCCTGATCTGTGCTAGTCCCATTCTGCCTCCTTCCCCGGATGTGTTCCATGCTGCAAATTCAACAAGTACAAACTGGAATTGTTTCTCCTGCCCCCTCCCCAGCCTGTCCCCTTCCTGAGTTCCCTCTTTGGGCTGTCCCTTGGCTGGTGCCCTGGTTTGTCCTGTCTTGAAAAGCCAGTCATCTCTGACTCCTAAGACTTAACCAGCGGAGCCTGGGGCTCTTCCTCTGCGATCTCTCTCCCATCTGCCCCCGTGTCCCCCTCCACCTGCCGTGGACTAACCGGCCGTGGGCTAGGCCCTGCCCAATGCCACCCACACCCCCGACACTTTCTCTGCGCTTTCCTCTAAGCTGACCTAAAAGCAGGTCAGATGCTGCCCATGCCACCTTCTGCGTCGTCCTGAATGGGTCGGACCCCAGGCCACCGCTACTGAACTTCCTCAGAGCTGCTTATTACCCAGCTGGACCAGAAGTCCAGAAGGGAAGGGCCTGTGTCTGAGACGCGTCTGAGCCCTGCAGCGTTAAGATTTCGCACTTAGAATGTACTCATTAAAATGTGCTTTAATATAAATGAAAATTCGATCCTTACATTATAAAATTATCTTTATAAGGTTTTTCGAAACTAGATGACCTTGGTCTCTAGGTCTCCACATGTTCTCCCTATGATCCTGAGCGAGCTGTATGACTACTGCCCATTTCCTCGTGTGTAAAATGGGAATACCTTACAGGGTGTTGTGGGGTCAAATGAGATCATCCATGTAGAAGCACACTACTGGCACATTATTTACTCAGTGTTTATTAATAACAAAGACTTTCCCCCATTACTATGCTCTTAACATGATTTACAGTAAAGTGGCTTTACAGACGGCTTCAGATCATGGGTTAGTATCTCTTCATGCCAACACTACACATACTAAGCTCCATAACTATTTCTTCTGCTGGACCAACACACATCCCTTCTGGTCTTTGAAAAGTGGCTGGCTCTAAGCAGTCAGGATAAAGCTCAGGTCTCCCTGAGGCCCTTTGTAGGTCAGTGCCCAGAACAAGCGCCCAGCCAGAGCACTGCAAAGCGATGGCACTACAGTCCCAGAAAATTGCTGCATTCTTCCTTAGCTCTGTCCCAGTCATGGTCAAGTACATGAAATGACTAATGCCATCTTACCAGTGGTCCCGCAGGGACACCAGCGGGGCTGGCACCAGGGTAGGCCCCATGCCCACTTGGTTGTCCAGGGTAGGCTCCTGGTGCAGTTGGTCCAGGATACGCAGGGTAGGCACCAGGAGGTGCCTGTCCAGGGTAGGTGCCACCAGGAGGTGCCTGTCCGGGGTAGGTGCCGCCTGGAGGTGCCTGTCCGGGGTAGGTGCCTCCAGGAGGTGCCTGTCCGGGGTAGGTGCCACCTGGAGGTGCCTGTCCGGGGTAGGTGCCACCTGGAGGTGCCTGTCCGGGGTAGGTGCCACCTGGAGGTGCCTGTCCAGGGTAGGCCCCAGGATAGGAAGCCCCTGGGTAGCCCCCTGCCCCAGCAGGCTGGTTTCCCCATTGACCAGGCCATCCTTGAGGGTTGGGGTTCCCAGACCCAGAAAGGGCATCATTAAGCTGGAAAGAAAGATGTAAACAATTACTGGATGATAAACATTCACAAACAGGAAAACAGGAACATGAGATCCTTAACATAGAGGGATATGGGGGAGGTATGAAATTTTTATCAATAAATTATTTCCATCTATTAAATAGCTTTGTGTTCCAAAGGCTGAAATTAGACTTTGGGATTATGTATGCTTTTGATCAGTATGTCTCCCATCACCTCATATTGTGGAGGGTTGCATTTTCATAATTTGTTAAACTCAGAGATATCTGAGTTCTACCCTCTATGTAAAAGCACATATTTTCTAACTGACCTGAGAAAAACAATAAAAACCATCAGGAGGCTTGGGCTGTATCCCAGTTCCCACTGCTCAGCTCATTTCTCAGCTCCTGGCCCACAGAAGCCACCTGCTTCTGGCCCAGGCCTTTTGGTAAAGGAATCACTCTTAGAGAGTCCCAGGCCTTTCTCTACCTGGCTTTCTTTCCAACTCTGTTGCTGGAAAAACAAGACTCCAGCCCACAAGCCCTCATTAGACAGGTGAGGCCAGGGCGCATGTGGTCTGAGAGTTAGAAGAGAAAGTCTGGTGTTAAAAACAAAACTCCCCACCTATGTGAACTTAGAATGTTGGAAAACAGACATAAAACACTTACCGAAAAACTGTCCGCCATTTTCCTGAGAGGAGAAAAAAGAGATGACAGGTAATGATTCAATCTGAAGATTTCATGAGTTCCCATTTAAATTTAACATCAAAAATAGTTCATTGTGTAGTTCTAGTCAATTTATAGGCATTCTTCTAGGACAAGCCAATCCATCTCCAAAATATGTTCCAATCAATAGTGTGGAACCACAGAAACACCTCATCGAAGTGGGGAGATGCACTCCAGGATTACCAAACCCTATGAACCCATAACTTGAAGCTCTCATACACTAGCCTGTGTTCCCAGTGCAGGGAATAACAGGCCATACAATGCAGGAGAGAGAAGACCAAAGAAGACAGAGTTCTGCCCCCTTCCTGGGTAACAAACGTACACAGTCCTGGTCTACCTTTGGTCCTTCTTCACCTCCCTTCCTATGGTCTTTCCCCACCACCTCTTACAAAGGGTTCTATATATTGATACAGCCCACACTCTTCCCCCACCCCATTTTCACTGACACCCCATGGCCTCCTGGGTTTTAGTGGGAAAGCAGAGTTTATTGATTCCTATTGAGATCGGAAGGACAATGCCACTCAGATGCAGTTGTTGCTGATTATTTATTCCTTCACAGGCACACACTTCCGCCTGCCCTGCACATGCACAGTGCGGGCTCCTGTCTGGGATGAAGATGGATAGGCCAAGATCTGGATGGTCAAAGGGTCCACGGGCTAGCTGTGAGTCAGACTGTGTGCTATGGGAAGTCAGAGCCACAGCAACCACTTCTAAGAGGGGAGGCATGGTTTGAGCTACTAAACCTGGAAGGAGAGGTGAGCTGGAGATGGAGCAATAAAGAAAAAAGGAAGTCCTGGCTAGTGTAGCTCAGTGGATTGAGCACAGGCTGTGAACCAAAGGGTCGTGGTTCGGTTCCCAGTCAGGGCACATGCCTGGGTTGTGGGCCAGGTCCCCAGTGGGGGCCAAGTGAGAGGCACCCACACATTGATATTTCTCTCCCTCTCTTTCTCCTTCCCTTCCCCTCTCTCTAAAAATAAAAATAAAAAAATAAAAATATTTTTTAAAAAAGAAAGGCAAGCACAAAGTGCTTGCTTTTTAAAAGATACTTGTTATTCCAAATGAAATCTTTGGCAGTATAACAAATCAAAGTTAGGGGGGGAAAAAGTTAGGCAATGTGGAGGAAAATATTTTGGGGTGGGGCAAAGAGGGATTGCCTAGCCAAAAGCTGCCCCAAGGGATGGCCTGGAGACTTCATTCCTGCTCTCTTGGGCCCCACCCGCTGGCTGCTGGGAGGGTGTGATAGCTCCTCCCAGGCAGCTACCCAGCACGGAGGGGAGGAGGAGAGGACGCCACCTGCAGCCAAGGCCAAGGTGAGTTTTCTGGGGCGGAATTACCTGTGCTATGGCCAGAATTACCTGGACCTTAAATTCTCAGAATCTCATTTTCCTTGAGTGGCCCACTTGTGATATTTACTCAATTATTTTAATAAGTGATATTGCCCCCCAGGGGTCCCAACCAATGATGACTACTTGATAGGTCCTAACTATGTCAAATACTAGATTTTTTGGTAAAAACTCAGGCAGAACTCCTAGAACTTCTTGTGCACTTCATTCACACACAGAGATACACGTATTTTTTTTTTTTTGCACACCTCCTTTAATCTGGGCCATAATGTTTATTCCCAAACATATTTGGAAACAGGTGACCACCATGGCCATCTTCCGAGGTGGGAAACCAAGGGTGATTTGGCTGGGAAGTCACAGTGACTCTCCCAGGGTTTACAGTCCCTCTATTTCCTGTAGTAGCTCACGTTTAAAGCCAAAGTTGGGCGCTTTCTGCCTGTGCTTCCTTCTCCAAAGGGCTGGCACTGCCTACAAGACTGTGCTGCTCCCGCAGGGGGAGCTTGAGAGGAGAGTTGTCACAGAAAAGGGAAAGAAAGGACACTTCTTAACTCAAGAAAATAAAGCCGCTCGTTTTGGATACTAGTAGAAAACAATCTTGGACTACACGGTGGGCGGAGAGCTCAGTTCCTTTGATTACATAAACCCCCCTTCCTCCCCTGGACGACACACCACAGGCCCAGAAGTGAATGTACACAGGTTTTCACTTCTTTTCAATATTCTCATTGCGCAGGGGCTCATTCCCAACCTCAGCACACTTGACAGTTCAGGTCAGACACTTTGTTTGGGGGGCTCTCCTGTGCATTGCAAGATGTTGAGCAGCACCCCTGGCTTCAATGCACAGCCGGTGAGTGGCACCCCTGTCCCTCATCAACCATGACAATAAAAAGGGTCTTCAGATGTTGCCAAATATCACTAGGGGAACTGGGGAAAAGGCAGAATCTGCCTGGTTGAGAACCACTGGTCTAGGCTAAGTAGCATGTATATCTTTACATACATGCACTTACACATAAAAAACAAGGTCGTTTCCATTGTTAAAGCTAGCTAAATCTGTGCCATTGGCCTCATGAAGTGTTTATTATCGTAACTCCAATCAAACCTAGATGGGTTTAAAGGCTGATTACAACCAGAAACTCACATAAAGACGGTACTTCCAAAATTTAACATTCATTCTTTCCAAAGTCTCTGCTCAAGCATTTTCAGCTTATTTTCCAACGCAACCAAAACGGTTTGAGTAACAGCAGATTTCACGTTACCTCCACGGTGCTTTACGAAATGCCTCAGACAACAGTCTGGGCTGTGTTGTGACACATTAGACAAGCCCATCAGAATAATTACACCCCGCGTTCGTGTAGTGCTTTGCAGTTTACAAAGCACTTTCACGTACCTTACCTATTTTGATTCTGATAAGAATCTTATGAGGCCGACAGGAAAAAGTTCATCTTTCCACTTTAGAGGTAAGGAACTGAAGCTCAGAGGGTAACGTGGTGGCCCTAAGTCATTCTGTCATTAGCAGGCCATGGGCCAGTGTCCAAGCAACCTGATTCCAAACTCAGGCTAATTTTACACAAATACAGAACCTCATATTTTGAAATTTTGAAGTATAATCCTTTAAAAGTGGTAGTTACTTCATTTAGAAATGATCTTTTTCATTCAGATCTACAAAACATGCTGAAGTTGTAAACAAATTTAAAAAGAGATCATGTTTTTGTTGGAAAACTAGCTGGGTGACTCAGTGTACAGTGATTTTGAACACAAGAATGCCATTTTGCACAGTCACTTGCTAATTATAAACACATTTAAACCAATAATGTGTACTTTTCCAAATATGCGCTCTTTTTATTTTCTCAGCTCCTAACCATCAGCTCTTTTTTTTGAAAAGGGGTATAACCAATGCTCTTTTGAAATCAAGGTTAGCAACTTTAGAACTTAAAAAAGAAAAACACCCACATAAAACAAAGATAACAAAAACCATCTATTTAGATAAATATCTTCCTTGCTTGCCTGGAAAATATATTTATTTTTTTTTAAGATGATAGTTTACATAGAGATAATCAGATGTGAAAAAACCTTCCCAAGCTACAAAATCACCGTGTGGGTATAGACCCATGTGAACTCCATTCTGGCATTCCAGAATCGGAAAAGAAAAATTACGTTGAAGACAAACAAAAAGATACAGGCAACACTACCTGACTCTTCCCATTTGGAAAAACCTACAGGAAGCAATTCAGTTTGCTTTGGAATAAGAAATTTAAACAGGAGTCTGAAGGTTGACCATTTTAATCGTGTTACTTGTAGCTCTACCCTTTAATAAAAAGCCATATCCACACTACTATGTTATTCTAGGATCACCTAGTAATTAATCCAGTAGCTGCGGCTCCCAGGAGCACCTCTGAAACTTCTGCTCACAAAGGGCCCAGACCTTTACACAAGCCATAAGGGAAGTTGATCCTGAAGGATTTTCTGAGAACCCCCAGGCCCTGCCCACACTCCTCTCTGAAGAACACCCTTGGGGGAGGCGGTCTACTTCCTGCCCTTGCTCAGACTCAGAGCATGGCTTGGGGAAAGCCTGCTTCCCACAGCCAAATCAGTGAGAATAAGTTGGAATGAGGGAAACTGATCCTTTAGTAGGATTTCTTTCTCATCATAGATCCTCTACATCAGGGAAGGTAAAGTTACTTTGTGCCTCTCGGTTACTGATTTTTTTCCCCCTATGGAAAACCTGAACATCAGTCAAGACAGAACACATGATACTTCGCAGCAAACTGTAAGGCTACAGCAAGCTCTATCCTGGCAGGCTTACCACTCAGAATTCAATGAGAAGAACCAGTTCAGGCACCTGACAGGATGTTACCACGCTGTCCTCGGTGGGAGTCTGTGTCCCAAACCATCACAAGAAAGAGAGGCTATGTTTGGGATCTCACAGTGAATCTCACAGTCATTCAGGGACCATCATCAGATGTCTCCCCAGAATATGGAGTGAGTGCTGATTCTAGGTGTGAGCCCTCCCCCAACATCATGGTTTCAAAAAGCAGCCCCATCCTCCCAAAGATCAAGGGTGAAGCACAACCATCGAAAAAACGAGAAACTCTGCTCTAGGGATTCAAAGTCAATGTCTGAAAAGGAGACCAGTGTGGAAAAATACATTTTTATTACACAATTTTAACTTTTATGGAAACTATTTTCTCATATGAAAGTTAAATATTGTAAACTTGAGGCAAACGAGTCAGAATTTTGGAAATTGGTGAGAATTTTTTCTTATGCTCTGTGCCCAAGTGGTCAACTTTTATTGCTATCATTTTTTAATTTTTTTCAGAATTAACTGAGCCTGCTTTCCATTTCTTTCCCAGAATACTGGAAACGGGCTGGGTCCCTGAGGTCCAACGGCCCTCGTGGTCCAGCAACCCAACTCCCAGGAGTCGCCTTACAGATATTCCACAGTATCTGGAACAGGAATGACTGACTTTAGGAGGTTGGCCTGAAACCCAAGTAACGGCCTCAGCCTATATGTCCCTGATTCCCTGGTACTAAGCGCCTAATCCTAAGAGTGGATGCATTTCAGTGTTTTCATCGGCATAGCTAAAAATTCAGAATAATCCTCAAACATGTTTTTGACACGCGCACACCCCAACTCACACTCGGACCCGCATTTTGCCGCTCTCGCCCCCCACCCTCCATCCTCAGCACATATCTGACCTCGTTAATGCTCACATTGCCAATCTGATCAGGGATGAGTCTCTGATTTGCAAAAGCTTAGAGTTTTCGGACTTTGCCAAGCCGGGAACATGACCACTCAGGCCTTGGGACCCGACCATTTTCTGTGGGATCAGCATCCAGAGAGGAGCTGCACCCCTGACGCTGCTGGGGTTGACAGACGAACTCATTCGCACCCCACAGCAAGATCAAGTACCCGGGCAGCCCAGTCACGGGTCCCAGGGGCCGCCCGTGCGCGTCCCTGGGCAGTACGCCCTGCGTGCTGGGGTCGGGGGCCTGGCTCTCGAGACCAAGCTTGGGCGCGCCCCTCCACTACCCTCTCGCAGGCAAACCTAGCTGATTTCGAGGTGGCCCTGTGGCAGAAGGGCGGGAACGCGTGGCTCGGCCTCCCAGTCGCCGCAGAAGGTGTCCTGTGCCCACGCCCGGCGTCCGAGGACACACCCGTCCGCCCCAAGGAGGCACGGACGTGAGTTCAGTGGGACGCCGCTAACTCCCCCCGAGTCTGATCTCTCCAGGGGTCAGACTACGGACCCTTGCCCGGGGGGTGCCCACCGCTCCCCTCGGGGCTCTCCAGTCGCCCGGGCCCGCGGCCCGCAACCCAGGGCCCCGGGAAGCCGAGCCCCTCGCCAGGACCCGCCCGAGCTCTGCAAAGGGGGCCGTGCGCAGAGCACCGCGCGGGCGTCCTCGCCCCCGCCAGGTCGAGCGGCCAGCAGGCGGGTCCCCGGCCCCGGGTCCCGGGCCCCCGCGACACTCACCACACGCCTGAGCACTTGCTCGCTCGCTCGCTCGCTCGCTCGCTGTGGGTGCGGCTGCTGGCGAGGTCGTTTTGTCCCCGACGGGGATGCGGGTGCGCGTCTCAAATGTTCCTGGTCCGGCCCGCCCCGCCCCTGCCAGGGCGTGGCCGCCGCCCAGCCCACCGGGCCTCGCCCCGCGGATAGGGCTGGGCGAGGTCCGGGCCCGGTCGGGAGCGAAGCGCACCTTCCGGACCCGGACACCGCGGGTGGGACCCTGAAGAGCGGCCCCTTCCTTAGCCGCTGGGCCGCGTTCCCTCTCTTTGCCTGAGACGGAGAGCGGGCGAGCCCGCGAAGCTAGTAGCGTGTGCTTCTTTAGGGAGTTTTGCTGGCTTGCTTGCCTTACCGATGTTTACTTATTTTCTGCCTGAATTGCAGGCACTCTCATCCCGTCTGCATTTACTTAACCCCTCTCTCAGCATCAAAGCCTCCCCAAGAACTGCACGGTGACTTGCGGGAAGGGACCCCGTTTTTGAGATGCACGGTGAGTCGCTCCCGTGTTCTTAGCCTCTAGAACTGTGATGCGGGCACGCACCTCGCAGACTGAGCTCCATTGTTTCGCTGTTCGCTCCTCACTGCATCCTCAGCACCTACCCGGTGTGGTACGTAGTAGGTTCTCAGGAAAGATTTGCTTCGTGAACGAAGGAAGGAACGAATGAATCACTTCCTAGAAAATCCGCTTTCCCAAAGATTGGGGAGAGCCCTGATGAACAATTAAATACAAAAGTACTTTTGGTAAAAACAGGGGTAGAACACCGCTACTCCTCTAGAAAAAGTTGTCACATCAAACATCGATTATTGCAAGAGAAATTGCATTTAGTATTTGGAAACATTTAACTGGAATGAAATGATTAAGAATGTCCAAGATGGATTTTTTTTAAGTGTAGACAATTAACTTGAAATGAATTAAAGACTTTAATGCAAGACTGAAAACATAAAATACATAGAAGAAAACAGAGGGGAAAGCTCCTCCCTAACCTCAGAATATCTTGCACACCTCACTCCCCTTCTGTCTCTGCATCTCTCGTGCACGTGGGGTCTCTGACTCTTCCAGGTACAGGGCTTCCCTACCGTCCATTTGGCGCCCTGTGACCTCTGGCTTTTCCCAAAATTAAAACCACCTTTGAAAGGAAAGAAATTTCAGACCGTCTATGAGATTCAGGAAAATATGACAGGGGCAGCTGATGGTGATTGGGAGAACCGTGTGAGGACACAAGGTGCCTGCATTGAAGGAGACGGAGGCGTCATTGTCCTGTGTACAATGTTCCTCGTATCTTGTATCTTCCGCAAGAAATGGCCCCTTTTCAATATTACATGGCTGGACACTTTCTGGACAGACCACGTATTTTCTCATCTCCTTCAAGTCTTGGCTCAAATGTCACCTTCTCCATGAGAGCACTCCGTTACCACCCTGTTTAAAATTGCAGGCCCCACCTTTCCCAGTTCCTCTTGCTGCTGAGCTCTAGCATTTATCAATTTCCAGCATGGTGTAAGCATTACTTATTTCTTACGTCACTATTTATTGTTGGTTCCCCCCACCTTTCTTCTACTCCCCTCTCTGACCGCAAAGTTCTTCGCTGTGTTATTCTCTGATGGATCCAAGTGGTACATGGTAGGCATTCAATATTTGCTAAATGAATAAATTCATGTAGTGTGGGAACTGGAGACAAATCCTGTGGCTGTTTCATTTTCCTCATTTTCAATATTTTCATATCTAGTTAACTACTTATTGCCCCTTAAAAGTGATTTTAAAAATTAAGAGTAAAGAATTCAATAAATGGGTTACTATGTTTGTAAAATACAGAGAAAAAAATGTTAGAGCCACATCAAAATTATAACTAAAATATAGAACAACCATCACTCAGACCCATCAGAAATCAAATTGAATGGGAGTCTGACAACTATGGAATTGAAGAAACCACATCCATCCAGACCGGTAGGAGTGTGCAGATTCAGAAAGGGCTGGTTCCACACCCACATGTGGTGGATAAAAATCCAGGAGGAATATTTTGGGAGCAAGGAGTCCCAGACCCACACCAGGCCCTCCAGCCCAAGGTGCCAGTGCCTGGAAGATAAGTCCCCACACCTTCTGGCTGCAAAAAACAGTGGGGGTTAAGTTGGTAAATGAAACTTCTGGAGTCCCAAGCAGTTCCTCTTAAAGATCCTACACACAGACTCACCTACTAAGACCTACTCCCTCTGAGCTTGAGCACTACGGTAGCAGCTTGGAAGTTACCAGTGGTATAAGGGAGGAACTGAAGTGTCTACAGTCTGGGCAAAGAGAGGCCATTGTCCCTTTGCTGAGCCCTCTACCCACAGAGTGGGTAGGCTGGTACCATACCTGAGACTCTATCAACCTGGCTAACACTGTTTGATCTGCCTTGGACATCCCCAGAGGCTCTGCCTGACCCAACTAGCAGGCCCACCCAAGCTGTTTTCCATATGAACAGCTGGTCTTGGCTCCTGCTGTACAACTCTCTAAATCTTATCAAACAAGCAACATCTGTTCTCAGAGAGCCCCAGGCCCAGCACTAGCAGCAGCCACCCTAGCTTCACAGCTTGGCTTTGCCTGGGAAAAACCCAGTACACGTAGCAACTATCTCTGATTGCTTTATAGCTCAGGCAGGGTGGCCCTGGGCAAAACACAGGTGGGGGCTGAGCTTGGCCTGCACTACCTGGGAAACCCCAGAGACAGTGTACCCAGTGGACAGCCACAGACCATATCAGAGCACCACCACCCTGCCCCTGCACAGCTGATCCTCCATAGAGGGCAAAGAATGGTACTTTTTCATGGCCATGAAATAGGTGGTAAGTGGTCATAGCCAGTCCTTGCAGCTGACTGGCCTGGGTAAATCCCTCCCATTGATCTGCCAACAGCAACCAAGGTTCAACTGCAAGAACAGGATGTACTCATCCCACAGAAAAGGTGTGTGTTGAGTACCTGGCTTGGGTGAAAAGGTAAACTGTGCCACTGGACCCTACAGGACACCTACTACATTAGACCACACTACCAAGACATGGAGTCAAAGCAGCTCTCCCTAATACATAGAGACAAACACAGAGAGTCTATCAAAATGAAGAGACAAATAAACATGGCCCAAATGAAAGAACAGATCAAAACTCCAAAAAAGACTTAAAGGAAATGGAGATAAGCCATCTATCAGATGCAGAGTTCAAAACACTTGCATCAGGTTGCTCAAGGAACTTAGTGAGGACCTCAGCAGCATAAAAAAGATACAGTCAGAAACAAAGTATACACTAATTGAAGTAAAAAACAATTTACAGGGAAACAATACTAGAGTGGATGCAGCTAGGAATCAAATCAATGATATAGAACATAAAGAAACAAAAAAAAAACAACCAATCAGAATAAGAAGAAAAAATAATTTTTAAAAAATGAGGATAGTATAATCAGCCTCTGGGACAACTTGAAGTGTTCTAACATTTGCATCATAGAGTTGCCAGAAGGAGAAGAGAAAGAGCGAGAAATTAGAACTCTATTTGAAAAAATAATGAAAGAAAACTTTTCTAATTCAGTGAAGGAAATAGACATGCAAGTCTGGGAAGCACAAAGAGTCCCAAACAAGATGGATGCAAAGAGGCCCACTCCAAGACACATCATAATTAAAATGCCAAAGTTTAAAGATACAGCGAGAATCTTAAAAGCAGCAAGAGAAAAGCATTTAGTTACCTACAGGGGAGTTCCCATAAGGCTATCAGCTGATTTCTCCAAAGAGACTTTGCAGGCTAAAAGGGACAGGCAAGAAATATTCAAAGTCATGAAAAGCAGAGACCTACAGCCAAAACTGCTCTACCCAGCAAAGCTATCATTTGGAATTGAAGAGCAGATAAAGTGCTTCCCAGACAAGAAAAAATCTAAAGGAGTTCATCATCACCAAACCATTACTTATGAAATGTTAGAGGGACTTATTTAAGAAAAAGATCAAAAGTTTGAACAACAAAATGGCAAAAAATACTAATCTGTCAATGATTGAATCTAAAAAAACAATCTAAGCAAACAAGAACAGAGACAGAATCATGGATACAGAGAGCATTTTGATGGTTGCCAGATGAGAGGGATGTGTGGGGGAGTGGGTGAAGAGGTGAGGGGATTAAGAAGTACAAACAGGTAGGTACAGAATAGCTGTGGGGGTGTAAAGTACAATATAGGAAATGAAGTAGCCAAAGAACTTATACTCATGACCCATGGACATGAACAATGGTGTGGGGATTGCCTGAGGGAGTGGGGGGGTTCTGAGTGGAGGGGGGTAAAGGGGGGAAAATTGGGACAACTGTAATAGCATAATCAATAAAATATAGAATTCCTGAATTCCACAAATAATGCTCTTTTTGATTACATAAAAATCTTTTATTACAATATTATAAGCATGTAATTCAGTAACATAACAATGTCACACTCAAGCACACCATGTGACATTTTAGGTGAAATATGCAAATTGCTGTTCATCTCTAGTCGGACATTCAGGTACCATACCAACCATACTCAATGGTATTATTTCTGCCAGACCCTGTATAATTAAAAATTAATAAAAATAATTAAAAAAATTTTATTTGTAGTTGATTTTGAGAGAGAGAGAAAGTGAAACATCTATTTGTTGTTCCATTTGTTAATGCATTTATTGGATACTTCTTGCTTGTGCCCTGACCAGAGAATCAAACCAGCAACGTTGGTGTATCAGGATGATGCTCCAGTGAACTGAGATACCAGGCCAGGGCCAAAGTAAAAATTTTAATGTCTGAGCCCTGGCTGGTGTAGCTCAGTGGATTGAGCGCGGGCCTGTGACTCAGACGATCGTGGTTCGATTCTCAGTCAGGGCACATGCCTGGGTTGCAGGCCGGTTCCCTGCAGGCCAACTCTCAGCAGGGGACGCGCGAAAGGCAACCATACATTGATGTTTCTTTCCCTCTCTCCTTCCTTTCCCCTCTAAAGATAAATAAATAAAATAAAATAATAATAAAAAATAAAAATAAAATAAAAATAAAAATAAATTTTAATGTCTGTTGTCCAGGGAACTGACTCAAGACTGACCACTTACTTTGGATAAATAGCAACTTTATTATGATGCAATTATCAGCCACCTATTGAATACATCTTGCACAGGAAAGTTAAATTATGGATACTGTTCTTTGAACTGCATCCATTTTTTTCATTAGAAGAAATAGATTAAGCATCATCATCTCATTTTTACTGTCAGGGAAAATGATTTCCTTATCTAAGCTCATCACCCATATCTGGGAACAGAAGCTAGAATTCCTGACTTTTACGACCCATCTAGAAAAACACTGAGCAAAGAATTCTTGCAGGAATTGGCTTATATAAACTAGGGAGAAAACCAGTTATCATCTGGTTCCTAAATAATGCCTGTACTCTTTAAAACAAACAGGTAGTTAACAAACTGGTGAAAGATATGTTCTGTCACCCAGCCTCCCATCAGAGGGGGAAAGTGCATGTGAAGGACTCACTTGATGGGATTGAGAGGGTGTCTTGACATCCTCTTGGACACACTCGAAAGCGCCTTATCGGCTGGTACTGTTCTTGCCCAGAAGTCACTGGGTGTGTGGCTAGGGACTGCCTATGTAATCATAACCTCTTTTCTGAAGAGGAAATGTGGCAACCAATTTACTTGCATGGACCATCCATATGAAATGACTAACCTACAGGAAGTTTGAAAGGACTTACCCACAGGCAATGGCCTTTGTCTCATAAGAAAATGCTGTAAATCTTAAGACTTTGAGTCATGAGGCCACACTTGTAGGCATGGTGCCACCACCCTTAGAGGACTAGCTGCTAGTAAGTAAGAAGAAGGGGCGGCCACTGGGCAGTTAAGAAGATGAGGGGTGAGTCACCCTCCTATCTTCCTTCCTTCGGTGATCTTGGGGACAGATAGAGCTCCTGCTTTAACTCTCTTACACCTGGGCTCACTTAGACCTGCCGACGTGATCAGACATCTTTTGGGCTTCACTCCCTTCCTGCACATCCCCATGTACACTCTGGGGCCAACGTCAAGCCCCTTAAAGCCAACAGAGAATTTTGCAGTGATCAGGGTGTGCATGGGAATTTAAATCTGTCCCCATGCAGTAAAGGGCTCATTAGTACCCAACCCAAAGCCAAATGAACTCTTCCAAGATAAATGTAAAAAGCAATCTAATAAAAGTGGTAGAAATGTCATTGAGTTAAGTTTTATGTATGGATTGTTGTGCTATTTAAAATAAAAGACAAGGCCAGTTTTAGGCCTTGAGCAATAGGTTGGCTGATTTCTAATAATACAGAGATTTGGGGAACCTGATAAAAACTCAAGACCCTGGGGGAGGTTATCTCTCCAGGAAGGGGAAGAGGAAGTTTGAGGTAGCTGGTGGCATGCCAGCAGGTCTAGAGGGCATCCGATGAGGGGAATTTGAGCTACAGCAAGCCAGGGGTGAGTAGGAGATGAAGATGGGAGCAAAGAGATGGTTTTCAAGGGTGAGTAAAAAAACAGGGGAAAAAAGTAGAGTAGAGAGAAGACCCAATTTCAAAACAGGAAAATGGACTTGGCAATGAAGGATAAAGAGAGAATGAAACTATGGGAAATAGAGTGAGCCTGGAACAAGAGATGAGCAACCACCCAGAAAGAAGCTCAGATGACAGGGCCAGGTAAGGAAAGAATGTCTCACAAAAGATGAAGCTCTTATGCTGCATAAACAAAAGTAAGTGTTTATAGATAGCAGAATGCAGGAACGGCCAGGAAAGGGAAAACAAACAGATCTGGCCAGTTTCACAATGGGATGCCTGGGAATCGATGGCAAGTTTGGCAACTCTGTGTTCGCAGAGTGTCAGCACTCCAGGTGACAAGGGAGAAGTTGAGTCAGGCATTAGGGCATTTGGTTTATCTGATGCCAACAGCTGGATTCAGAGTTGGAAACACGTGGGACGTGTGGCTGGCAGACGGAGGGCCTGAAGGGGACGCTGCGTGTGGAGGGGAATCAATTTCTGCTTTGAAGACAGAGCAGTTTCCACACCCAGGACAAAACGATTGCGCCTGTCCGCCATTCCTATTTCCAGTCACGGGTATTCGGTGGGGGTCTCAACATATGCATCACCCATTTCACAAAAGTCCACCCCTTCCAGCTCATCAAATGAACCGGCTCATCAGAACCTGGTCAGCCAATGGAATGGGGTTGGTGTCAGTGACATCCCAAATGCTGGTTTGCAAGGTTCCTTGCCGTCCTGCGGCTAGAGCTTCCCAGGGTGCTTAGGAGGGAGACCCTTCCCTGTTCTTGGATGGAGAAGCCAGAGGACCAGGGAGTGAAAGGTCTCTCTCCTGCCACAGCAGGTGGAAAGGCCCTTCTCCAGTCCATCCTCAGCCCATCCTTGTCTGTCTCTCAAGCCTGACCCCAGGCCTGCCTTCTGCATTAGCTCCCACCAAAACCCACATTCCAACCACAGCCCCTTCTCTATGTCCACAGAGCTGCTGGCATAACCAACCAGACCTGCCACAGCCGATGCCAGAACTGCTGACGGAGCCCAGGTCCAAGGTCTGTGCACTCAACCACTACGCAAACTGCCTCTGAGAAAACATAAACCGAGGGGAAGGGATAGAGTGTATTAGTTGGTTAGGGTTGCTGTAACAAAGTACCACAGGATACGTGGCTTATGGAACAGAAATTTATTTTCTCCCAGTTCTGGAGGCTGGAAGTTTGATCAATATCCTGGCAGGGCTGATTTTTTTCCCAAGGCCTCTCTCCTTGGCTTGCAAATGGCTGCCTTCTCCTTGTATCTTCTTGTAGTCTTTCAGCTGTGCATGTCTTTGTCCAAATTTTCTCTTCTTATAAGAATACCAGTCATATTGGATTCGGACCCACTCAAATAACCTAATTTTAACTAAACTATCTCATCTCCAATTGCAGCCACATTCTGAGATGCTGGGCATTCGGACTCCCACACGTGGACTTTAGAACAACACAGTTCAGCCCAGAGCAGGCAGAGACAGTGAAGGAGAGGAAGAGGACAACTGGTATTGCAGCTAGTGTGCTCAGGCCACATTTCCCCGAGGAGGTGATGTTGGAATGGAGGTCTATGAGAAGGGGGCCACCACAGAAAGATCTCAGGGAAGAGAAAACAGCAAGAACAGCCCTGGGAGTGGCAACAGAGAACAGTGACAGGATACACATCCGCTGGACATGTCTCCTGCCCACAGGTCTCAGAATTCCCCTCCGTGCCGTCCTCACCAGCGTAGCTCCTGCCAGCCGTGCTGGTGCCTCATGACCCCTCAGCCCGGCTGGAGTTGACAAAATTCAGAACTGAGCTCTCAAAACAAGCTGAACATTTGGATTATTTTACCGGGGAGCTTGATTTGGGCCCCTGTGTGACATGAGTCAGTTGGCATGTGTGACTGGGGGAAGCACAGGAAATGTTCTGCCCCACAAAATGACCAGCAGAGAAAGCTGATCTGCAGAGCTGAAGTTGGTCGCCTGGCAACAGGGAGCCCTGATACAGAAGGTGGGCCCTCCCGGGGCCTCAGGGTAAGTCCTTGTGACTCCTAGAAGGCCAGCTCGTCTGCGTGCGCTGCTCCAGCCAGACTTGAGCTAGAGGGAACTTGCTTTCAGTGTTGTTGCCATAGTTACTGCTATGGGACTCATGTTCCAGATTTCCCCACAGAATCCCACACTGCCCACCCGTGGCTCAGGGGCCTCAGAGACACGTTGCTCCCAGGAAGGCTTTTCTGGGAACTTTGCACTGGGCTGCACCATCTCTGCAAAGCTGCCTGTCCACTGTCGGCTCAGGCTTGCTCAGATCCACCATTTTTCACATGCCTGGGTTGCAGGCCTGGACCTTGGTTGGGAACGGGGGCCTGAGGGAGGCAACCAACCAATGTGTCTCTTGCACGTTGATGTTTCTCTCTCTCTTTATCCCTCCTTGCCCTTCTCTCTAAAAATAAACAAAATATTTTAATTTTATTTTAAGTACAGTGTTGTTTAAGTACAGCTTTCTGCCCTTTATCCCCACCCCAGTTCACCTCCCTAAAAATAAATAAAATCTTTAAAGAAAAAAAAGTCACACTCAGGTGCTTTCGAGAATGCTGGTTCCCACAGCCAAGGAGAGAGGTTGGGAGAAGTGTCTGATCTGAGGACCAGCACAAAAGACTGATGGAAAGGCACACAACACGGTCAGGCACTGGGTTGGTCAGGTTCCCCCCGACAGGAAAAGGAACTGACTGAGATGGTTTTGATACAGAGACCTGAAGGGAGGGAGGATGTCCAGGGCTGTGGGAATGCTCGTGAGGACCAACCTGGAATGGGGAGGCACCCAGAGATTAGCCACAGTAAGAAGCTCTTCCTCTCAGAGTCTCCTGGGCCCCAGGCCAATAGGGTACCATTTTCCAACTTTTCTGCTGCTCTCCCATCTCTGAAACGAGTACATGACACCTTTCTGGTTTGTCATCGTTACTTTTACTGCTACTATTTTTATACTCGCCATCATGGTGGGCAAGTGGTTATTGAACCCTGTGCCATGGGCTTTACGTGCATAATCTTGAGAATCTAGTCATATTTACCCCATCAGTTAGTCCTTTTTTTATTCCAAATTCATGGAGGGATAAAAAATAAAAACTCAAGAGCATTTAACAAGTGGGCCAAGTTCACACAGCTAGTAAGTGGAAAAGTTGGAATGTGAAACCAGGCAGTCTAATTTCTTGACCACCATAAGCACTGCTATGTACTGGTAACTACTAAGAAGTAGAAGATAACAAAGGTAGCAGGTGGGGTGGGGGTGCAGTTAACCACAGCAAAACTTAGAGTAAGTCACTGGTGATGTCGCAAGTGGGACCAGGCATCTCATGGTCCCACTTCCCTAATTTCTTCTTAAAAGCTCTCATGGGACTTGGTCTAGGTTTTATCTGGAAAACCATCCTCCCACACATCCCCTGCCTGCAGGGTCCCATGCAACAGTCACGCTCCCCAATTTCAGCAGGTTGGGGGTGGCATTGGGTTGCTCTCCTTGCCTGACTGAGCCATGCAGCCTTTTTCAGAACCTCCTCCTGAATTTCCATTCTGGTTTTGGTAGGGGAAAGCCCCTTCCACTAGCCTAAGAACGCCACGTAGGGAGATCTAACTTCCGCATCTGCTTCTGTAACCTGCTTCTGCCACGTAGCCTAAGAAGAAAGACGGGAGTATAAAAGAAAGACCTCTGCCACTGCTCGGGGCTCAGAATTTGGAGATCGCTCTCCTCTGGGCCCCCGCACGTAATAAAGATCGTGCTCCTGAGCCCCTCGGTGTCTGGTCGCTCCATTTTCTGTAACAGTTTGACCCTCTTGGTTGCTTCTTTGTCCTCCTACTCAGCAATTGCTCGAGTTTAATCCAGGTTGGGAGCCTGAGATTTCTCTTGGGACCTGAGGTTCCTGCACTGGGTGGCCCCTTCTCCTCCCACTCTCCTCTACTTCCCACCTTGTGAGCCCTGCCAGTTTCCCTGGTCCCGCTCAGAGCCTCGTCCAGTGTGCCTACGGTGTGTGTCACCTAACCAAGTGTTAGGTTGGTTCTGTCCTCAATCCAACTTCACACATTCCACGCAACTTTCTGAAACTCCATTTTCCAGCAGCAGAAGAGCCCCTAGGCAACATCCCAGGACCTGTCTGCCTTCCTCCTGTGCCTCCAATTGCCCCTGCGCAAGACCACCCTGCAGGTACATCTGCCCCCGCTGGCCCTCAGGCAGAAGGGGCTGAAGTGCCTTCAGCTCAGCTCTCTGACCTGAGCTGGGTGGGATTGAGCAAGGCTTCCGCTGCTCACGTGCAGGAGCCCCGTGCTCCCTCCCAGCTGCCTGTGTGATGACTCACTGCCCTCAGGCCCTTGACTCTACCCTGCAGCCCTCGTCCAAGCCCCACCTCGGGCTTTACTTCAGGAAGTGACTTTTGAGAATAGTAAAATACTTTTCACCTACAGGGAACAAGAATGACAATCCCCAATGTTGTTAATAACAGACACATGCGCACACAAGTGACACCCCACAATCAGGCTTGTAAGGAAGGGCATAGGTAGCAGTTTCCTGGTGAAGGTGGCCAAGTGTGTTAACTACTTGTCTCCATTATGCCCACAAATAGAGAAAGTGCTTCAGATCGGATGGGAAAAGAACAAGGGCAGGCCAGAAGAGTGTGAGTCTGAGACAAATTGCATGTCTAAGAGGAGAAAAATCCAGCTACTTGAAGAGCCATCAAGTTTCTCTCTTTCTTTTTAAAGATTTTATTTATTTTATTTTTAGAGAGAAGGGAAGGAAGGAGAGAAACATCAATCCATTGCCTCTCATAGCACCCGGGCCAGAGACCAAACACACAATACAGGCGTGTGCACTGACCGGGGTAGAGCCAGCACCCCTTCGCCTTGCCTGACACCCAGCCAGCCGAGCCACACTGGTCACAGCTGGGGACCATAAAGTTTCTGTGCCCAGACAAATCATGCCCTAGGATGTAGACTGCAAACTTTTTAGTGATAACACATTTTCAGACACATCTTAATATCAACCCTAATTTTAAAATATTTTTAAATAGTTCTATTCATTTTAAGTTAAAATTGATTTAACATATATTTCTTATAAAGTTAACCTATGAGGAAAAATTGCTATTTTGATGAATACCAAAATCTGAAATAATCAATATAAGCATAACCATTGCAATCTCATATCAAGCTCAACATTTAATTTACTTGTAGCTATTATTTAAGTTGCAAAGAGTAAACAAATATTTCTTAAAAGCTTATCTTGTCATTTTTATATGTATACCACATTTTTTTGCATTTTTCACAGATGTTGCATTTTTTAAATTGCACATTTTAATTATAGTTGCCATACAGTATTATACTAATTTCAGGTGTACAATACAGTGGTTAGACATTTACATAACTTGCAACATGATCATCCCGATAAGTCCAGTACCCATCAGACACCAGAACACTTTAAAATTTCCAAATCAATTTACTGTTAGGACAATTGAATTTCTTGTTCTAGGTACAAAAGTCAGATGTGAAATACACAATGCTTGTTATTAGCAGTAGAGCCTCGTGGCAGCTTACACATGTGTTTGTGAAAGCTCGCTGAGGCCCAAGAAGAGCACGGGCCAAATTCATGCTTCTGAGCCTGGGTGGCAGCTGAGCGGGCACCACGCTCTTGGAATGGACATCAGAAGCCGGTGCAGACCCTCCACCGCCCTAATCAATGGCATGCAATTAACTAGTCTATGGTTCTCCAGTCAGATGAGGGACTGGGGTGAGGGGTGCTAGTGATTTCAAAGGCGCACAAAATTTCACTTCAAATTTCTGTTAGGAAAAGAAGAAAGAAGAAGGAAAGGAGGGAGGGTCCAAAGAGCTTTGTCCCAAAATGAGGATCAAAAATCTGTCATCAAAAGTTTATGTGCCACTGGTTTCCACTGTGTTATAATTTTGGCAGCTAACAACTGCATGTTTGTGTTTTTAGTTATAGGTTTAAAAAAGTTTTAATGTATTCTAATGAAATTTAAGAATATTTAAAATATAAAATTTAAGTCAATTTGAAATATAAAATTCAAATCAGATATGTTTAAAAGATGAAATACAAGTCACTAGTAACCTCACAATCACTCCAGGTAATCTGAAAACTCAGGCAAGATTTAAGAAGATGACCAGAGGTGACCATAACACAGTGGTGTGCATGGTTTTGTGGAGAGCGCATAGGCCTCTGAATGTACTGGTGCGGCTTCAAATGGTAACTCACTAGCTACCTAAGGTCCTGCAGTTAGCACCTTATTAAACACACCACCGCAGGTTCATCATCTGTAAAGCAGGTAGAATGCCACGTGCCTCCAACTTGTTGGAGGGATTGAGTGAGTACATAACTAACGCACCCATATAAATGTTAGTTCTCCTCTCTCCTGTTTCCCATAATGCAGTAAACTAGACTGGACTTAGAGAAATCATGGCTACCCACAGCAGCCCCACCTTTGACTCATTTCTCTAGAGGCAAAGATGAACTTGCATTTCGTCATCCACATCGACACCTGGCCTTCCATGCTGCCAACAACACATTTGCAAGACAGTCCACAGGCCCTGGACAGAAACATTCAATGCAAATGGAGGCCTTCTTTTAGAGAGAAAAATGACAGAACATGAGTGGGGCAGACCACTCCAGGCCCTGGCTCCGCCACCCCAGGAGCACAAGAGTAATTCGGCAAAGGACAGGAGGAACTTCTCTCGTCTTCCTGGGATTCTCCCTCCTTTTCTCTCTCTCCCCAGCCCAGCTCAGGAAGGAGGAGAAAAATAATCAGAGTTAGGAAGACAGAAAGCATCTCCCCATACTTTGATCAAGAGAGTGAAAGTAGCCCTGGCTGGTGTAGCTCAGTGGATTGAGCACAAGCCTGTGAACCAAAAGGTCGCGGTTCGATTCCCAGTCAGGGCACATGCCTGGGTTGCGGGCCGGTTCCCAGCGGGGGACTCACGAGAGGCAACCATACATTGATATTTCTCTCCTTCCCTTCCTCTCTAAAGATAAATAAATAAAATATTAAAAAAAAAAGAGAGTGAAAGTAAGCATCTCATAGCTTACTAAACGCAACAGTCAAGATGCCCTGCTGTGCAAGTGGTGTCAGTCACGCCATGTGTTAGCCACACCAGTGTGTTAGTCTTGGCATTCTCTGCTTCCTGTGAGTTTCCACCATTGGATCTACCAAAAGCATTTACTCATAAGGATGAACATTTAGTGTGGGTCTCCGGGCCAGGTGTCCCACTTCAGATCATTGCCTAAAAGAAATAGTGCTGAGCTATGAGGGAAATAAGTCAGACCTGCCTCTGCTTGTCTGAACCTTTGGGTTCCAGCACACATGCCTTTCAGATGCTATTGATCCCTAATAAGCTGGGTTTTTCATCTTTCAGTTTCAGAGGTCTGAACCAATCACGCCCTGGAAGGAGATCTGTTTCAAAGCACTCCTCTCTGCCTGGGTCCTTGGGATATGAAGGGCTACATTCTGTTTTGGTAAATTCTGTTCAGCTAGGGGTTCAAGGCCAAGAATAGTTAAAGCTGGAGACCAGAGGCTGGTAAGAGATTTGCTGAGATCCCCATAAGAGGTCTTTTCCCAATATTAAGCCTTTTTCATGACTCGTATTTCATGCCCTTTCCAGGCCTTGATATCCCAGGAAGTATTTGCCTTTCAAGAGGTCTCTTCCTTTGCTCTCTTGGGTCAGCTGTGGGCTAACCTGACCTTGTTTAGTTTGGACCAGTCAGACTTTGTGGCTGCCTGCTCACCTTTTATTTCACTCTTGTAGAGCTGGTGAGTGCTTTTTTGAAATGGCCTTGAAAAAGGTTTATGGTTTTTTTGTTTGTTTTAAATGTTTTTTTTAAGATTATATTATTTATTGTTAGAGAAAAGGGAGGAAGAGAGGGAGAGAAACATCAATGCGTGGTTGCCTCTCGTGTGCCACCTATTGGTGACCTGGCCCACAACCCAGGCATGCGCCCTGACTGGCAATGGACCTGTGACCCTTTGGTTCACAGGCCGGCATTCAATCCACTGAGCCATCCAGCCAGAGCTGTTTATCTGTTTTAGAACACAACCTCTTTATTTCTTCTTGAGACATACAATAAATTTTCATTTGGGGTGATGAGGATGAGCCAAGTACTCAAGACAATGGCTAGCTCTTTTCCATTTGTTCCAATGGAGGAAGAGGAAATTGAAACTCTACTGTTTTGGCCTATTAATATTCAGTTTAACAAACAGTGGCTGGTGAGGGCCATTCCCTGGCAGCTTGTTGGGCCAACCAGTACCTATATCTTTTGGTCTTGGGCCTCTCGAAGTTCACCACGGACAGAGGCCCTCTCAGAGTGTCCAGCCCATTTGCGGGCACTCACACCAATACTCGCCTCACCTTGTGACGGGCTCTTCGGGGAACCCGAATGCCTGTGGGGCTACCACAACACCAGGGTTTCCGAGGACGTGGTGGGCAGTTATTGTAGGGTTTAGCTCCCATTTGACACTGTTCTCCAAGCCCACCTGCAGGTGGTGACAGCTTCTGGGAGATGTCACTGTCGCCACACCTGCCTTCATCTGGATCTTTTCTCATTTTCCTTCTTGTCTCAGCAATTTCTCCTCTTAAAACGACTTCTTGTTTTCAGGGGATGCATATTCGGCTAGTTCTTAAGGAAATAGTTGATGACTACCCACAGATTTCTTCACAGAAACCAGGTCACCTGGGACTCCAAACTCCTCTACCGACTGCGTGAGGATGAGCTCCAGGTTCTTTGGGCCGGCGTTTTGTGTCCTTCCCCAGCTTGTAGCTGCTGTGCCACCAGTGCAGGCATGGCATCAGGCCAGCCAGCGGAGCTTCCCACCAGCGCTGCCGGCGGACGGATGACAGTGCCTGATGCTGGAGAGCAAGGGTGAGCCTGGCCTTGAAAAGTTTCACAGACTCTTTCCCTGTTCTCGGTTTGCTTGCTGTGTTGCAAGAATGTGACTCAACAGCCTCCACACCCTGATGACTCAGCCCAGCTTTAATGAGTGGTGTTTTCCAGGCCTTCCCTGGGCGGTTGTCCAGGTGCTGCCTAGGCTGGGGCGCTGCCCTTGGAGCCAGGATGGGAGTTAAAACTGCTCCCCACAGGCAGGCAGAGGCAAAGACAAGGTGAATTTGGGGTTGTTCCATTCTCTAACAGTGCAGTTTCTCTTGGCCCTTCCAAGGCCCAGCCTAAGAGATATAAGTTAGATGTTAGAGCTTCCGTAGTGGGATCAGTTTTGAAGGAATCTGGCAGAGTGATTTCCTCTTACTTTGAGAAAAAGATGGTTACTAGGGGTTACCTGAAAAGTAATCAACATTATCTTTAATTAATTGGTCTTTGATTTGTGGGGGTTTCAATTTGCTGGAAGAAGAAAGAGCTGACTATTAAGAAAATCATATAATTAGCAAATCAGAGTATTTCAGAATCTCTGGCACAGAAAAAGAGATCACTGTGCACTGGAAAAGGGCCAGGCACTGGCTGGTGACCACAGGAGAGAGATTAGCGAATGATGTTGGCTGGTAAAGGTATGCTTCTCTTTGGAAAGGAGTTGCTTAGGAAAGGGTATTTTAAAAATTTAATCTTTATTGTATTTTTTCCATAGGAAATGATATTTAAAAATTTTTTTTAGATTTTATTTATTTTCAGAGAGAGGGGAAGTGAGGGAGAAAGACAGGAAGAGAAACATCGATGTGGAAGAGAAACATCAGTTGGTTGCCTCTCATGCACCCCCAACTGGGGATCTGACCCACACCCCAGCTACATGCCCCGACAGGGAACCAGCAACCTTTCAGTTCTGAGGCCGGTACTCAATCCACTGAGCCACACCAGCCAGGATGGAAACAATATTTTTAATTATACTGTTACTAAATGGGAAAACTTTGGTCTACATTAAACTCTTTTTTAAAAAGTGATGTCTACCTTAAACTCTTTTACCAGATTAAAAAAACAATCAGCCATCCTTGCAAACATGCAAACACATTTCTGTTCCTTGATGGGCTATAACAAAAGCAGAAGACTTACACAATTATCAGTTGTATGAAAGGAGATGAAATCTGAGCACAAGTCACACATTCTCCCCAAGAGTCTTCTCTGTTTGCTGCAAGTTATCTGTGAATTATCTGACACAAAACGGCTGTGTACAAGGCCTCTGGGCTATGAGGACATGGCAGACTCTGTCAGGAAATGCACCCCAGTTCCTTGTCAATGCAGTGACAGAATTTTCATAATACATGTTTTGGCCAACTAAACTTGCCCTGCGGGGTGACCAGGCCCCTCTCCTGCGGCTCTGGAATCGCCTCGCTGTGGCCTGGCTCGGCCCGATAGGAAGGTCAGGCCTCCTGGCTGCCTTGAGCCTGGAGTTTGTTGCCTGGTTCCTGACCACAGCTGTCGGCTTATTTGCTTTGTTTTGTTTTAAGGAGGATCTTCTTATTCTGACGTAATTTTCATTCTACAGAAAATTTACAAGAATAGTAAAAGAAACTTTTTATAAACTTCGATCCATGTCTTTGCATTTTTATTTGCATCTTTGCCTTATTTGCTTCATTATTTTCTCTCTCTTTCTCTCTCTCTCCCATTTAAAAGTAAGTTGATGCTGTGCCCCTTGCCGCTAGATACCTCCCGTGTGCATTTTCCAAAAGCTCCTTGAGGGAGGTGACCGTACTTTTACACAGTACAGTTAACACAATGGGGAAATTAAATACCAATAAAATACTACTGTCTATGAGGAGTTTGTATGGAACATAGTACAACAATTAATAAGTAACAATGCAAGAGTACACTGTTTCACGTACTCATAACTGTGAACTTACTTTTGCCCCATCCTCTATTTCACCAATTGCCCCCAAGTGTTCTTACTTTTTTTCCCCCTCCTTCTCCTGATCATGCACAGCATTTTGTTGTCAGGCCTACTTATTTTCCTGTATTCTGAAACATTCCTTCAGCCTTTCTTTGCGTTTCTTGACCCTGACATTTTAAAGGACTATGGTTATTTCGTAGAATGTATTTCTATTTGGGTTTGCCTCATGTTTTCTCACCTTAGATTCAGATTATGCATTTTTGGTGGAATAGCACCGAATTGAAGGTGTGGCCTCCTTCAAGCCTCTTAATCAGAGGCACATGATATTCAAAATTGCTTTATACCAACACAGTGATGTTAGGTTTGATGAATCGATGAAGTGTTGTCTGCCACTGTGAAGTTACTCTTTCCTTTGTAATTACTAAGCAGTTTCTGGGAGCATACTTTGTGACTCGGTAATTATCTCTGTCTTATCAAACTTTGCCCATCAGTTTTGGCATCCATTGATGGCTTTCTGCCTCTGTCACTGCTTTTATGTGTATTATTTATATGGATTATATGTATTCTACTGTGATGAGAGGTTTCCGTTCACCTCTACTTATTCATTTGTTTTTGTTTATATTAATATGGATTATTTTATTCAATGGGTTGTAATCCATTACAAATATACTTTATTCTGATACTCCAATTGTCTTCAACTCGGCCGGTGGGAGCCCCTTCAAGCTGATTTCTGAATTATTTCAACATATTCCCATGATTTTTAAACACCTTCTTATTTTTTGGCAGAAAGTAAGATGTTCCAGGATCGCCTTCTCCTTGCCCTGACCTGGCCCTGGGATAAGTTCTTTCTCAAGGATCCCTGGTTCCTTTAGAGGGGAATGGTATTTAGAGACCAAGATCTTGGTGTTAAATATGCTCATTCCTACTGATGTAGACATCTCAGCAGACAGAATCAGTTAACAATACGCACAAATACACAAGGAGGTACATAAATACGGAGATAGTGACATGCATCAGAAATGCACATGTGCGTTCAGAGAGAGAGATTAGGATTAGACACAGATCTGCAATTATACCATAACTCTGACTCCAACTCCAGTGCAAAAACACTCCTTCCACATTTGTAACTTCTTTTCCCAACAGTAAGGAATCCAGCTTCTATTTGCCTCAAACTCAATAATACACAAACTGCAGTTTCAGCATTGCTAATCCACAGCCTTGCAAAAAGTAAACCTAATAAGAGTTCAATTTGTTTATAATTGTTAAGGTAAAATTTACAAACACTGAAATGCACAAGCCCTAAGTATACAATTCAATGACCTTTGGATACACCTGTGTTCCCCTCCTCTCTGCATCTTCTCAGAAAGTTTCCTCCTTATCTTCCCAGTCAGTGCTGCCCCCACCAGAAGCGATGAATATTTTGCCAGTCTGTAGTCTCAGTGAACTCCCCTGGTTTTGAAGCCCCATCTTCATCTTTGCCCCACTCTGTGCGCTCCCCCCTCTGAAGCTCGTGCCTGGCCTTAGGTTGTGTTTTGTCGGTTTTCCCCTGATTTCCCAGATTTGGTTTCCAGTGTGGCCCCCGGCCTTTCTCCATCCCCAGGGCCAGCAAGTTTGCCCCTCCTCCAGGTTAGATGTGGATTTGGTTACTATATTACTAGTGGACATTCCTCATTCTTCCTTTGGGGCAAGGATCACTGGCCTGAAGTGTGTTTCCAGGATAACATCATTTACCGGTGACAGTTTCATAAAAAGGCACAGTTCCTCAAAATTTGGCAACACCGCCCTATCTGGCCCTGCTCGATGGCTGGATTCTGAGCCATGTCTTCTCCTCTGTTACTACATCTTGCTTCCTTATTCCAGCTGGGTGACTGTCACAGTCCTCCCTACCTAGTGACAGCTGGAGCCAGCAGCAGATGCGGCTTCTCTCATGAGGATATCTTGTGAATATGACTATGATAAACAGAAACCATGTGTCTTGTGGGTGTTCAGTCAGTGTGAAACCACTCGGTTCACCACCAAGACGTGGCAAGTGGCCAGAGTTGGGGGCATAGGTAGAGAAGGTGGGTGGGCCCCTATGCACCCTGTAAACAACTGCTCAAACAAATACCTCCTTTTCAGTAGTGCAGGGCCTGGCCAGAGCTATATAGTGCAGGGCAGAAACTAAGGTGAGGCCTCAGAACCTGGAGGCCACACCCATATTAATATTCAGAAAGCCGTGGGGTTATAATGGCTTATTTTTCCAGGCTCCCTAATGAAAGGGGTTAGTGTGGTTTAATCAAAGAGCATCTGAAAGGGCTCTTTGACGTGCAGGCATGTAGTGCCGCTCTTCACACTGGCCCCGGATTGTGTTAGCAGTTTCATCAGCAGAGGCTTTTCCTGCCTGTCTCGTGTGCCCGTGGAATCCCCCAGCCAGGCTGAGAGCTCCTGGAGGGAGCTGACCGTGCTATGCTCCTCCTGTCTCAGCACCAGTTCCCTGTCAGGCGACAGGGGTCCAGCAGATACTTCTGAATTGAATAGAATCTTAGCACCGAGACAAGGTCTTCTTCCCAGTGAGTCCTACCCTGCTCCCCGCGCAGCACCACGCGCCAAGGAGGCTCTCAGATGGGCTGAAGGAGTCATAAACTAACTCCACTACATTTTGCTGAATCAAAGTGCTGTTACTCCTTTCGGGAGTCTCCATTTTAGAGGAGGATAACAACGAATGCGCGAGGTTTAGTAATCCCAGTGGAATTAACCCAATAGTGGAACTACAGGCAGCAGAGGACACTCGTGAGCAGGGGGCGCTTTGGTGCCCCACCAGTCACGCCACATCACAATGTCACTCTTCCCCTGAGGGCCTCAGAATGTTGGGTGATAGAGGGATCTTTGTATTCTGCTGACAGGCCCCTTTGGCTGTCTGCCTTTTCTGAGTTTTCTCTCTTACTCAATTTTCATCTGTTCCTTTGGCCCAGAAACAAATAGACCGTGACACCTTCTAAAGAGCCCTGTAGGCAAGTTGCCTTTGCCAGAAGCTCCTAGCTGCCAATCTTCGAAGTTTTCTGCTTTAATTCATATTAAGACTGTGGAGGTCAATACCTGCAGGCAGGCAACAAGGGACCCTGCAGGGCTGGATCCCTTCGCCCACTGCCAGGGACATTAGAGGATTTGGTAACAACTCTGCAACTTCCGTCCTTCACCCAGGTGCCTAGCTGTGTAGGATCTGCCTCTGCTGTGCCCCTCACTGCTGTCCTGACCCAGTTTAAGCCCTTGCTCTTACCTTGATTGTTCAACCGTCTACTTCCTAATGAGTGTGCCTGCCTCTGGTTGTGACTAAATGTAAAGATATTTGGCCATAATCCCAAACTTATAATTAGCTTCCTACTGGGGCCACCCATGACCCACTGGTCCCCACACGCAGGGACAAGGCCAGGGAGATGTAGTGCTTTGTGCAGAAGTCCATCCAGACGAGCTGGCCTGGGCCGCAGCTGAATGGGGAGGTCTCGTTGGAATCCAAGGCCAGAGGTCCTCTCTAAGCCTTGGCTTCAGTTACCATCATCCGGGGAAACGTAAAACGATGCTGATGGCTAGGCCCCACCCTCCACATTTATGATTTAATTAGACTGGGATGAGGCCCGAATGAGTTTAGCCTTTCTCTTGAAATGAACTTTTACACAAGTACAAAAGTATTTTTGTTCAAATGAGCTACAAGTCCATCATTAGTACATTTTTACTTATTATTACAAATTTTCATTGTGATTTTGAAAACGATTTTATTTATCTATTTTTAGAGACATGGGAAAGGAGGAAGAAAGAGAGTGAGAGAAACATCTACGTGTGAGAGATACATCAGCTGGTTGCCTCTCTCACGCACCCAACTGGGGACCTGGTCCGATCCCTAGGCGTGCGTCCTGACTGGGAATGGAACTGGTGACCCTTTGGTTCTCAGGCTGGCACTCAATCCACTTAGCCATGCTGGCCAGAGCTTATTACAACTTTAATTGTTGCAAAATGTTCCATGGAGTGCACGTATTTAACCATAGTTTGTTTGCCTTTTTTAGCTATTATAAAAAGAAACAGGATGAGAGCAATCACCACATAAATTTTCTTTATTGGAGGTGTTTTGTATTTCGTTAGGAGAAATTCCCAGAAATTTTATTTCGGCCCAGCTGTTTTTCAGATGGGTCTGAACTAACTGACACTCATTCCAGGGTGAATGAAAGTTTCTATTTCACCCAGCACTGGTCATCCGTGAACGTCACAGAAGGTTTATTCTATATTTCAGTATATAGGTCTGTATTTGGAGAACAACAGCAAACTGCACTAAAAGCTTCCCAGGTCCTGTGGTCCTGTTTCCTCAGCCTCTGGAGGCCTTGTGCTCTGATAGCAAAGGCCCAGGAGAAGAGCCCTCCGAAAGTGGGCACTGAAGGGAAGAACCTCAACATAGTGGGCACTCTAAGAGGTTTCTTCCTAAGGCCCAGGGCAAAGCTGGCCCAAGCCACCCCCCCGCCCAGGGCTTTCCAATAGAGGGGCCCTTTCCTCTGGCTGCCAGGGTTGGAGGTAACCTAGAAAACCAAGAGCACGTGACCCCAAGAGCACGTGGCCCCAAGGAAAAAAAGAAAAGGACCGGTCATATGTGATCACAAGCTTGGAGCCTCTCCCTTAACCTTGGGGAGCCCATGCCCCAGCCCTCTGCTGTGACTCCCAGAGCCTCTGACTGTGCCAACCACCCCCCACCCCATGTACCTCCCCCATACTCCACCCCCATAGCCTCGGTTTTTAAAGTATGAAAGAGCTACTGGGATATCGTAAACACATACTATAGAAAAAAACAGCGAAACTGAAACGCGCTCCCTCGTCTCCCTCCTGCCCTTCCCTTCCCCGGCGGCAACCTGACAGTGTGTATCCTTGATCTTTCTCTGCCCATTCGCCGGTCCTACTGTGTGAGAGACTGTGTGTGCAGGCACAGAGGATTTTTAAAGCACGTAAGTGGAATCATGCTATACATCGTTTTTTCCAACTTGCTTTTATCATTTAACATTATAGCATGGACCAGCTTGTGTTAGTTGATACAGAACGGCCTCATGTTTTTTCATGGCTGCCTGCTAACCCATGGTATACGACGATATCCTATAATTGGATACTTATATTGCTGATGCTTCAGTTGCTTCTCATTTTTTCTCTGTAACAACAGTGCTACAATGAGCTCCTTTGTGTATATGTCCTTGTGCCATTTACTTGGCTTTGAGTATCGCCACTGCCCAAAAACTCCTGGTGTGGGGTTCCAGCCACGCATACCCTGGCAGGGCTGTCCAACCCTCGGCCTGCAGACTGCTTGCGGCCCAACACAAAATCGTAAATTGACTTTAAACCTTTTTTTTTTGCTCTTCGGTTTTTGTTAGTGTTTGTGTATTTAATGTGTGGCCCAAGACAACTCTTTTTCTTCCAGGGTGACCCAGAGACGCCAAAAGGTTGGACACCCCTGCTCCTCCCGGGACTGACTCAGACCCTGGGAGAACACTCCCTGGCTCGGCCCTGGCCTCTGCTCTCGCCCCACTGTTTTGCCGTGGTGGTCACAGCACACCTTATAGCGTGGCCGCCTCAACAAGGAAGGTGCAAAGAGGTACAGCTAGTGCTCCGCTGACCATTTGGAGGAAAGAAAGTGGGCCAGCTCCTCCAAACGCAACTCAGCCAGAGAAAGCGTGAGAGTGCGTGTCTATCAAAGAGTTCAAGATGCTCTTTTGCCCCTGGGTTGAGGGTGGAACTGAAAGGACAGGGAATCACTGCCCACGAGGATGTGGGGAGCTGAAGCCATGGTAGAAGCTCTCCAAAGCAAGCAGCAGGGGGAGCGAGGGAGAGTGGTGTGTGTTAGTGTGTGTGCACACATGCATGTGTATTTGTGCATTTAGCCCCGAACCAAATGTCCTTGGCCCGTGGACAGAGAGAGCCAACCCTTGATCTAATGTGGTGTTGTACTTTCTGTCCTTTAAGTTTTTCAAGCACGCTGGTCCTGCAAGAAGCAATAAGGGCTAGCTAATGAGATGCAGACTGTACTCTGGGAAACAGGAAATCTGGTTCCATTTATGACTGCACCAGGGCCTGCCTTGGAATGTTGAGCAGCTCGTTTGCTGCCCTGTGCTTTCCATCTCTCTCATCTAGAGGTGCCATCTATCTGCCCCTTTGGGAGACAGGGGTTAGGTTTCTTGTTTTTCCTGCAAAATAGTGCTAGGGTCATTGGCTGTTAAAAATGAGACGATCCTTTGGATGAGAAATTTGTGTGTTTGAAGTACCCTGGTTGGATGCTTCCTTCTCCCTTACTTTCTGGCCACACAGAAAGAACATGTGTTTGTGGTACTGGAGGCAGGGGAGGAGCTTCCTGGGCGGCACCCCTTCTCGGATGTCTTCCTGCGCACACCACCGCAGAGGCAGATGCTGACCTGCTCTCTCTCAGCCCTTCAGAAACTTCGGGAAAGGGTGGCGTGGCCACTGCCAGAGTGGAACAATAAACAAATCTGCCTCAATCAGGGATAAGCTACGTTTAAGAAAACTAAAGTTTACTCGTGGAAAAATAATTTGTTTAGACAAATCAGGATTTTTTAAAACTTTTTGTTGAAATACACACACAGAAGAGTGCATATGTCATAAGTGTGCAGATTGGTGAGTCTGTACAATGTGAACACAACTATGTCACCCAAGTAACCACTATCCAGGTCAGGATTTAGAACATAAATGGCACCACCGAAGACCCCCGCACCCTCCTCCCAGTTACTAGTCCTTTGAGGTATAACCACAACCTGACTTTCAACACTTTGTATTAATCATGTCTGTTCTTTTTTGGTGGTTTAATATACTATTTATTTAGTTACTAATATGCACAGTCTATTATGCAACATTATAGCTGTCTTTCAAAACTGTAATAAAGTGTAGTCCAACACCCAGCCCAGGAGAAGACAGTAAACAAGACCAGTCCTACAGTGAGTGTCGCATAAGCACTCAGGCCCCCCTCCCTTTCTTGGACATCAAAGGGAATAAATAATCGGTCAGAGCTTCTTACTTCCACTGGGGTTTCGCCTTGCGTGAGTTACAGCTGTTTCAGAGTCAAAAGTCCAACTTCAGTCACCCTAGAGATGGACACTAATTATGCCTGTCCTCAAACTTTATATATATTGGTGAGATTACTCACATTTTGTGTACTCTTATTCATTTATTCTTATTACTCCATGGTATTCCATGACAGAAAGGTCCTACAGTTTACTTATTCCTTCTATGCTAATGGAATTTGGGGTTGTTTTTGGCTATTCAAACAGTGCTGCTAAGAACAATTTTACACATATCTCTTGGTGCTCCCGTGCAGACACTTCTGACTCGGACGTTGCTACAAGTGGAATTGCTGGGTCACAGTGTTTGCATCCACTGGACCTTGGGAACAGCAGTGACTGAGAGTTAGGAATGTTGCTGACAGATGACAGAGCACGAGATAAAATCAGGCCCCGGGCCTCACTCCCCTCCCAGGCCTGGATTACAGACCAGCCAGAGCAAACCAGTTACCCTCTGTGCTTCCTCGGCTGTAAACTGGAAATAATTAGTGCCTGCGCTATCACTTGCTGTGGGATGGGAAAGCCCTCTGTCAAGTCTCAAGCTGCACAAATATAAGCTGTCATTAAAATGAAAGCATAGGAGGGAGGTTTTTAATGATTAATGAGCACCAAAGCAAAACTATACTTAGGTGAATTTCCATTTTGAATTGAGTCCAGAGATTAGGGTAACTGCTCTGCTAGACAGAACTGCCGTCCCACTGGGGCCTCGCTAATGTTATTCTCTCAAACCCGAACACCAGGAGGAGTAACCTCCAAGCCTGTCCTCTGTATATCACTGGAAGATTCCTCCACCGCCTCGAGCCCCAGGGGTCCTCCCAGCTCTTTCTCTCCGTGGCCGGCTGCCCCAGCTCCTTCCTTCCCCTGCATCAGCCAGGAGTCGAGCTGATCTGGAAAAACTGGTTGGGCTTTGCCTGACTAGACCGGTTACAACACACCAGGAAACCAGAGGACGCAATCGTTTCATGTCTGCGTTATGGAACGTAAAGTCTGAGTATTGTCGATGAGGTGTTTTGGTCTCGCAGTGAAACTATGCTACCAAAGTTGAAATGGGGGGCTGTAAAAAATAATTGAAAGTAGCGTCAAAATCTCTTCCATCCCATGGTTCTACTTATTACACTAGTAGAATGCAGCGCCCTCTTCTGGCCAATGCCACATGTGCATGGCTGTAACAAGGGGATTGTCAGCCCAAGGGGACTGGGTTTTTTTTCGCCTGGAAGCAGGCTCATTTGGGGGTGAGTCTTGAGTAAATCACGTTGGGGGATCCACCTTCTCCAAAAAAGAAAGTCAAAACTGTGATGGTTATAGTGGAATTAAGAAGTACACGGGGATGTAAGGTGAAGCGTAGGGAATGTAGGTAACAATATCGTAACAGCTATGTATGGTGCAGGTGGTCACTTGAAGGGCCAGAGGGAACACTTGGTAACCTAAATGACTGTCTACCCACTGTGCTGTCCACCTGAAACTGACACAGAATAGTGTTGGGAGGAGGGGGTTATAAAGGTGACCAAATGGTAATGGGAAAAAACACAATAAAGATTAAATGTAAAACATAAAATAAATTTAAAAAAGGAAAATAAAATACCTTAAAATAGTGTTGAATGGAAACTGTAGTAGAAAATAAAATAATAAGAAAAAAACTGCGATGGCTAATTTTATATGCGATTAACATTTAAATTGGTACTTTTTTTTTACCTTCCATAATGTGGGTGGGTCTCATCTTTAAGAACAAAAACTGAGGTTTCCCAAAGAAGAAATTCAGCTTCAAACTACATCAGCTCTTCCCTGAATGTCTAGCCTGCCAGCCCGATCTACGAATTCGAGATTTACAAGTTCCCACAATTGCACAAGCTAATTCCTTAAAATAGATTTTAAAATAATACACATACATACATCCTATTGGTTCTGTTTCCTTGGGGAACCCTGACAATACAAAACCCACCTCCAAAACCCATTTTATATCAGTGACATCTCATTTGAATGAACATAAAGACATGAAGTACAGCAATGGATCTTTTGGGTTCAGGTTTAAGTCCTAGTCCTACCTAGCTACTTAATCATACTTAGCCTTGGTTTCTTCATTTGTATAAAGAATAAAATAGTAATATTCACTGAATAGGTTTTATAATGATGAAATAAGAGAAAACATGAGCTTAGAACAGTGTCTGGCTTGCCCTGGCTGGCATGGCTCAGTGGATTGAGCACCGGCCTGCAAACCAAAGGTTCACTAATTTGATTCCCAGTCAGGGCACATGCCTGGGTTGTGGGCCAGGTTCCCAGTAGAGGGCGTGTGAGAGGCAACCACACATTAATATTTCCCTTCCTATCTTTCTCCCTCCCTTTTCCTCTGTTTAAAAATAAATACAATAAAATCTAAAAAAAAAGAGAATAGTGTCTGGCTTGGAGTAAATACCATATTCTGCCATGTATAATGCACATTTTTTGCCCAAATTTTTGAGGGAAAAATAAGGATATGCATTATACCTGGTAGTACAGTACCTGAAATAACTTATATCTGGTCTTGTGTTTTGTAATTAATTGTTACATAAAACCTCTTGTACCATAGTATGTTAGAAAAATAAATGCTTAAGTTCCTTTATCATACGAGAAACAAGTATCCAAATATAAATAAAAAACTTGAATTAAGAAGATTAAAACAAGAGATCTTTTTTCCTGAAAGTTTGGGCCAAAAACATAGGTGCACATTATACAGACCAAAACACAGTACTTGATAAATGTTAGTAGTTATTATTATTATTAGCCCTACTGAGGGAAGCTGTCAAAGAAGGGCGAGGGATACGTAGTAGGGTCGTCTCGTCCACGCCCCGCCCCTCGTCTCCCAGAGCCCTCCTGCCCAGGGAGTCTCTGCCTTTCACCACCCGCTCCTGGGGACATTACAAAGCAATTTCTTGTTCAGTGTTGTATCTCTTCCCAACCAAAATTAAAAGTTAGATTCCAAATTAATGACGCGAAGTTATAGAAGAAACTATAATTATGACACAAAAGCCAAGTTCAGTAAATCTTGGTAATCACTTAAAACAGTAAAATTATTCTTTTAACATTTAAGTATGGAATGCAATCTTTTCTATGAAATGTAATCTTTTCTCCACGATACAACTTATTAATTTAATTAGAAGCTTTGTTTCTTTCTCACAATTTAGAAGGACTTTTGCCAGATGATTTGGTTGGTCAAAGCCTGTTTTTATTCATGTATTTCTTTTATTAAAGATTTTTATTTAGTTAGTTTTAGAGAGAGGGGAAGAGAGGGAGAAAAAGAGGGAGAGAAACATTGATATGTGAAAGAAACACCCATCAGTTGCCTCTCATGCATCCTCAGCCAGGGACCTGGCCCACAACCCAGGCATGTGACCTGACCCGGAACTGCACCGGCAACCTTCTGGTGTATGATATGATGCCTAACCCACTGAGCCATACCACACAGGGATCAAAACCTGTTTTTAAAGCTAGTCAATGATCTCTAGGTGGAGGGATTTAGGTTAATTTACATTTTCTTTCTTTTCTTTTTAAAAAAATATTGGTGTGTTTCATGAGGTGGTTCACCAGAAGGACCCACAAGAGTCAACAACAGGTTATATATACACACTGAGATTTATTAGAACAAAGAATACATAGCAAAGAAAACAGTACTAAAAAAATGCATTAATGTAGTCCAGAGAGTTCAATGCAGGCTTCCATGGTCGTTCCTTGTCTGAGGCCACACAAGGTACTCTTTCTCTCGCAGTTAACTATGGGGACCTGTGTGGGAAGTATTTGCCCACAGAAGCCTGTTCGTGTCTCAGAGACCAGGCTTTTATGGGGTGCTGGTCATGTAGGCATATGTTGTATGCCACCAGCTATGGCAAAAAAAAAAAAAAACCAACAAAAAGCAAAACTCAGGGCACTAACAATGAAACCATCAGTCTTGATGTTTGGGCAAAGCAACCGGACAAGAAGGTATGTCCATTCCTCCAGGTACATCTCACCAGCCCATCAGTGACTAACATAAAGAACACCGTGGTGACCGCATTCCCAGCAGTTGGCCAAGGGTTAGTCATGGGTCGATTAGAGATACGTAAGGAGGAAGCAACCAGACCTATTAACTGTTTCCTCACAGTCTGCATGCTTCTAAAATGCCTATAATTAACCTGTATTACTTTTATAATCAGGCAAATAACTATTGATACAAAGGCCTCCAAAGTTAATGGTTTTCTTTTTTAGTAATTTAGTGATGCTGCTTTGTGATCTCAGAGCATTTCCCGGTAGTCAGCAGAGCTGCTGAGAGAAGTAAAGCCGCCCTACTAGGCATTTCATTGATGCCCATAGAGCCTTTTACGAAAAACCACAAAAACAGGCCAAGACAGAGCACGTGAGATGGAGGGGGAGCCACAGCAGCAACTAGGCAACTTCCCCAAGTCAGAGATGAGTGAGTGGGAGAATGCTGAGCAGTGGAAGGACTCACTCAAGGTCCTAAATCTTACATGTTTCCTATTTAGAATTTCTCTCAGAACTCCCGCAGTGGAATAAGGCAATGTTTGCTCAGTCTGCTTCTTCTGGTTGTCTTTTCTGTGGAGCCCTGAGTGGTGGAGCTGCCTGGACCAAGTGTGCTTGTCCCAGCTCCCCTAGTCTGGGTTACAGGCTTCCCATCCGTCCCCAGGACTCTGTCTGTCTAGCGTTGCCCATGCGATTGGGTCAAGGGCCCTGTCTGGAACCTAGCAAGAGATTCATTTCATCTTCACTAAAATTTTCCCTTCTCTACCTTTCACTGACTCTCTTGTAAGTGGCAGGGTGGTATCTGTCTCCCCACTGGACTGCCAATTCCTTGATGGCCTGCTGGAACCAGGTTACACAGTGGGTAAGATTGTCGGTAGTGAAATGAAGTGACCCTGGGTTTGAATTCTGACTTAGCATCTCACTGGCTTGTGTGATTGGAGTTAATGGAGATAACAGTACCTCCATCATAAGGCTACTGATAGTATGAAAGGAAGTAATTGATGAGAACCACCCTGTCTGGTTTCAGAAGCTGTAACTGAAACCAGGACCTTGGGACCATAAGCCACTTAGGAGACAAAGCTTATCTTCTTGGCAGAGGTGCCTCTGCCCCCTTTTACTTTCCCCTACTTGGCCCTGGGCAGATGACTGCCAATGGCAGGTAGGATTCCTCAAAGGGTGGATGACCTAAGACAGATATGGTCACGGTGGGGCCATCAGGGAAGGACTTGGGGGGCTACAGAAAAAGGGGATGATGGATTCTCACCCCCACCCCCACCCCCGGGCTTTGACTTAGCCTGAGTCCTCATTCTGTTTGCAAGAAGTCTCCTAATCTCTTACTTCCCCAGCCTGACTAAAGCCTGAAAGAATGCAGGAGGGTGGTGCAGCCCTGGGCAGGAACAGGTCGTTCCCCAGGGACAATCCGGCCTAAGAAAGAATGCATAAAATCCTTTGAAACCTGCTTTGCTAGGAATGTCCTCCATTTTCTGATAAGGGTCCAAGCATGAAATGAGTTTGTTTCCCAGAGTTTTATGGCTCTTTATCTGACCCTGACTCAGAATAAGCCTTCAGAGTTCTTTGTATGTCATCTGTTGTGTGATCCTTACTGCCTGACAGTGACTGATGAGCTTTACCAGTACTCCTGTGCAAACTGAACCCAATCAAAGCCCATTGCGGAGCAGGCTCCTGGCCCTTTTCCTTTGAGAGATTGGCCACCTTTCCTCCCCAAGCAGACCATGTCTAGGTAGACTTATTCTCACCCATAGTGGCCTAGAGGGCCCTGTGAAGAGAGCCCTCCCAGCAAGCAATAATTCTTAATTAGCACAGAGTTTGGCATATAACAAGTGTTCCATGAGCATTAGCTATTATTTTTAAAATAGGTACTCTGTTTATTTGGGAAAACTCTATTCTCTGATCTTTTTTACAGTTTCTTTTTTTTAAATTTATTTATTTAATTGTTGTTCAAGTACAGTTTTCTGTCTTTTACCCCCATCCCAGCCCACCCCTCCATTTAACAGTTTCATTGAGGTAATTGACATCCAGTAGACACTGGATGAACATGTTTAAAGCACACATTGTCATAAGTTTGGACATGTATATACCTGTGAGACCATCAGCATAATCAAGTTAATGAACATATCCACAACCCCCAAAAGCTTCCTTATATCCTTCTATAACCCCTTTCCCCCCATCCTCAGGCAACCATTATTTACACACTAGCCAACACCTTCTAGAACGGTGTATGAATGGAACCACATAGTACGCGTTCTTTTTTGTCTTCTTTCACTCAGCCTTATTTTGAGATTTCGTGCATAACTGCTGAGTGTATCAATTGCTTGGCAAACATACCACCATTTGTTTATTCAGTCACTTACTGATGCCCATTTGAGTTGTTTCTGGTTTTGAGGTATCAGAAATAAAAATTCCATGAAGACGCGTACACATCTTTATATAGACTTATAGTACAATGGGTGGGTTACAAGTATATAGCTGCTTACATTTTTAAGAAACAGCCAATGTGCTTTCCAAGCGTCTGTAGCATTTTGCATTCCCACCAATAATAATAGAGGAGCGGCCCAGATGTTCCACATCCTCAGCAACAGGCAGACCCTCAGGCAGTCTTGCCATAGAAACGCAGTTATTTAAAGAGCTCCTGCAGTTAAGTACAGGGGGAAACACTGGGTTTCTTTACAATAGGACTTGTTAACGACTTAACGCACTAATGCGGGGCCACTTTTCCACCAGTGGGTATCCCATGCAGTCCCCTCAAACTGACTGACCCATGGAACCCTTTATGGAGGTGCTTCTCTAGCAGTTAGTGTTCGACAGAACACATCTTGTGCAAGGGTAAGGAAATGTAGATGTTGCTATAGCAGCCACAGACTAAGTGGTTGATACGAAACATCCCCTTGTGTACATTTCACGGGATAAACGTTCTGCTTCCCTGGGTTAGGAGGAAGACTAGGACAAGAAGCCAGGTAGAGAAATTGAAGTTGCTCAGGGTGTGAGCTGACCAAATTATTCAATCAAGGGTTTCTCTAATTTCCTTTTTGGAATAAATCCAAGGATGATACCCCACTTTCCAATTAGCACAGCACTGACATTTTCCCACAAATGGCTTGTAAACTGCTGCATAATCAGGTACTTTGAGAGAGATTAAGATTACAGAAAGGGGACCTCCTCGTGCTTAATGAGACCTCAAGGGACCCGGATTGCTGTGCGAAGGAGCTCCCTGCCATGGGGAAGGTCAAGGGATTCTAAAGACTTGCCAGTGAGTTTATTGGGGCCCTCTGCGTTTGCTGGTGGGAGGACAGCTGACTTAACCTGGGAGACAAACCAGAGGAAGGGAGAAGAGCTGATCGACGGTTTCCTACCCTATCGCATTCATTTCACTTCTTCTGTCTCAACATCAGCATGTAGGCAGGGATCCACACTCTTGGCCCTTCCTTCCTGCACACGAGGGATGCCTTTTTCTTGCTCCTCTTGCATTCCCTTCCCCAATTTGTCTCCTGCCTACATCCTGCTCATCACTGAGATTGTAGCTCGGACGTCATTTCTCTGGTGAGCTTTACCTCACTCCTACATACTAGGTTTTATTGTACTCTCCCCCTGGCCCCGGCACTAATCATAAGTATAATCAGTATTTGTTAGTTATTGTCTCTTCCGTTAGCTTGTGAGGTGCATGAGGGCAGAAACAGTTAGACAAGTTCACTACTTACCTACCAGCACATGGCACAAAATCAGGGGTCACTAAGTACCTGCCGAGTGGGTGACAAATACAGAGGCTGATATATTTTCACTCATTTAATGTAGGGCTGTTCTGTCTCCCTTGTCCTAGGTCTAAGTCTTCTCTTTTCCCTTCGTCCAAAGTTCAGATCCTCCCAAACTCATTCCAAGAAATGCCTCTGTTATCTAGTCCCTGATCAGAATAGCTGACATCACTCTGCATAGGCTGAAGTCTCTCGTGTAATCTGGAGCAGAGAAGAAGCCTGGGAAAAGCAGCACTCTCCTTTTAAACATGCGGTGTTTGGGGGTGTGGGGGAAGGGCAAAGTGGGCAAACGTTTGGAGGGCCAAATACATGGTAACAGAAGGCAACTAGTCTTCAGGTGACCACTAGTCTTAGTAGTGGTGAGCATGAAATAGAGTATATAGATATCGAATGATAATGTTGTATACCTGAAGTTTATACAGCGTTACTAACCAAGTTACTTCAATAAACTTATTTTTTTAAATGAGGTTTTCAGACTTCTTAGTGGGTCTGAGACTCTACGATGAATAGCTCATGTGTGATCCCAAACCCAGCACGAAGGGAGGGCGCAGCTGCGGGCAGCCCCGAGGCGAGTTATGCTGGCAGGTATGTGCTGCTGCCGTCATTGGGACGGGCGCTCAGAGAGCCGTCCCTGTGCGGCTGTTCTCGGGAACGCTGGGGACGCGGCTACTCAGAGGTACAGTAATTGCACTCAACTGCTTCAGTCAGTCTCTTCCCAGAGCACTCGCCTGCCTCTCATCTCTCCCCCAAACTCATCCACATACCCACGCCTGGGGTTTGAGATTTCCGTAGCCCATCTCCAAAGTCCGCTGCTTTCAAACAGGGTGTGGATGTGGTTAGGAAAATATGACTAGGGTCGAAACAGCTGGAGATGAGAGCAGTCTCCCGCTTGTGCGCTCTGTGAGACAGGACTTTTTTTTCATGTGCGAGGTACTTAGAAGCACTGACAGAGACCTGCATAGACGTAAAGGGGAAAGAATGGGCTCTGCCTTTGAATTTACCCACGGCTTGAAGTTGTTGTGAGGACCCGATGAGATAACGTGATTAACGCCCATAGGACACTGCATGGTCCATTGTTAGTGCTCAAAATATGGCAGCTGTTTAACCATTAGGTGCTCCTTGGGTGTTCCCAGAGTAATCTGTGCCCCCTGCCTCAGAAACATCACTCCGGATGAAGATGGCCTGCTCACTTTTTTTCTCATTTTAATTTTGAGGGTACGTTTATTAAGGTTGGGGACAGTGAGACTAGGAAGGGCTTAGGAGCAATGGGAGAGAGACTAGGCAGGGCTGCTGTCAGCTCACTGGGAAGTCAGAGAAAAGGGGGCCTTGGAGACAGGTTCAGGGGGTCAGCCTGGGACGAGCTGATGCTGCCCTTGGCTCAACACATCTCATGGGGACACTTAAGAGCTTAGGGGAAAAAGCATGCCTGAGAAAGAAGGGAGAGGAAAAGTGTGGATATGCTCCTGGGCGGGAGAGAGCCCCTGGAGCCTCTTGAGGGTTTCAAAGGCTGGGATTTTAGAGAGGTCTCGGGGGAGGGTCTCAATAGCATACCCATCAGCTTTCTGCTGGTGTGCAAAATGAGATTTATTCCCTTAACTTCATCTGTCCTAGCGTCCTAGTGTGTCTTGGCACAAGGCACTCATCAGATGGCTGCTCTCTTCCTGAGTAAGGTGTGTGAAGCCATTTACCCCCTGGTTGGGGAGGAGGAGATCCTTCTGACGCGCAGTTTGCCCCCCTCTGGCGATGTAGATTCTGCACGGCTTACACAGCATCAGTCACTAAGTTAAGTAGGAGCAGCTGTGGCCTGCTTGCCTTTCTCTTTCCTCTGCTAGACCAACACCCTCGTAGGCCCAACACCTAGAAGAATGCCTTCCAGGTCCCATAGCTCACCTCTGTTGAGTGCTTATAATGCCAAACACTGAGTGCTTGACATGGATTATTTCATTGAATTCTCAAAACCCTATATAGTTAGAAATGATAGTTATCCATGTCTTATAGAGGAAAAAATGGAGGCATGTAATGGTTAAGTACCTCAATAAAACTAGGTTTTCAGTTGTGAGCACACAAAAGCTTGTTACTGTGTTATTTATCATTTTCCATATGAACAGCTGTAACCCTAGTCTGCCCGCTGTGTGCGGACTGTGTGGCGCAGCCACACTTGGACCTGGCTGGTCAGGTTCCAGAATCTGTGTTCTTTACTGCTATACGGCTCCACCTCAAGCCTCACTCCGTTTTCCTCATTTTTCTCCTCTTCCTTAATATCACCATGAGACTGTATCATCCCCATTGTTGCCTCCTGTGTTCGGGGGGCTCAGTGTATTCTATGACTCCCTCTGTGCTGGTCCCACACGATGCCTCACACAGGGGACGGCTCTGCAGTTGCTTCTGCACTGGTCTACTGCTGGGTTTGTGCTGCGAACCCTCTCCCCAAAAATCTCTTGGTGCCACTAGAGACTCCACACTAGACTCAGTGGTCCACTATGCGGACCCTTCACGCTTCTGTGCTCTTAATGATAACTATCTGCTTCCAAAAGCAACTGAGAGCTTCAGTTTTATTTTAAAATTTTTGGTTTGAATTTTTAGAGGGAAGGAAAGGGAGTGAGAAGGAGAGGCAGGAAAACATTCATGTGCAAGAGGAACATCAGTTGGTTGCCTGTCACACGCCCCAAGCCAGGGACCTGGCTCACAACCCAGGCATGTGCCCTAACTGGGAATTGAACCAATGACTGTTCAGTTTGCGTGACAATGCTCAACCCACTGAGCCACACCAATCAGGGCAAGAGCTTCAGTTTTGGCACAAAGGGGAAACACTGGCTCTTGGGCCTCATACTACTGTTACTTGCCTCAGGAATCAGTCACCACTGAAGTCAGGCCTGTCTGCCTTTCTCAGAGAGAGAGTCTGGTTGAAACTAGGGTTTCCTTTCAGTATCAGGGGGTCAGATCCCATATGCTTTAAAAAGCATGTAAATTGCACATACAAAAGAGTATTAGATATCTTTGGAGCTAAATAAATACAGCGAATATTCATGTACAGCCATCACCCCCCCACCCCGACAGGACACCATGAGACTCTACCAGGTCCTCCACGTCCCCTTCCTCAGTTGCATCCCTCTCCCAGCCCTCCCCTCATACAGCCCATATGCTTTTCATTATACAAGAGCGTGAGCTATTTGAGAGCGATGCTCTTCAGATGAGTAAGTCAGATGTGATTCCGGAGTCCTTTGTTTTGAAAGGTGCTAACAGCGGATGACATTCAAACTTGAGGCATTTTGAGGTTTCACTTTCTATTCCAACCATTGTTTTCAGTGAGCTGTTTCCAACCCTAACTTCACAGTCACTGCAGCATGACAGTATGCTGGGAACAGATGCGTCACGAAATTGTGGTCAACGTGCAGAATTAATTTTCGCCACAGTTGGGGGACATACTTTTATGCAATAGCTGTCAGGATGTTAAGCTGAGAGTGCAGATGGTGAAGAGCAGGGTTCAAACTGCAGGAGGGAAACGGGAGTAGCCCATTAAGCTAGCACCGAAGAAAAAGTGTTTCCTGCAACACTCGAGAACTTGGTCGTCGGTTGGAAGCATTCTACTCAAACAGCCTGACGAGTACCCATGTGCTAACTCATGAAGCACCTAATCCTTCAAGGAGAGCTACAGGTTCTAATATTAAAAAATGTGCCCCAAACACCAAAAAAATGGAGAANAAACTGCAGGAGGGAAACGGGAGTAGCCCATTAAGCTAGCACCGAAGAAAAAGTGTTTCCTGCAACACTCGAGAACTTGGTCGTCGGTTGGAAGCGTTCTACTCAAACAGCCTGACGAGTACCCATGTGCTAACTCATGAAGCACCTAATCCTTCAAGGAGAGCTACAGGTTCTAATATTAAAAAATGTGCCCCAAACACCAAAAAAATGGAGAACTATTACTTCAGCCAGCAGATATTTCTGAAGCGGTTTAACAAGTTTTCATCACTTACTCCCAGCCACTAACGTACCCGATGAAATAATTTCACGGTCTCCTCCTGACCACCATTACTGTGATTTAGAAACTTGTCAGCCCAGGTCTGGAGGAAATGAGATGCAATTCTACCATAGATTTGGTAATGTTTTCATGCAGCAGTTTAAAAGACCCCCCAAAAAACTAGATGTAATTTTAGTGCTTCTCAGTTTATGAGGATTAAGCTAGGAAAAATCTTGGAACTTTGAAGGGAAATTGCTTTCAGAATTGGAGGAAAAAAAGACACAAGCCATGAAGGCAGAAACAGTTGGAGAGATGCCCGGAAAAGTAGGAAACCTTATTCCCATCTCTCCTTCTCTATCTAGTGTCTTTCTCCTAAAATGTGCTTTGCTTCCTGTCCTACGACTGGAATGTGCTCCCTTCTTACTTTGGGGATTTGCTGAAGCCAACGTGGCTGCGATGAAGTGACTCAGATTTTCTCTTCGCCTTCAAAAGATGCAGTATAAGTAGCACCCTAAATAATGTATGTGAATCAAAGAGTAACTTTTACACTAAAACCTAATTTTTAGGATGTTTCTTTTTTTTAGATTTGATTTATTTTTTAGAGAGGGGGAGGGAGAAAGGGAGAGAAACATCAGTGTGTGGTTACTTCTTGAGCGCCCCCAACTGGGACCTGGCTTGCAATCCAGGCATGTGCCCTGACTAGGAATCGAACCAGTAACCTTTTGGTTCACAGGTTGGCACTCAATCCACTAAGCCACACTAGCCAGGACTAGGATGAGTTTCTTAACTCAGGAAGTAGACACAGAAAATCTTCACTTGTATTCTTTTTGTTATAGTTAGAATAACCATATAATTAATTTATCCTTAAAACCAGGTTGCTGTTGAGAATGCATGGGGCATGGTAGTAGTAATTACTCCTGGACAACATAAACCAGAATTGTTCCAGGCAAAACAGAGTATATGACCATTTACAGTGCAAGCTCGTTGTTCAATAAATATTACTGCATTATCAGTGTATAACTTTTAGCCCTCAAACTTGACATGAAAAAAAGGGACATTTCATACAGATACCATTATTAGATGTGTATTATTTGAAGTATGCTAATATATCATCAAATAGGTCTTTTTGTCCAGAAAGAAGAATGTTCCATTTTTCTCTTCCCAGGGTACTTTGAGCAGCACTATCTGTTTTACAGATGAGGTAAAGGAGGACAGGAAGCCAGTCAATTGCACTAAAATCACGTGGCAGAGCTGAGCTCAAAGCTCAAAGCTCTTCCCTCTAGGTGGCGAATACACAATAGAATATACAGATGATGTACTATGGAAGTGTACATCTGAAACCCATATAATTTTATTAACCAATGTCACCCCAATAAACTCAGCAAAAATAAATTTTAAAAACCTCTGCCCCTTGAATCCCGTATTGCTCACCGAATCATGAAGGGCTGCCTTCTAGATTTTGATCAGTTTTCTGCTATGGATTCACCTTTCAGATAAGTAATCTTGTGACGTTTGTAAAGAGGTTCTTCCTACAGTTACTATTGTATAACCTTCTTCATATGGCTTCTAGAAAAAGCCCAAGGATCAGGACCCCTTAGGAGTCATGTACTTAGGTCCTTTTGTGTGTGAAGATTTCTTTGGACATTCAAGGGGTCCAGGTATTCATTTAGTACAGTACTTGAGATTTTTGTGTTGTGGTAACTAAGCAACACTTGAGATGTTTTAATTTAGCATGTCCTGCATTGGGAAGTTTAAAAAGAACTGTCAAGCCATACTTGGCAGAACCTCCCTTGGACTCCCACCCCCGCACAGTTCATGCACATCTTGGCCGCTCATCCGCTGCTTAGCAAGGACCTCTTCCGTCCCAGCCACTCTGACGGCTGCCCAAGCCCGCCCCCACTGCGGGGCAGCTGCACACTCATGGTGTCTTCAGCAACTGGAACCAGTCCTGTTCGGGACTGGTCTGATCATTCAGTAGCTTTTGCAACATTTCTCTCATCCATCTTAACTCTACTCTTAACTGCTACCACTTTGAACATTATTTGCCTTTGTTTATGAAGATATAACTAAGTTTTTAGTTTAATTCACTAAACTGTAAGGATATGCATTTCAAGCATCAATGCTAGCTTTTTAAAGGGAATATCCAATGAAACCCAGTGACATATGGTGTGAAAACATGCTGCAAAACATTCGATAAATATTGGATTTGACCTTCCAGGTATACAACTTTGGAAGCATAACCATGTTGCCATGGTAGCACCAAGGCAACCATGGCAGGCACTTGCAACACAGAGAACCTGTTCTTTAGGGAAGCAGCATTCTATATAGTGTATGTGGTTTAGAGCAAAAGCTTTGAGAGTTGCACCTTGGATTGTTCCACATGTGACCTACATGCTCTCTGACTTCTTAGCCTTAGCTTCATCATCTACAAAATGGGGTAAGAACTTTCCTTGTCTTAGAAGTTTATAGAGAGGATTAACTGAGGCTCTCGGCCGAGTAGTGTCAACTAGACTTACTTCTGTCTCCTCCTAAATTGTGTCTCAAAGGCTGGAGTGTTAAGAATCGAATAGGTTACGTGAAGTGTACTTAAGAGATTTCATTAGCTGCCGGGAAAGAAGCTGTGTAAGAATTAGGACAATACATGACATTCGATTTAACTTGGACTCTTTAAGAATTTAACTAGTTGAGTGTTCTCTGAGGAGTTTTCCCATAGCTTTGGACAGGGCTCGGTGGAGTTTTACAAGGACAAGAACAAGTCAGGATGTCTCGTGGAAGACAGAAAGGTCTACACTGGTAACCAAGGAATTGCATTAAGAAGGGTATCAGAGCCCTGGCTGGAGTAGCTCAGTGGATTGAATGCGGGCCTGCGAACCAAAGAATCATGGTTTGATTCCCAGTCAGGGCACACGCCTGGGTTGCGGGCCAGTTCCCAACAGGGAACCACGCGAGAGGCAACCATACACTGATATTTCGCTCCCTCTTCCCTTCCCTTCTAAAGATAAACAAATATTTTTAAAAAAGAAGAGTATTAGATGCTTGGACAAAATATAACACAGTGAAAAAAACCTAAGTACTTGTGACTAAAATGCTGGTGCCACCATTTATGTAGTATGACCACAGGAATCTACTCAACCTCTTTCAAGTTTTCCTTTTGGGGAAGAGAAAATCTTTTTAATCTAAGCTTTAAGGAATGCTAGTCTAAATGACCATTTAAAAACATCCCACATAAAACATGGCCACAGCAAAAACCTAACAAAATGTTAAATTTCCTCATTTCTTATGTGACACTAACACTTTAAGCATTGCTTAGAATTCCAGGTGGTCTGAAGTTGGGTACCACCCTACCCGGTTTCAGAAGCTGTAACCCCCTGTGGCTACTGCTGAGTAAAGACATCTTGGACCCATTACCCACTTAGCAGATAAAAGCTTGTCTTCCTGGCAGGGGTGCTGACTCTGCCCCCTTTTACTTCACCTTGCTTGGCCCCAAGGGTGGATAACTGGTTTGCCAAGGACAGGGAAGATTCCTCAAGGGAGGGATGACCTAAGACAAACAGTCATGATGGTGTCCTCAGAGAAACTTGGGGGACTGGAGAAAAAGGGAATGATGGACCCTCACCCCTCGGCTCTGACAACCCGAGTCCTCATTCTGTCTGTAAGGCTCCTATCTCTTGGCTGCCTTACTTCCCCAGCCTGACTAAAGCCTGAAAAAATGCAGGAGGGTGGTGCAGCCCTGGGCAGAACAGGTGGTTCCCCAGGGACAAACAGGCCTAAGAAAGAATGCATAAAATCCTTTGAAACCTGCTTTGCTAGGAATGTCCTCCATTTTATGATAAGGGCCCAAACACGAAATGCATTTGTCTGTCAAAGTTTTATGGCCCTTTAGCTAACTGACCTTGACTCAGAATAAGCCCTCAGCCTTCTTTGTATGTTACCTATCCTTTGATCCTTACTGCCTGATGAGTGATAAGCTTTACCTGTATTCCTGTGCAAATTGAACCCAAAGCCCATTGAGGAGCAGGCTCCTGGCCCTTTTCCTTTGAGAGATTGGCCACCTTTCCCCCCCAAGCAGATCATGTCTAGGTAGACTTATTCTCATCCATGGCAGCCGGGCAGGGGGTGCAGGTTGGGGCAGACTCTGTGGGCAGAGCTCCTCCCAGTCTTAGATTCTATTATTCTTGTGAAGCAGTGGTCATGATTTTAGCAAATCTCAATTAGGAGACATGGTCTCATCTATTAAGGTTTTAAATCAACAAACCTGTCTCCCTACACAACTTATCTTTGAGGTCTATGTAGCAAATTGTGTGCTTCCACCAAATACATATATTGAAGGCCCCACCTACCACACGATACAATTGGGAGACGGGACCTTTGGGAGAAAATTTTCATAAGAGTTCATGAGGGCAGGGGCCCTCCGTAATTGGACTGGTGCCCTTATTGAGAGACAAGAGAGCTTGCTCCTCTTTTCACCACGTTGAGAGGACAGAGAGAGGTGGTGATCTGCGAGCCAGGAAGCAACCTCACTGTGAAGTCAAATCGGTCAGTGCCTTGGACTTCTCAGCCTCCAGAACTGAATCAGTTGTTCTCGTTTAAGCCACCCAGTCTGACAGTTCAATGCAGCAACATAAAAACCAGCTCAAATGAGAACAATGTCCAAATGCTATAGGGACAAACTACAGGATGGCCTAAATTTTCTTCTGGTATTAAAATGCATTATCGCATTGCATTGTCTTCTTAAAAGCATTGCATTGTCTTCTTTAAAACGTTAGCTAACAGTTAGGATTCTATATTGCATTAGAGATCTGTTGCAAAAGGATTGGCACTGAGTTTTAGTTTTCATAGCTATATCTTAGATGGGTACTTCTGGGGGATATGAAGTCAGACCTCCCATTCCAAAGCAGAATGTGCTAGAAATTATTCATTCATTCATAGCCCCCTTCATACTGGGGTTGAAGAAATGCTAGTAACCAGCCTATGGAAAGAAAATGGCAAAATACACCAAATTTCACAATGTGATCCTCACTAACGGCCTATCATGGCCAGAGCAGAACTGCCTCTCAGTGGGAGTGGTGGGAGCAGGGATGGGAAAGGTTCCCTAACTCTGTGTACAGATAACCTGGTTACAGAGGAGAGCCTGGCCATGAAGGGAGAGGAGGAAATCCTCCCTCACCTCGGACATCATGTTGCTGAAAGAGAGTGTGTGGAGGGGTTGTTGCCAGGCGGCCTACAGCCATGCCTTAGTGAATGCAGATCACACACAATGCAGAGGCATTTTAGGCCCTTTTGTCTTTATGTCAACAAATTTGCATTAGGCTTTGGACTTGTTCAGGGAAGGCCAGAACTGGGCCTAAAGAATAAAGTATGTGGAAAAACTGTGAAACCATGAAAATACATTTTAAGAAAAGTTTTCAGGTATAATACACAAAAGCAAACAAGTTTATCTTTAAAAATATCAAGTATCACACCCATAGACTATTCCTAATTATAATTACTTCTTAAAGCGACATTTGTTTTTGTTTACAAATACAGCAGCAGGTGATAAAACCTAAAGTCTCAAACAGATTGCTTATAATTCATAATACAAACAAATGTTTATGTCTCAAATCACATTTTAGGCAGTTTAACTTAAAATGCATAGACAGTTACATACATTAAATTTGTCATGGAGTCAATGCAAACAATAACAATATAAAAAAAATACAAAAAACCTTTATAGAGCACAAAGAAGTCAAGTCTACTTAATGGCAACAAATCAGCATCTGTTATCAGTGACGGGCAGTGAATGTGCCCTTACCCAGGGGAGAGGAGGAAAAACCATCCCATTGTTTGCATGCTGGAAGAGCTACACCGACAAGACTACAATCTTGGAAAACGTAATTTCTTACTTAAAAAAAAGTTATAGCATACTTTGCTCTTTAAATGCCTGAAGGCTGGTCTATAATTTCCACCAGCAGGAATATCAAAACGTTCATCTAGGTTAAACTAGTAATGGGTATACTGACGAATTCCGTAATGCCACCCCTAGACTATAAACCCCTCAAGGACAGGCATTCTCTTTCATGTCTGTACCTCTGGCATCTGGCACAGCACCTGGGTCACAGACGTTTAAGTGTTGAATGAATGCAGTTCTCAGAACTATTCTAGAGCCAGAAGCTTGCACATTGCTTTAATACTATTTTATTGGCAATTTTTGTTTTACTTGGCAGAACTCTGAAAATAAAAAGAACAGTGTCTTCATGCTAAATACTGCTCTATTAGATTAAATTATAGTCCTCCCTGACTGCCACCCACCACTTTCTATGCATAGCACAGTGTATCAGTGTGATTCATCTGAATTTAGTCTTCTACTTTTCAAAAACGTTAACACTGGAAGGTCTGTGCTTAGGTTTAACTCCCAAGGTTTATAACCATGGCATTTTAATAAAGTTGGCACTAGATTACTCAGGGCGAGGAAGGAAGACATGGCACTCATCATTTAAAAGTGTGGGCAACTGAATGATATGCAAACTAGGCACAGTATTCTTACCGAAACTTTGAGTAGAGCTATGTCCATCTCTAGTTTTAAAAGCTGTATATCTGAGCACAATAAGTAGCACTATTTATGAGGTACAATATCATGGGCTCACTGACCTTTTTCTCCTAGAAAATATTCCAATGTTCCATTGTAGTGGTGTGATAGACTGAGGCCAAAAATTCACATTTCTTTTCAGCCCTATTACCAATCTCTACTGAAAAGAACAAACAGTAAAATGAAAAAGGAAGGAGGCCTTTGGTAATTTAAAAAATGCCTTGTCTGTTCCTGAATAATCAATATGTAACTAAACAAAATGGTCATTCTCAAACAGGAAAAGGTATCATCAGGCTGAGCCCAGCAAAAAACAAGCCAAGGTATTTTATAAATTCCTTTAAAGCACCTTGATTCTTGAGAACTGAGTATGTGAATATAAGGTCTATATTTTAAATTTTCATTTGTCATTTTTAGGCTCAACATTTCAAAGTCTAACATTCAAACTCCAGGAGTACTGTTCTTCAATGTTACTTCAACTATCTCCAGCAAATTTATTTTAAAAATTCTTGCTTTTAAGTCCAAATGCCAGCATAGTCCATACTTCATACTCCTTTAAGACCAAACACACTTGGTAACAAGCAGTCTTCCATAAATGCATCTTAGCCTAACGTGACTTATTCTGACAGCAAATCATTCCCTTGTACAAAGAGATGTTCCTTAGATGCTTCTCCCATTCCTCCGTGGAAACTTACATTCTGAACTCCATCCTGAACCTAAAAATACTTTTTGCCCAGATTATTCTCTCAAGAATTGAGATACCTCTTCCCTGATTTGAGAAATGATGTTCTAAATAATTACAAAAATAAAAGCAAATTGTGTTCCCTTTGATTTTTACTCTTCCATTTAAAAAATCTCCCCAATACCATTAGGAAAGTCCTTGAGAAGTAAACTGCTAATAGTATTGTCTAGGGCACACGGAGCAGCATAGGTCACTAGCCAAGTTAATACACCCACTGGGAAGAGGAATTTCAAATCTTGTGTTCACGGTCCTTCCAATCCTTTGACAAAAGATTTTTCTCCGATAACACCCGGGCTCCTCAGTTACAGACTCCCAAACTTGCTCCCTCTTCCTTCTTCAGTCAAACAGTATCCTGTCTAGTGTTACATTTAGTATCACACACATCTAAAGCCAAAGTTATCATCCCAATGCAGGACAATCCCAGCAACTAAAAGGAGACATCTTTGCTGCCATCTCACTTTTCCTATCATCTTATGCCTTCAAAGTCAGCTGACAAGATACTGACAATTTAAGGTACGGCCTTCTACAGTGACCTGCCCTGTAAATTGAAGGCTGCTTTGACAACAGATTTCCAAAGTGTTGTAGATAGCTGCCACTTGGCCTTGCAAGTGAGTATAAGATAAAAAGACTACTTGTGCCACTACGTAAGGCTGTCTAGCAACATTCAACAGTCTGAAAATAGCTAAACAAATTAGTTTCAATTCTGGAAGCTTGAATTTATCATCCACTTAAAAGGGAGATTGAAATACTGAATGTTCCTCCCAAAGGTGATCATCTTGATTTCTTAATAGGAGGTAGCTATCAAACCGTTACATTGGCAACATTTGGCATTCTTGACATTTTAACTATACAAGAAATAAACTACTAAATACTTTATTTCTAAGCAAAAACAAGAGCTCTAGCATAAACCTGTCCTATACTGGTGAAGAAATTCACAATACACTTTAGTGTAACCCAATGGATATATTAAAAGTTTCAAAATGTTATTCTACAAGTAACACAGTCAGTTCTATCCCCAAATTAGGAATCTGATTTAAAGATGCCAAGAAACTAGTCGGACTATTATGGTGGTTACAAACAATACATTTAAGCAATACAATCACACTTCTTTAAACTCAATTGCAGAGAACTATACTTTATTATTTTCAGTTTTAGAGGATACTTTTTAAGGATGGCACTAATTCTACCTATTTACCTGTCGACAAATACAGAACTGAACTGTTAGCCATGAGCACTCTACAAACAGATCCAGGATACTGTGCAAGAGACAATGACAGTGCTTAACCAGACTCTGAAAGACAGACACATTATTTCGATCACACTTGTATAAAGAGAACAGTCATGCCTGTATGACTAAGGTTCTCTCAGCAGAACTGCTATATGTGTTTACGACAGACCTCTCGAGCGTGCCAGTTTTCCGTATCAGGGGGGAATTTAAGGGATGCAATCCTACAGAACTGAGGGAGAAGCAGCTACAGGAAAGGGGTGGAAGAGTGTTTTCTGGGAACGCAAATTACTTGTCACTATGAAGCAACTCCCAAGGTTTCCTCCAGTTTGAGGTTTGACACAAAAGAGAATTATTTCCTTCCTTGAGCTCTTCCCAAATCCATATGGACATCCCCATCTATTCTAAAGCAATACAGAGACCACCAATTCTCTAAGAGCATAATTTACATACATGTTGGCCTGCATTAAAAAGAAGTTTCCATAAATCTCAGATTTTGGAGCTGTTTGACTCATGTGGCTAAAAGTAAAACAAATCAAGTGAAACTCAAAATGCAAGTTTTCACTAAATTCTCAAGGCTAAAATGAACACTGCCCAATAAACTCAACATCTGACAATAATTACTGCCAGTTCAAAAATGTATATTAAAAACATAACCTCAAGAGGACTAGATTTATTTATTCTATGGATAGAGCAGCTCAAGATGTTGAGAAGCATCATTTGTTTAAGCTATGACATTGTGAATATTTTCAAAGTGTGTTTATTTAGGGAAAAAGTAATTATAGAAAAATAATAAAAATAATTTGCCAATGAGGTTGCAGAGTCTACCAATAATCCACAACATCTTAGATTTTTAAGTATGTAGTTACATAATTTAAACAAATCCAAAATTTGTTTTAAACAAATTATATCAAAGAGCTATTCAATATACTTATTTTAACTTTCCATAAAAACTGAATAAAAATCACATTTTAATGATTTACTTTTACATTTTTATCTGATTGTATCCATCTGATATATTATACATCCAAGTACAAGAGGCAGATATCTTCTGAGAGGTGCAAGAGTTGTTCTTTCACGAATGCCCTCTAATAGTGAAACCAGCAATTTTTATATATGCATTCATGTGCATATACATGTACTTCAAAAAGCAAAGCGTCATCTCTTCATCCATTAACTTAATGGTAAGACTGCAATAGAAAAAAAAAAAAGTAAACTTCTAGATTTTGTGAATGGAGTTTACTCCTGTCTGTGGTTTAAACTTATTGCTTAATAAATCCAAACAGCAAGTCATCTCACTTATTCTGGCATACAATCTACAAAAACAATTTTAAAAGAGAATATATATATATATATAACAAGAAGTTATACTAATGAAAGGATGTTTTGGGGCATTTAATTAAGACAGGCTCTTCAACTAAGATGTCAACCCTACTCCGGCTTGGCCGACAGACCATAAAGCATTACACATATTCAGAACAGTGGCAGAATATTGAGCTGAATGCTGCTCAGAATCTAACAAAACCTTGGCTAAAAACACTATGGCAAGTTGCACAAATGCTGGGCCATGCTGTATGTCCGCTGCTCTGGATGCTCTAAACATCTACATCTAGTAACCATCTCTCCAGTCTGTTTCTAAGAGAATAAAATTTGTGTATAAATGTTATACGCAAATATAATTAAACCATGAAACACCACTGATTATAATCATCTATGCTCACTAAAAAAAAAACAAAAAAAACTTGATTCATTTTGAAGGTTTGTTAATAAATTATACTATAAAAAATGAGTACACCGAAATACTGAATTTCAGTAACAACAAAAAAAACCTACCTCTATATTAAGCCAGATAGGCAGAGATTATTATTGAACTGTATTTCAGTGTGATGCTATAAAACATTATTGAGAAATGTTTTTAAAAAGACCAATGTAATGCATCTCTGAGTTTACCTCAAGGATGCTGTTGAGGACACTGCTTAGTACACTATGAAGTCTCTGGGGATCTTTAGAAAACTTTTCTTTCCATTTTTAGTCCAGGAGTACATAATTTCGTGTTTTCATCCTTTACCTAAAATTTGAAATTTACTTCACACAGACACACCTTCTTTTAGCAAGTTTTAAAAGCTTTCTCATCTTCTAGCCCAAACTGGAGACAAATCATCTTTTAGTTGTGCTTATATGACTACTAGGTGCATGTTAAATAACAAATTAAACACTCACATGGGGACCACCAGGCATTGGTGGAGCACCAGAAGGTCCTGAAGGCACTTGAAAAGGGTTATTGGGAGTGGGATAGAGTCCTGGTGTGGGATAGGATCCCGCAGGGGCAGGATATGGTGCTGGTGGTCCCCAGGCTCCTGGTGGAACAGTGCCCCATGGGACAGGTGGTGCTGCTCCTGGTGCTTGGGGAGGAGGCGGTGCAGGATATGGCCCTGGAGATGGATATGGCATATTAGGGGTAGGATACTGCCCTCCCATTCCTGGTGCCCAAGGTCCAGAAGACATGGATCCCCATGGACCTAATGGACCAGCTGCAGCTGGATCAGTGGGTGCACCATATGGTCGCGGAAGCTCTGGAAAGGGCATATTTGGTGTAGGATATGGCCCTGTGGGGCCAGGCCCTGGCACAGCTGGGGCTGGATAAGGACCACCAGGTGGGGGGCATGATGGTCCAGAAGGAGGAAAAGGTGCCGGGGGTCCTGGAGGTGGTCCAGTGGGAGGCACGGAGGGATACATTCCTGTTGCTGCTGGTCCAAAAGGCACAGTGGATGGTGTTGCACTTGGTGGGAGTCCAGATGGCACAGAAGGTGGAGCACTTGGGTTATTCCAAGGGTTGGAACCTGGCCAGCCTTGAGGAGGTTGGCCGGGTTTTGTATTGCTCACAGCAGAGGTTTTGGCAGGGGAGTGGTCAGGTAGCGCATCTGCCAACTGGAATACAAAAAAGGCACGTCTCACCAATCTTATTTAGGAAGAAGTCATACCAAACACGACTATAAATACCTATAACATCTTCCAAAGCCAAGCTGTTCAGTTTAAAAACAATTCATTTAATACAAAACCTGAGTGATTACCTCGAATATCACCCTTACAATGCAAATTCCTCAGAGAAGCAGAAGTTTTCTAAATACAACTGATTAACATATTGTGGGTTCGAATCCCAGCTTTACCTTAAACAAGTTACATACTTTCTCTGAGCTTTAGCTTCTTCATTTTCAAAAAAACAGTTTTAGGGTTAACTTGAGGCTTTGCATGAGATAATTTATGTAATGCAGTTAACACAGTGCTGGATATTAATTTTCAATGATTGTTGGCTATTATTAATAATATGAGGTTGAAAGAGAGAATACTTCAAAATATATTTTCAAATGATGTACATAAGTAAATTAAAGCAAATAACCTATCAAAATCACATACCACCCCCCCCGCCAAAGCCCAACAATCACAGAAAGCGTCTCTTTCAAACTGAAAGACTATGGCCCGCTGTTCAAACTATGTTGTTTTCTTAAGAGCTAAAAAACTTAAAAAGAATAAATGTATCAACTTACCGAAAATTCATCAGACATTTTCCTAAAAACAAAAACAGAAAGAAAGGAAGAAAGAAAAAGAAAGGAAGAAGTAATATTTCAAAACCAGCGTTTACTGATTCTTATATATTCTTTATTTTTACTTAAATGGAATCTTAATCATCGATGTAAAATATTGTCCTCTATGTAGGAAACATTTCCACAACAGTCCAGATGGCTCTATCAACCTCATCCCTTTTTACTGGCGGCACATCATACAAAAGTGACTCACAATTTAGTTTTACATGCTAACCTGGTGGCAGTTTATGTTTGTTTGCCTTTTATATTGTTTGAATGAATGACAGAGCAAACATATCTGAACACATATCTTTGCTCGCTTGTGAGTCTATCACCAGGAAAAAGTACTAAAATGTAAGAATTTCAATCAACAGGTAGTTCTATAAATTCCACCTCAAAAGTCCATGCCAATTTAAAAGTCCCTTGTCAATGTACACTGCCCACCTTTTCCTTTTAACTCTTCTTTACCACTTGGTATTTTAAATTTCTAAATCATTTTCAATTATGGTAGGCTGGCATCTTGTTTTACACATGATCTTAGCCAAAAGGCCAAGAAGCAATGAAAAAATTGGCATCTTGTTTTAACTTAGATTTCTTTAAGTAGAGCATCACTTATATTTAATATCTCATTTATATTTTTTTCTGTTAATTTCCTCATGTCCTTGGGCTACTTGTACCAATTTTTTAAATGGAAGTAAATTAACACCTTAAAATGCAAGGACCTTACGCATTAGACCAAAAGGCTCTGTCATGTGTATGTGTCCAGGATACAGAACATTTCCCTGGCTCCCGAAGGGCTGCTGCTCATGCTCCCTTCCAACCAACTCCCCTCCCTCCCAGCAATCCCTTTCTTACCTAAGTGTTTTGCTTATTCTTTGACTTCTTATAGATAGAAGACAGTATGTACTCCATTACCTTTGATAATTTTACTACTTAGTAACACACATCTTTCTAAAAAAATGCTTTGTGCGATAAGTAAGGACATTAAGCTAGCTCTAGCTCTGTCATTTGAGACAAAAAAAATTTATCCCGAGTTCCTATTATCTCTAGATCCTTTAAATGGTATTTTTAGACACTATAATCGGTTTGTTTTGTGTAGTCAAACTTACCAATTCCAAACTACATATGGCTTCTGTGTTACAAAGGTCTTGTCTGCTACGCCAAGTTTTAAAAAAATCACCTATGCTTTCATATACTATTTTTATAGATTAACTTATTATAAACTCTTTCTGTTCTTCCAAACAATAGTCACTGAATAATCTACCTTTTGTCAAATGATTTAACAAGCTGTCTTTAATACGTTCTACTGCTATTAACAACTACTATTTATTAAACATCCATGGAATAGGCACCATGCTAAGTGCATAAGCTCATTTAATAGCCCCAGATACCTACAAATGTAAATTTCATTACCAGCCCCAATTTGCAGCTGGAAGAAGGAGGCTTACCAAGTTAACTTGCTTAAGGCCACATAGCTAGTGACCAGGAGAGAAGGGATCCAAACCCAGGTACAGACTGACTTCAGAACTAAGCTTCTTTACCACCAGGCCACTGTCATTTACCAATGGCATTGTGGACTCTATTCTTTTCTAATGATCCCACCATACAATTTTGCCTTAATTATGGCAGCTTTAGTTTTTAATAAATTTTAACATGAGTTGCCCTCCTATTACTGTTTCTTTTTTTAAAAAAGATTTTAGTTATTTATCTTTAGAGAGGAAGGGAAGGAGAGAAGGACAGAAATATCAACGTATGGTTGCCTCTCGCGTGAGTCCCCTGCTGGGAACTGGCCTGCAACCCAGGCATGTGCCCTGACTGGGAATCAAACTGCGATCATGTGGTTCGCAGGCCCGAGCTCAATCCACTGAGCTAGACCAGCCAGGTATTACTGTTCTTTTAAAAATTATTTATTTATTAGTGTTGAAAGAGGAAGAGAGAAAAAAAACCATCAATTTTTTGTTCCACTTATTTATGTATTCACTGGTTGATTCTTAAAAAAAAAAAAAGATTTACGTATTTATTTATTTTAGAGAGAGGGAAAATAAGAGAGAAAGAGAGGGAAAGAAACATCAATGTGTGGTTGCCTCTCATGTGACCCCAACTGGGAACTGGCTTGTAACCCAGGCATGTGCCCTGACTGGAAATTGAACCAGTGACCCTTTGGTTCACAGGCTGACACTCAATCCACTGAGCCACACCAGCCAGGGCTCATTGGTTGATTCTTATATGTGCACTGACCAGAAGTCAAACCCACGACCTTGGCATATTGGAATGATGATGCTTCAACTAACCGAGCTATGTGGCCAGGACCCCATTTCTGTTCTTTTTTTCAGATTTCCCTGAATATTCTCATGCTTACCCTTTCCAGATCAATTTGGGGAAAGAAAAATCTGTTGGTATTCTGGTTGGAATGGCATTAAATTTACAGACTTATTTAGGGGACATATACCTTGTGGGAGATAGCCAACCTACTGAAGATATCCAAACAAAATCCAAATAAAAAAAGTTATTGGTGAAAATGAAAAATGTGTCTTTTATTTTACAGAAAAAGCCATACAGACTTTTTGGCCCACTCAGTATTGTTCAAACTGATTGTCCATATATGGGAAAGAGTTTTAAAAGTTTTAGTGTATTATGTTTGTAAGCAGTGAATTACTGAATTATTTTATTGTTGAAAGTTTCTCAGTTAATTCCTTGGGATTCCCAGGTAAACAACTATGGCATTTACAAAAATGTACTTTTACCTTCTCTTTTCCATAATTATACCTCTTTTCTCTTTTGTATCAACTAGGACTTAAACAACAAAGAAATGTTAAATAGTGGGACTAAGCACAAATGCAAAAAAGGTTGTGTTCCAAACTCTCTTGGGAATGCCTCTAATGTTTAAATTAATTCTCACTTTTAGTTTGAGATTTAAAAAAATCACATTAAAGAAGTTGATTTATGTCTGTATTTATTTATTCTTATTTTACTAGTTAAAAAATACAGAAGACACTAAAAAGATCTTTTGGCATCTAATAATAAAGTTGATCTCAGTTTCCCTCCTTTAAAACCTCATCAATAGTTAATTTTATATATAGATTGCTTAATACTGAACCATCCTTGCATTCTTAAGAGTTTTCAAGTATGAATTTGGTATCAATTCATAAGAAACAACATAAAGCCTACTAAAATTCACAACTACCATAACCCTGCTTTTTATTCAGAATATGAGAAAACAAAACCTGAGTGCACAGCAAATATACTTATTCATTAACTTCCAAGTTAAGGTTTGTTTTATATTAAAACATCAGTAAATTCTTGAGACTAACACTCGACGAATCTGTATCAGTGAATGACAAGTTTAAATTTCACATAAAACATGCTTTTCAGAGTAAGCCTTTCCTGAAACAGAAAATGGTTCTGTATCAAAGTTCGCATTAATTCTGAAGCAGAAAATTAAGCAACCAATTTAATTTCATAAGGTCTTGCTGTTTCAGAATTATTTTTCCTCTCTTTGTCTTTGAAAAACGTGTGTGTATATATATATTATGTATAATATAAAGTTAATTAGTCATAGAGTTACATCAAAATATAAATTATACCATGAGGTAATACTATTAAACAGATTCACAATTTCTTTAAAATTTTAAATTCAACAACAAATCCTGGAAGATAGAGGAATACTAGAATCTTGTTATAAAAACCATGAAGTCCTGATCAAAGGAACTGGAAATAGGTCACGTACTGTTCTATATCACTGCTCAGTAAAAGGTACCTGCTCCTCATGCCTAGAATGAACAGTGTTCATGTTAATTTGAACCATTACAATGTATATTTTGGGGGATACTCTCATCATAAAAAGGTAAAAAATTGAGCAGAACCTCAGTGTCTCAACAAAAGAAGAGATGCAAAATGTGAAAAAAAATTTATATTTTCTGAACAACTGTTCCCAAACATCTGGGTTATACTTATCAGTAAGATGAGGCCAATGTATCCCTAAACTGGCAAACAAACAAACAAAGATCTATAATCAAGAAAGATTTTCATTTTCTTCTTCCTGGAACAATCTAAAGCCATTCCCTCCAAAACTTCCACTACCACTTTATGGCAAGATCTATGCATTACCTGAAAAATAATCACTTCACATTATGAGCAGCAGAAATATTAATCTTAAAAGAGAACACAAAATTTCTTTTATCATATACCAGAAAAGAAACATTTCTATAGCTTCTTTGGCCTTTAGGGTAAAAAAATAATTCAATTACAGAAAAGTTCACAAAAGTTGAACATAAATTACTAAGTACTGGACAAGAAATATTTCAAAAGTCCACCAAATGTGGTGGAATAGTGAACAATCTGGGGCTTCTTGGCTATGAAACCTGGACATCAATCTTTCGAACTGAGACTCGACAAAGTCAAGCTTAACCAGAGACCATATTTTCATCTGCCAAACAGTTGTAATAACTCCTACTACTTCACAGATAATTAACAGTTAATCGTCTATAGAGTACTACGGGCATGTAAACTATATTAAGAGAAATCAGGATTATTGCTTTGATTTGTTTAGTCTGCAGGGGCGGGGGTAGGATGATGGTAATATATTGCACTGAAAGTATAAATTTAAATTAAAATACATGACAGTTTTTACTACTGGTTCTCTTACCTAGCTTACATTTGGGAAACTCAAGCAATTAGGGATTTGAAAATCTTTGAACATTCTAAATTTCTTCAAAATGTAATTTTAAAAAGTAATTTTTTCAGCAACCTCTTGTCAGCCATATTGTCTACATTTATTTGGCTACGTATGTGCTGGGCACTGTGTTGGGCTTTGGGGAAATGAACAGCAATGCATGGATTAAATGTTTCAGGAGTTCGGCGTGGTGGAGAGTTGAAACATTACTTGGAGTAAACCAAGGGAGTACTTCCAAGAGCTCCTAAGAGAATTAAGGGAGGATCAGGGAAGGAATCCTCAGAAGCGGTCCCTGGGCAGCCTAGAAGAACAATGAATAGGAGTCGGCGGGACAGGCCTTAGGGAAAGGAGAGCAGTTTGTACAAAACTAAAAGGGAGATAAAAAAGGTCTGTGTGTAGTGTTAGCACGTCAGATGAGCTGGAACTCAGAAAGGCATGGGGCCTCAGACCAAGGTTGGCATGCCTCTGTCAGTGTCAGCTCTCCTGAATGAACCTCAGTTCCTCCAACTGGGAGGAACTGGTTACCAGAGACTAAGTGGGACTTATATATAAATCAAGTGCCTCTAACAACAGGAAAACAGCGGGTGGCCTACAAATACGTTCTCTTGTCTTCCTTCGTATATAGGTGTGCAGCACGTGGTTAAAAGAGTGAATGCTAAAAGGACAAATGACTAGATAAAAAACCATGGCTCTTCAGGGCTGGCTCTGGACAAGGTGAACTCTCAAACCACAGCGGCAGAAGTAGACAGGAATAGTATCCACCTCACAGATTTGCAAACAAGTCTCTTGGGCACTGCCTGACATATAGCAAAAACTCAACAACACATCGCTATGTGTTGAGTTTCAAACNGGACTTATATATAAATCAAGTGCCTCTAACAACAGGAAAACAGCGGGTGGCCTACAAATACGTTCTCTTGTCTTCCTTCGTATATAGGTGTGCAGCACATGGTTAAAAGAGTGAATGCTAAAAGGACAAATGACTAGATAAAAAACCATGGCTCTTCAGGGCTGGCTCTGGACAAGGTGAACTCTCAAACCACAGAGGCAGAAGTAGACAGGAATAGTATCCACCTCACAGATTTGCAAACAAGTCTCTTGGGCACTGCCTGACATATAGCAAAAACTCAACAACACATCGCTATGTGTTGAGTTTCAAACTTTCAATCGCTATGATAGAATCATAAGCCTTTACCCGCGGTTCTGAACTCAGGAGCCTCTGAACTAGAAAGAAACGGTTCTCAGCTTGGCACAAAACTTACTTGGTGACAAAACCTGATCTGAGGCTATTTATAGTTTCCATGAATTCATACCTATCGCTGCATAAATATTAATCACTGGATTAGGTAGGGGATGCTGCCCCAACACTGCTGAAGGCGCATGTCTATGAACTTTACCGTCTCTCTAAAAATTTAAAGGTAAAATTCAAAGAGATCTGAATTCCAAAACACACCGGGCCCTGGATTCCGGTTGAAGATCTCTGGAGGAAGAGAACAAGCCAATCAATACCCGCAGCCCAACTCTGAGACACACTAGGGATGCCAGCAGCAAGAAAAATTTCCGTTTTTCCTGCCCAATGAACACTACTAAATAATGAGCTTCTGAAAGATTTCTGACGATCACCTTCACTTGTAATGAGGTTTCATTGTCAAAACAGGCCTTTAAGATCACCAGGTGTACAAGTATTTCTTCAGTAGTAATGCTATAAAAATGTCTTCGTCTGGGATGATTTGATGCTTCAACATTAGAATCTTTACATACTACAAACACTACTCTCGGTTTTCAGAGAGGAAGACGGTTCAGCTATATTTATAAGCTACCTTTCATAGTATGCGCTGACCCCCAAGACAAGATATTATAGGACTTAAAATCACCCAATGTGTTTGCCAGCAACTCCTGTAGTAAGGAATGATCGGAACGTTGTCACACTGTGCGTAATCTTAAACAAGAGCCAAAGATTCCTCGAAGTAGCTGTTCAGGCCTAGCTCTTTTTTTGTATTAGAAATTAATGAATGGGGGAAGTCGGGGCCAAGGGGCGCGTGGTTGGAAGCCCTTCAGGGCCACATGAACAAAGAGAGCCGGGACTAACCGGAGCGAACTGGCCTCGGAGTGGGTCGTGCCTGTCGGGCAATGGGTGGGGGAAGGGCCAGGCCCGCTCTCCGCCCCGCCCCCCCCCAAGCAGGCCTGACGTCAAGCCCGGAGAAACCCGTCTGGCGCTACCTCACCCGCGGTGCCTTCTCCCGTGGCCGGGGGTTTGTCTGAGGACTCCTCCAAGCCCCAAGAGAGAGTACGAGAACAAAAAATCGCTTGGTCCCCAAATAGCAACTCGAGGCTCCTCCGTTACTGTGCGCGCCTCCCGCTCCGGCGCGCTCCCTCTCCCCCCCTCCAGACCCTCATTAGCGCTGAAGCAGCCTCACCCAGCAAGATCCGAGGCCGCAGCAAGGTCTAGAGAGCAGCGATGGACCCGAAGAAACCGAGGGATGAAGAACCAAGTGCAGACTGACAGCAGCGGCGACGACTGTACCCACAACGAGCAGCTCCGCCTGGAACCGGAACAGGAAGTACCGGCGCAGAGCGACCGCCCCTGCGGGCGCTCCTCCCTCCTCCGCTGGCCCACGCGCCCCTCGAGCGCCCCTCGCAGGCCCCTAGCGGCCCTTCCAGAGCAGCTACTCGTGGTGCTTGCGGCCCCGCCCCCCTCGCCAAAGGGCTCTCTGGTGGGCGACAGGAAAGCTCCCAAGTTTTCCGGAGTTCTTAGCCTTCAGGGGAAACGCCTGTAGCTAGTGACGTTATGGGCAGCCTGGAGGAAATTGCTTAATTGTTTCCTGGAATGGATTGAGGGCAGGTTCTACACAGCCCAGGTCTCCAAGCGCGCTGTCTGCGGCTCAATTTGGGGACACGAACCCTCGCGCCAAAAATGGGGAGAGAAAAGGGAAGATGTTTGCTAATGCCTTGACATACTGAAGTTAACTAAACAGATGTCTTTAAAGGTTTTTTCCTGATCAATACCTCTTTCCCCACGTTCATTTTTTTTTAAGATGTTATTTTTAGAGATGGGGAGAGAGGAAGAGAAATATCAGTGTATGGTTGCCTCTCGTATGCCCCCTACTGGGGACCTGGCCAGCAACCTAGGCATGTGCCTTGACTAGAACTTGAACTGGTGACCCTCTGATTTGCAGGTCAGTGCTCAATCCATTGAGCCACTCTAGCCAGGGCCCCCATGTTCATTTTTGAATAAACCTTTAAGTAGTTGTCAGGCCCGAAAGATTGACACATGACCCCTGACATTAAAGAACCTACTAGCTAGGACTACCATAATTATATGGTGTGCAAAATATATACATATAATAGGTATATTTTGTGTAAAAGTATGCAGTAGTCTTATAACGTTATGTTAGCTATTATAGGGTCAATGGATGAGTATGTTGTTACAAACTTCTTAAACAAAGACCTCTCTGAACATGCAACACATCACACTTATTTACCACACTGAAAAATGAAGAATGAGCTATAGAGGAACTTCAAACACCTAAGCATGGAAAAGGCAGATTTTTGGGGTAATGACAATAGTCTGTGAAACCACTGGTGTGAACAACCTAACGGGCCCTCATAGGAGCCAGTCTCTTCCTTAGGAGCCACAAGGAAGCCTGAGGCAATAATAGTGTTACCTTTATTTAAAACTTTGATGTTTTACTTATTATAGATCTTTTTTCTTTGTATTCTGATTTTAAAGTGTTGCACCAAATACTATTTTTCATTATTGCATTTTTTGGTAAATAAATATAAATTCTGTGCCCAAGTTGAGCGCCTCCCATCACCCTAATTCTGATCTTGGTTATCAGTTACTGACAGCTTCCATCTTCCACCTTCTGCCATGCTCCCAGCCAGTCACTGAGGAAGAATGAAATTCCAGCCTTAGGTCATTCCTGTCCTGTGTGGGGTCCTACAGGCAACCTTTGGGCACTACGTCACCATGGCGCTTCTTTTAGAACTGCACTGAAGTCTGAAGCCCACCCATTCCAATCCTTCCATTTCTTTCACAGATGTTAGACCTGCAATGTGGTATGCAGACTTCACCTTCTTCTGTTCCCTTCATCGTTATCTTGCAGAGATATTCCCCACATTCCAATAAATCTCTTGCACATGTAATCACATCTTGACACCCGCTTCTGGAAGACCCGAACTGATACACTAAAAATGGAAAGGAGTGTATGATAAATTAGAAAATGTGTAAGAATAAAGATTTAAATTTTTTTTCAGATTATAAGTTGAATGTGTGAGTTAAGGACATACAATGTTTTTTAAAACAAAATACAAAGCCTTTGGATTCTGTAGACGAAATTTTAATTAAGGAATGAAAATTTATTCAGGTCAATTTATTTGAACTCACATCCAAGGAAAAAAAATCAACTTCAGGATTGGTGATAAAAATGGCAATAGTCATTTGGGTTAGGGGTGAATCTTAGAACCCTGATTGACAGGGGTACTATTAGCTTTGTGAATTTACTACTTAAACTGTGTATATTGAAGTATACTTCAAGTTCATACTTGGTTTATACAAAATTTAACAAAATTCTAGCAAAATTAGCATGATTTAAGTAAACTTCCTGGAATTTTATACTCTCTCTACTTTGAAAGCTAAGATTTGATTATCACTGCAAAATGATTACAGGCATACCTTGGCAATGTTGTAGGTTCAAGTCCCGACCACTAAAGTAAAGCAAATATCAAAATAAATCAAGTCAAATGAATTTTGGGGATTCCCAGGCATATAAAAGTTATGTTTACACTATATTATATTAAGTGTGCAGTAGCATTAGGTCCAAAAAGTATATACCTTAATCTAAAAATACTTTATTGCTAAAAAATGCTAACCATCAGCTGAGCCTTGGCAAATGTCACTGATCACAGACCATTATAACAAATATAATAATGAAAGTCTGAAATATTGAATTACCAAGATATAACACAAAGACATGAAATAAGCAAATGCTGTTAGAAAAAAAAGATGCTAACAGACCTGCTTGGCACAGGGCTGCCACAAACCTTCAATGAAAAAATCACAACAGTATCTGTGAAGTGTAATAAAGTGAAGCACAATAAAATGGGTGTGCCTGTATCTTTACTTCCTGCAAATGTGACCAATTTTTAAAATAACTTAGGCAAACATCAACTTTACATAAACCTTACTAAGAGCAGTAGAAAATCACAACTCTTCATCTGAATGCAGAGTCTAAACCGTTAAGTTAAAATTGTACTGTTTTCTCCATTGGCATATTTTACAGACTAAAAATGAATGTGAATCTTCAGGGTCCACTAAGGGAATACCTTGAAAACCTATTATCACGTTAGCACTTAACAGTTGTACAGAAATTATTTTCAAGTATGTTCCAAGGGTGACCTCTTAACTGAAGAATTAACCTTCAAAAGTCAAGTGACAAGTATTATCTACATTTTATATGCTGGGAAATTAAGGCAAATATTTAGGGCTGAGTAACTTATTTGAAATTAAAAAAATTAAGACTCTGGCTTTATGCCCTGGCTGGTGTAGCTCAGTGGAATGAACACAGGCTGTGAATCAAAAGATTGCTGGTTTGATTCCCAGTCAGGGCACAGGCCTGGGTTGTGGGCCACATGCCCAGTGGGGGCCACATGAGAGGAAACCACATAGTGATGTTTCTCTCCCTCTCTTTCTCCCTCCCTTTCCCTCTCTAAAAATAAATAAATAAAATAAAAAAACAGACTCTGGCTTCATTTGAAATAAGATTCACATGCCCCAATCCCTTTCCAGTGGGTTATATCCATTAGTCCACATTTCTACTGAGAAACTAATGCATTTCAAAATGTTCATTTTGTGTCCAATTTACTAGTGTATTAGAATAGTATAGACAGTCTTGCAGTATTGCTCATTTCTAGTAGGTCATTAAAAAAGAAACTGCTTTGTGCTTTCTATTCATTCTTTAGAAATAAAATGAATGTAAAACTGATTAAAACCAAAAATGTAAAGGTTTTTTTCCAAAGTAGAAACAATCTGCTTGACTTAAAGTATTTTATTTATTTGATCATTAAACTGCCTAAAACATAGACTATTTTAAGTTTCAGCATTGTTTCCCTTGAGTTATCTCCAGACATCTTACAACTATTGTAAATTTACTTTCCTACACAATTTGCTCTACCAAAATCAATACATAACTGATTTGACTATTTATAGCTAAGACTGACAAAAAGTATTTTTAATAAAAACTAAGCATATAGGAACTTCCGGCCAAGATGGAGGCATGGGTAGACACACTGTGCCTCCTCGCACAACCAAAAGGAGGACAACAAATTTAAAAACAAAAAACCACCAGAACTGACAGAAAGTTGAACTGTATGGAAGGCTGACAACCAAAGAGTTAAAAAAACATTCATCCAGCCTGGCTGATGTAGCTCAGTGGACTGAGCGCGGGCCTGCGAACCACACAATCGCGGTTCGATTCCCAGTCGGGCACATGCCTGGGTTGCAGGCCAGTTCCCAGCAGGGGACTCACGAGGGGCAACCATACATTGGTACTTCTCTCCTTCCCTTGCCCTCTAAGATAAATAAATAAAATCTTAAAAAACAAAACAAAACAAAAAAACATTCATCCAGACCTGTAGGAGGGGCAGAGATGGGCAGCAGGACAGAGGCCTGGAGAGGACTTGTGGCAAGGCCACGGCTGGTGGACTGGGGCAGGCAAGGCCCTGGCTGGTGGACTGGGGCAGGCAAGGCGGTGGGGGACCCACATCTGAGTGCAGATAAACCGTGAGGAACAAACTAGGGAGCAAGACAGACTGCGCAACCCAGGGCTCCAGCGTGGGGAAGTAAAGCCTCAAAACCCCAGACTGAAAACACCTGTGAGGTTGTGGCGGCAGTAGGAGAGACTCCCAGCTTCACAGGAGAGTTTGCTGTAGAGACCTACAGGGTCCTAGAACGTACACAAGTGAACCCAATTTGATTACGGGTAGCAGGGGAAGTGACTGAAAGCCAGCTGAGAGCTAAGCTGGCAGTATTGTTCCCTCTCAGACCCCTCCCCGACATACAACATCACAACACATCCGCATGGGTTACCCCACCCTGGTGAACACCTAAGGCTCTGTCCCTTACTATACATAACAGGCTGGCTGAGACTGAAAAAAAAAAAAAGGCCCAAGTGAAAGAACAGTTCAAAGCTCCAGAAAAACAACTAAGTGACGAAGACATAGCTGACCTATCAGATTCACAGTTCAAAATATTGGTAATCAGGATGCTCCAGGAACTCACTGGGTACTTCAACAGCATAAAGATGACCCAGGCAGCAAAGGCTGCATTATATGAAATAAAGAAAAATCTACAGGGAACCAACAGTGACAGGAAGGAAACCGGGAATCAAATCAACGGTTTGGAGCAGTAGGAACATTCAACCAGAACCAAATGAAGACACAAGAATTCAAAAACTGAGGAGGCTTAGGAACCTCCAAAACGTCTTTAAATGTTCCAATTCCAAATCATATGGGTACCAGAATGGGAAGAGGAAGAGCAACAAGTGGAAAACTTATTTGAACAAATCATAAAGGAGAACTTCCTCAATTTGGCAAAGGAAATAGACTTCCAGGAAATCCAGGAAGCTCAGAGAGTCCCAAAGAAGGTGAACCCAAGAAGGAACACACCAAGGCACATCATAATTACATTAGCCAAGATTAAAATGAAGGAGAGAATCCTAGAAGCAGCAAGAGATAAGGGGACAGTCACCTAAAAAGGAGTACCCATCAGACTGTCAGCGGATTTCTCAAAAGAGACCTTACAGGCAAGAAGGAGCTGGAAAGAAGTATTCCAGGTCATGAAAGGCAAGGACCTACACCCAAGATTGCTCTATCCAGCAAAGCTTTCATTTAGAATGGAAGGGCAGTAGAGTGCTCCCCAGATAAGGTCAAGTTAAAGGTGTTCCACATCACCCAGCCCTTATTATATGAAATGTTAAAGGGACTTATCTAAGAAAAAGAAGAAAAAAAATATGAACAGTAAAATGACAACCCACAGCTATTAACAACTGAACCTAACACAAAACCAAAACAAACTAGAACAGGAACAGAATCACAGAAATGGAGATCACATGGAGGGTTATCAGTGGGGGAAAAGATACAGAGAATAAGTAGCATAAATGGTAGGTGGAAAATAGGGGGAGGTTAAGAATAGCAAAGGAAATGTCGAAGCTGAAGAACTTATATGTATGACCATGGACATGAACTAAAGCGGGGGATGCTGGTGGCAGATGATGTGCAGGGGGGAGGGGAGTAAAGGGGAGAAAATGAGACAACTGTAATAGCATAATCAATAAAACATATTTAAAAAATAAACACTAAGCATATATTCATGAGTCAGGTCTCAAGGTTTTTTGTTTCATAGGAAGGAAGCTCTCTATTGTGTGGATCTATAAAATGATCCAAACTTCAGAGACAGGAAGCTGATAACTTGATTTATCTTCTTAATGGACTTGGCTCATGAATAAATGATAATGGTTTTTTCTTATAAAAAGAAATGAAATGTGTATAATGATGAATCCTAACTGCCACGTTTGCTCTACTTTTTAAAGGATTCCTATTTTCTAAGACATTCTTTGTATTATTATTTATAAAAGAAGTCAAAACTTTAACTGAATGCCACTCTTTGACCAGTTTGCCATCAGCAGAAATTTAGGAAAGAACACAGGTCTGATCACCAAATCAATAAATCTAGCCACAGGCTGACTAAAAGCTTCCTTTAAACTTCTTCCTATTAGGTCTTCCTTTAAATTAAACCATCCCCTTTATGAATTATTTAAGTGAATGGCATGATTATAGAAACATCATACATGATTCTTCTTACAAAAATGCTCAAGGAACCTAAAAAAGCCCGTCAGCATATTTTAGGAATTATAGTATGAGTCAAGGTGCTGTAGCTTAAAACAGGGGGGTTTATGTTCGAAAAGCTTCAAGGGAAATAGAAAAGTCAACTTTACTTCCTGATTAGCGCAGGATGGTTCCCGAAGCACAGTTAAGTGTCTGGTCCAGACCAGCTATTAGCGATGAAGTAGCTCCCTTTCACTGCCAAGGCTTTTCCCTGAGGTAAAGCCCAAATTCTTCATTTTAATATTTTATCATGTTTCTTTTAGCCTCATCCTCTTACCAATAAGCTCTACACATTTCCACCATTCTGAATGCTTTCTCAACTCCAGAATTTACTTTTCAAATGATCACAATCCCTTAAGTGTTACAAAATTTATGGATATATTGGTATCTTCCCACATTGTTCCTCTGAAAACTTACTCATTTTACTCATATATTTCATAATTTCATTTTTAATAAATGTATTAGTTTCTAAATATTCGATTTTCTTCCAAATATGTCCTCACAAAGTGACCAAGTGATTAACTTCTATAAATTCCGATTGCTCAGTGCTTTAAAAAATGGATTTGTTACTCTTTTCTTTTTCCTTCATGGCAAACAACTTTCTTCTCGTCTTTTATATTTCTACTTTCCAGATTTCTTTTTACTGTAGCAAATACCAAGGGAAACCATTTCAGAGTAAATGACTATACAAACCATTTCAGAGTAAATGACTATTCCTGCTCTCATTTATTAGATCATCTACATTAAGGATATATACATGGCAGTATTTTGAAAATGTTAACAGCTACTAATTGAAGTTGAGAAAATAAGAAAGCCAGAGAAAATACACCACAACCAGTTTGACTCTATGAAAAGCTACTTAGATCTTGATTTTTATATAAATACTAATTTTTACCATTATAAAACAAAATTATGCTTCATTTTTCTTTATAAAATTACCTTTTAACAGAATATTTGTTAGTTTGTCATCCCTTGGGTTTTTCTGTACCAATAAAAAATTACTTTTAAAGAAAAATATTTAAAATAATTGTTTCATAGAAACAAAAAGTCTCATTATCAAATTCTGATAAAAAAATTATAACCATGGGTAGTCTTACCTTACTATTAGTTTTCTTTCATCAAAGATGAGTATTTAGGAAATGTTATATTGGTAAGATAAGCTTCTCAGTGATCTATAAAAGTGCCTCAATAAAGATGAGGTAGTAGTAGACTCTTCTTTTGTAAAAGGGAAATATCTCTTTAGAAGAGATATTTATCCTGACATTGGTGTTGAGATTCTGTGCCTCATCACTGCTGAGAGAGGTACTAGTCTAGGAGCTACCTTTCATTGAGCTTGAGACAGTCTTGAGATCACCGAGAAAAAAAATGCTAGAAGATAATGGGAACAGATTTTCTTGGTTTAATTTTGTGGTAACTACTAAAAATGTATTTTAATACTATTATTGAACAAATGGCATCTTTACATTAGCAGCAGAACTGCACAAAAGAGAAATGCTACTTCAACATAAAAGCATTGATATTTAAGAAACAGCTGTTTTAACTTAGAAAGTTGGGTCAAATTTCTTTCAACCCAGGTAGAATCTGTTTCCTAGTAGACCTAAACTAGCATCAAGAAATTAATTACTATGATACTAAAAATGGCAATTTACAAAGTGGTAAATAGCTCATCAGAAGAAACAACTGTTTAGGAAATTTATTATTCACTGGTTCTTTAAAAAAGGGGATGGATAAATATCACTTCGTTTATCTCGTATTGAAATAATTATGTTTCTAAAAATGCTTTCCTCTCCTTGGGACAGTAAATTTAAAATATTACACCTGTTGCCCACTACTGTTCAGTATGGCATAAGCCATGTAGCTCTCAAAATGTTTTCCTCTTTTTGAAGCCACAATAAAACATGTTAACTCTGAAAATAATTACTCAAAAGCTGAAGGTCAAAAACAATATTAAGCTTCCTAAATAATAAGCTCTGTGTTTACTTTTGAAGATTTACTCAAGCTCAATTTAAAATAATGAAAAACTACATAGGGACCAATGAAAATTTGTGGTTGTTTATGAACTGTGGCATTTCCCCAAATAACAGGCTCAGAGTTTTGATAAAAGAGCTGAGTAGGAGCGACAGTTCATTAGTCAATGCAGGACAACCGCACAGTTGCTTTAGTGCTTTAGTACCTACTACTTACTAATAGTGCTGTCATTATTTAGAAAGCTCCCAGTGAGAAAGGAACAATATTTAGGTTCTGAAGATGGTAACTCTTCTAGGTTCCAAGAGGTCTATTCAAGGAGTAACAAATGACCATGCCATATTGTAGAATAAATTCACCTTCAAAAATGTCATGTTCTCATCTGATTCTTACTGATCAGATTTAGTAATCCTGCTTTATAGGTAATATTTTACATAAAAACACAAATTTGATTTAAGCCATTTTGTTAACTTTAACACCCCTATTAATAAATTACTAAAGTCAATTACATTAATATAGATTATGAATTACGACACTCAGCTTACTGAAGAATTTAAAAACAACTCTGAAAAGGGGGATGAGGAAACCATATTTTATGTATAGAATGCCACTGGCATAGGCTGACAAAGCATTTTACACGTAGGAAAGGACACAGGGCTATTTTTAAAGAAAATAATGAAATACAGATTTTTAACTGTGTTTACAATGCCTACCAAATTCAAATATCCCTGGATCATATGCAAATTACAATTAAGAAAAGAAAAAAGTTAAGTATACATTCTGTATAATAGAAACAAAAACCAAACGCCTGGTCAAAAATATCCACTAACCCTTAGTGTGTAACCTTAAACAATTAGTGTATCGTAAGAAAAATAAACTGATCTGGAAGCAAAATTTAGGGCAGAGGTTTATTTTGGACCCTAACTGCCCTTGTAGAAAAATTCAAAGTAGCATTAACAAAAATAAAATATTTAAATTCCTTTCTTCCTACCCTCTACCTAACATTGTTGTTCTGGTGCATCAATCCTGAGTACTCTAACTTTTGATTTATAGTGATATTCCTTCAGATACAATTTCATAGAAGAAGGAATTGGAAGGGCATCAATGCCATCGTAAGTCGTACAGTTACAAATAACTGTTCTGCATATATGCTGCAGGGAAAAGGGGAAGGTCCGAATCAAAGGAGTGGATAAAAGTGGTTCAAAGAACATACAGGCACTTGGGTCCTTATAATGTTCTAGGAGCCCAGTGATGTCAGGAGAATGGAAGACACAAGGATCATGTGCATCAAAACTAAAGTTGTGATTCCACTGTTCAATTCTAGCATGAAGAGAACGACTATAACGTCTAAAACTAACAGAAAATAAATAGTCTTCCTGTGCTGAGTCACGAAGTAAAAAAGTACCCTCTGGTTTTCCTTCTAGTAGAGCTTCAGCTGCATATTTATCCATAACTCCCCAGTAACATGGATTGTTATTGATCCGAAGAAGGTCTGGTACAAGACAGTGGACATAATCAATCTGGGTGTGGTACTTAGGAGTTGTTTCCAGCTGCAGGATTTCTTCATCTATCTCCCATTTGGGTTTGTTTCTTTTCCTGGAATTCGTACAAAGCGTTATAATTTCGTCATCAGAATCCATATCACTATCTTCTATACTGTTATTTGAAAGCAGGTTCATCACAGAGCCAGTCATAGGACCACCCCTACATGAAGCACTGTTGGTGGTTATGACACAGGGCTGAACACTGGGATGTGAAAAACAGTTCATCTGTTCTTCCAGGTCTCTTCTTTGTTGTAGCTGACCATCTCTCACTTCACTCTGAGACAAGTCTGTGCTTACCAATTCGTCAGATTTGGGATTGAGAGGAGCAGTGTGCCGTTTAATAAAATGCCACCTAAAGGCTAAATCTGATCGAGGTGGGAAAGGACACTTATCTAACATGAGTTCGCTGATGTGAATTTTTCTTTTAGATGGAAGCCCTGAAGAGTGACGACCACTACAATTCTTTATCGGGAAACACTGCCCCACAGCATCTTGCAGTTTCTGTTTGAGAGATCGGCCTAAAAATCTATGGCCACAGGAATGATCTAAATCCAACTCGATGGACGAACAGCTGTGCTTTCTTTCTTGGCTCCGTAAAGGAACTTCAGTTTTTTCTATAGCATTTACTGTTTCAGCATCTGAACAACTTTCACTCTTTTTTGACCAAGATAACTTCTTTCCACTCCACACATAGCCATCCTTTCTGTCAGCACTTCTACTCCGGCTAGTTTTGGGTCTGACATCTACATTTTTACTGTTACTTTCACTATTTTCTGCCATTTTAATAAATTATACAAAAATTCCAGTGTTATAAATATTGCTTTTTCAGTTTTTCTGGAAGGAAATTTCTTCTGGGCACGTTCATGTACCTAAGAGGAAGGAAAAAGAGAATCTTTAATCATTTGTCATTCACACTGTATAGTTTACATATTAAACCCCAATTAGACCCAAGATGAAAAATTGTAATTATACTTTCATGTGAAAAAGATGGAGTACTTAAATAAAAGAGCCAAACTTCCTCTATTAGCCAAAATATATGATCAAAATGTGAATAATTTCTTGTCTTGAGATACATCTTATGCCAATAGCTTTTTCCCTTATTTTTTCATTTCACAGTAGACCACTGAATTCATTTTAAGAGACAGTGGGAAATCTATAAGCTGGTGTTTAAAGGTCACTACCATACACACAATTCTTTCACTTTGTTCTTCTTGTTTTTATTCCTACTGATTGAAAATATGAACAATTTTAAGTTAAAGCTATTAAGAATTTATTAAATAAGTAATCACCACTGAATAGTATAAACACCACATAAGCATTCCCAATGTAGTGTTTTTGGGGGGGGTTCCAATTTTTATTTACAAAAGACAAATAATAGCTACCATACGTTTTAGATCACTCTAAGATAACCAGGTTATCAAATTCCAGCACCACCCCCAAATATTTTTCTTTAGCTATTCTTTTCATGTGGAAGTATAAAATATCCACTGAAGTTTTGAAGTGTTGAAAATTAAAAGAAATAAAGAAGGAAGGGAGGTAGGGAGGGGAAGAGGGTGAAAAGAAAAAGAGTAGGGAAGAAAGGCAGAAAGGAAGGAACTGGCGGAAGGAGAGAGGAAGAGAACGAGAAAGTCTGAGTCCCATTATGACTTTCCAGTTCCCTTGGGACTCAGAGGCCCTGGTTTTGAGAAACATCAATTTTAGTCTGAGGAGTCTATGTTCTCAGAGTAAGACAGTTATTTCCCTTTTCAAAGTAGGACAGGCATATGTTCTCTTGTAGAGCTTCTTAACCACCCTTGGGTTGGGGAAGGATTCAATATATACTGAAGAAATCCTAGCTCAGGCAAACTCCTAAGAACAAGTTCTTGGCCAATGATGAACTTTTTGGAGCTGGAATGGTGGCATTCGACATCCCGTGAATTTCAGCATCTACTCACATTTTGGTGCCACAAGCTTTCAGGGAAGAGGCATCAGGCTAACCTGAGGCAAAAATGAGGAAAAACTATCATCTAGAGTTTGAAACGCCTGGTGCTTTTACTTACTAAAAAATTACCAAAACAGCATTTTAGCTGATATATGACCAACTTTACTCCGATGGGTGTGAGCTCCATCTTGCCTACTTGCTACCTCTAAATTATGTCATTTCTTCCTTCATTTCTACATCACAGCTAAGCTCTCTACCTCTATTTTTCTTTTAAGATTTTATTTATTTTTAGAGAGAGGGGGGAAGGGAAGGAGAAAGAGACGGAGAGACACATCAGTGTGTGGTTGCCTCTCATGCACCCCCTTCCAGAGACCTGGCCTGTATCCCATGCATGTGTTCTGACTGGGAATCAAATCCTGCGACCTTTCTGTTTGCACATCAGTGCCCAATCCACTGAGACACACAAGTCAGGGCCACATTCTCTTCTAAAATTAGGGTATAAAGCCGAAACAAAGGAAGCAAGACAGGAAACAAGATATTCAACACAGGGGAAAGGAAAAGTGAATTCTTGAGATGATGATGAAGGGAGGTCTCTGGACCCGCTGGAGAGCTTGTCATTCATATAACCACACGAGGATTTAAGGCTCCCAGATAGCAGATTTTAAGGAAAAAAAAAATAGAACTGAATTTGGAAAATGCAATTAAGAACATATGAAAGCAATAGAAAGAGAATTAGGTAATTACTAATTACAGAAAAATTCAAACATTATACAAGAAATTAGAGTTATGAAATATAGCACACAGCTCAGCAGTGAATATTTACCAAAATTGTGATATAACTATAATAAAAGAATGGTAAGAGAACAAGACTAAAAGAGAGGTAAATCCTCTTTTAGATATCAACTCAATTGATATCTAATCTAATAACTGATGACTCAAGAAATCAAAGCATAAACATATTATTTAGAAATATGATGGTAATTATCAGAAAAAAATTCAAAGAATTCAAAGTAGATGCCTTTGGGATGGACAGGAGAGAACTGCAGTGTTTCTTAGCTTCTCAGCTTAATTTTTTAACCTAGGTGCATGTATCATTTTGATGAATGTAAACTGAAAAAGTAAGTAATACTCACTGTGCAAAATTCAAAGTAGAAAAAGTTGTGAAGAAAAACATAAAAACCATCCATAATCCCACCGCCCAGGAACCACTTTTAACATTTTCAGTATCTCTACACACGTACACAGCAAGGATGCAGTTCCACAGCAGTGACAGCAGGCACTGCAAATGTGGTTTGAGTCTGGTTTGTTTTACACCTGCTACATGACCCTGACGCGTGTTTCTCTATCTGTAAAGTAGAGGTAGTGATGCTATCTATTTCACTGGGCTGTTGGGGATTAAATGAAATAATATATGTAAAGTACTTAGCTCAGATTCTAAATGTATTATGTACTCAACAAATGCTAACATATTTTCTCTTTTTGAAAAAAAGAAACATTATTAGATAGTGTTTTATTAAAGCACCTAAGCCAGTTCTAGACAAGTAGCTCTTATTGAAGAAATAGCAGAACCCCTCTGCCTTCAGCCAATGCAAACCATAGTTTATGAGAGAATACAATTTTCAGGAGGATAACTAGTACTTCAAAGTAAAACAATGAAAAAAGAAAAAAAAAAGGATCTGGCAGCTATGCCAGATATAGCTGAAACTCAACAGACCATAAAGCTACAAAACAATTTGACTTTTTCCCCCAGAGAACTAATTCTCAGCCTTCCTCTATACAAGTTTACATGCTAACCTAGCAGGTTTACTTTGGCAATGTTTACTTACCAACTTGTATATGGTAGGTACCAATTGATCAAGTTCCCTGGATTTTAGGTTAACTAACCATTCTTGCATGTGCTAATGCTGCAGGTATCTATCAAATGAAGTGAAAATACCATCACCCTAAATTTTTCATATATTTACCTGTAGTTAAAGAGTTAATGCACAGAAAATCTTCTGATTATCTTTTTGAATCTAAGAATGATAGCTTTATATCAACTTTACATAGGTATTCTTTTGCTAGAAAACTGAGTTCATGCTTCAGAAGTCCTACTGTTTAAAACTGCTGTGGCAAAAGCTGATTTGGCAAAACATGGCATATTGACATATTAGAATGTCATTTAATGTGATATTTTTCAAAGTAGAAATAAAATTTATTTCCATTTTTATTTGTCTAAAAGTTAGAAAAATTGAAGTTTTTGGTATTGGATGTATGGCTGACAATGTTCAATCACTCATCATCAGATGTGTTACTTGTCTGTAGGTGTGCTACCCGAGGGAAGAGCTGGGGTCCCAAAGAGCTGGGGCCTGGATCGCACCCTCTCCGTTTCTTGCTCACTTTCAGTGTACCACACTGCTTGCATGTTGCGGGAATAGAATTGTGGAATAGATCATCTTAAATAAGAGAATCTTTATAATACTTTGTAAATAGATACAGTCATGGAAATTTTATAACACAGGGTTTGCTAACTACCTCAGAGCAAAATATTTAAATAAGTTTTGGGCTTTAAAGATGAATTATGCATTTTTCTTTGACAAAGTGACAAGTGTTCTAAATTTGATTGGCTTTACTGGGATAACAGGTGACTCTTAGAAGCTACTTAGCAGATATGTTAAGAAAGATTAGAAGAGGCCTTCCTCTTGCCTCTCAGCCACTGACAGCCATCCAGACTAAGGAAGACTTGGAAATTTCCAGGCCATGTGAGCCACGGCCTTGACCACATCACAAGCACCTGGGAGGCTGAGGTAACGCTGGTGGCTTGCATCATCCATCACAGGATCAACTTTGACAAATACCACCCGGGTTACTTTGGGAAAGTTGGTATGAGGCATGACCACTTAAAGAGGAACCAAAGCTTCTGCCCACCTGGCAGCCTTGATAAAACTGTGGGTGGACCCTGGTCAGTGAGCAGACACAGGTAAGTACGTAAATGCTGCCAAAACCAAACTGGAGCTGCTCCTATCCTTGATGGTGATGTGACAGGGCTACCACAAAATCTGGGGAAAGGAAAGCTCCCGAAGCAGCCTATCATCCTGAAGGCCAAATTCTTCAGCAGAAGAGCTGAAGAGAAGATCGAAGGCGTTGGGTTTGGGGGTAGGGGGCCGGGGGCAGCAGGAAAGGGACCATGAGTTCTGGTAGTCTGAGGCCACGTGAAGGTAAGCTCATTAAATGCTTATAAGTGTTTTTTCAAAAAACAAAACAAACACCAGCCCGAAAATAAAAACAAAAAACAAACAAAAAGACAGAGAAAGGGAGAGAGAAAGGGAAAGAGAGAAAGAGAGAAAGAAAGAGAGAAAGAAAGAGAGAAAGAAAGAGAGAAAGAAAGAGAGAAAGAAAGAAAGAAAGAAAGAAAGAAAGAAAGAAAGAAAAAAGAGGGAAAGGCAAATAGAACAAAACTGATCACTTCATGGTATAGGAAACATCTTAATAATTACTGAGAAAGTAACTTTTTAAAAAGTTTATGCTATGGAGAGATCATTTTAGGAAAAAAGATATTTAGAATTTCCTTTACTACTACATAATTTTACAAAAGAGGATAAATATATATAAAAATTTCACATCTTTACATTTAAATACATAGAAAAAAATTGAAATCTCTTCCAGGAATTTTGCTAAACCAAAATTCTTAAAAAAAAAAAATCAATCACATACTCTAAATAAAAGTAACATTAATTTTTAGTGAGAATAAAACTATTTTTATATATTTTTAAAATTATTTATTTATTTTCAGAGCAGGGCAAGGGAGGGAGAACGAGCAGGTGAGACAGAAACATCAGATGGCTGCCTCTCGCATGTCCCCAACCATGCGGACATTTGCAGGGACCTGGCCTGCAAATCAGGCATGTGCCCTGACTGGGGATTTAATCAGAGACCTTTTGATTCACAGGCCAGTACTCTGTCATATTTTTAAAGACTAAAGATAAGTTCAAAAAGACACTGGTGTCTTGCTTACATGTAAAATCTGAATGTAAAAAAAGTGCAGGGCTTTAAATCTGAATGAGTCCTTTCAAAAACAGCCTATGTTCATTCTTTGTTTCTTAAATTGAGGTATAACTAATATACAATATTATTAGTTTCAGGTATTTTTGGAATTTTATACAAACTGTGTAAAGTAAAAGAAAAGACAAAAGATGTTAAAAAGATGGCTTTACTACCATTTTATGTAATAGAGAAATCAAAGATACTTTGAAAGGTGCTAACAAATCAAAGATCTTTGTTGGTAGGTGCAAAGAGCTTTTCGTTTTAAAAAAGGGTGAAAGAATCACTTGGGAGAAGGTTGTTTTGGCTTTTGATTTAATAATTAATTTTTTATGAAGGCAGCTAAGTTACATTTCTCTGCAGAGTACACAGTGACATCATTTAAAAAAAAAATATTTCTCAATGAGCCAGAGGCAAATATCTAAAAAAATAAGTTTATACAAAAGCCTTTTAAAAAAAGCTAGTTCCCAGATTCAGTAGCCATTCGGTCACCGGTTCTAGCACCAACTGCAATGACAGTGACAACAGAATGAATACCAAACACGGCCAATGTGCACTAATAAAAGCTTTCAATAACACTTAGTTCTACTGTGGCCAGAAAGGTGCTTTAAGATCAAGTATTCTATAGAAACTGTTAAAAAAGCTTATAATTAAACAGTTAAATATAATTTATCTGGAAAATTCATTTACATTCTCTATGCTGTTGGCTAAAGGATCATTATCATATATATTATTCATTAAACAACTAGTATGTCTACAACGGTAATGTACATTTAAAGACCAAATTTCATGTTAACACTAAATTAAAATAAATTTGATCCTATTTAAGTATTTTTAATCCCTAAGGATATGTTTTTATTGATTTTAGAGAAAGAGGAAGGGGAGGAATAAGAGAGAGAGGGTAAGAGAGAAAGGGTAGGCGGGGGGAGGGAGAAGGGGAGAGAGAGAGAGAGAGAGAGAGAAGCATCAATCAGCTGTCTCCTATACATGCGCTGCCCAGGGTTCAAACCCACAACCTAGGTATGTGACCTGCCTGGGGATTGAAACCTATACCATTTGGTGTATGTACGATGAGCCAACCAACTGAGCCATGTGGACAGGCCATAAATTTGATCCTATAAATAATACTTTATTACATAAAAAATCCACAAATAAATTACTATTCTAATAGTAATGCAGCCCAGGAACTTCTTTACCAAATCCATGACTCCAAAGTTTTCCCGCCCTATGTACCCCCAAATTCCTCGAAAGCATTCTGCTCACAGTTTGTGATATTTGACTATAGTCTGATATTTGTGTTGGATTTGGTGGAAATATTCAGGTACCACAAATGGAATATATTGGACAGATAACAAATGAATTCCTTGGAATGATAAAGAAAAAATATGAAAAACTCGTTTGTTCATATGAGAAAAACCTCTGAACTAAAAATTTTTTTCTCATTATAAAAGCAATACAGGTTCATTTTCCAGTATATATTTTAAAGTACAGTTGACTCTTGAACCATGTGGAGGTTAAGGGCATCAATTCCCCATGCAGTTGAAACTTTTGGTTCTCTAAAAACTTAACTCCTAATCACTTACTATTGACCAGCAACCTTATGGATAACAATCATTCAACACACAAGGCCCTGGCCCATGTGGCTCAGTTGATTGGGTGTTGTCCTGCAAACCAAAGGGTTTCGAGTTCGATTCCCACTTAGGACACATGTTGGGGCAGGTTTGGCCCCTGGTCAGGGTACATGCAAGAGGCAACAGATCAATGTTGCTTTGCCCTGCTCTGAAAATAAATAAATAATTTAATATATGGAAATAGTTTTATTCTCACTAAAAATTAATGTTACTTTTATTTAGAGTATGTGATTGATTTTTTTTTATTTTTAAGAATTTTGGTTTAGCCAAATTCCTGGAAGAGATTTAATTTTTTCCTATGTATTTAAATGTAAAGATGTGAAATTATATATATTTATCCACTTTTGTAAAATTATGTAGTAGTAAAGGAGATTCTAAATCTTTTTTCCTAAAATGATCTCTCCATAGCATAAACTTTTTAAAAAGTTACTTCAAACAGATCAATGCTTTTTCTTTCACCTTGATGTTTCTCTCCCTCTCTCCCCTCTCTCTAGAATCAACAAAAGAAAGAAAGTCATAGGAAGACAAATTAGATTTACAGTACTATGCTGTATATATGGATAGCATTATGCTCATGTTACTCATTTACAAAATGAATTGTCTGTCAGTACCTACATTAATATTCTTACATAATAAAACACTGTAGGTGTTATATATATTACAAACAGTAGACATAAAAAATTAAATGTATAGAAATTCATATTTACTTGCAGGTATAAAAATTCATACACTGGTTAAGAAGCAGCAATACAATTTTGCTCTATGGTAGTCTCCTGTAATTGATACCACTACTTACAGTACCCTAGCATATACACTAATGAATGGTTATAAAATTTTTATGGTATATAGTATTACGGTCAGATTCACAATACAGCATTAGAAACACATATTTCAAACTACTTACTTCTGATGATAGACTGATAAGCAGTTTCTCCAATTATGAGAAGCATGCTGTACAGTAATGTAATTCTTAGCAAAATTATAAAACAGTAAGAAAGTTAAAACATTAGTAATTATATATCAAGTATCACTCACCTATGCCTAGGTAAGGGTCGTCTATCTACTTCGCAATACAAGTTCTGCACATGATGAACATTGAAGCGATGATGGTGATTACACAGAAACATCTCACACAGTTCTTGCCACACAGATTCTCACAAGAAGACACTCACACACATACACACTGGTAAGTTTATGAAGTGTGTGACATAATGACTATTTACTATTCATTACACTTGACTTTAGGTTGAGCTGGCTGAGGAGACGGGAAGGGAGGAAGGTTGTCCCTGCTGTCCCAGAGGCAGCAGAAGTAGAAGTGGCGGAGGAGGCAGGGGGGCAGGCAAGTCCGACAGGCACATTTGTCGTAAGTTTAAGAAAATACACCGCAAGTTCTGTCTGATATTTTTGTTTTATTTCTCTAACATTATTTCTATAAGGCAACAACCCTTCTCCCACCACTTGCTTTACTTTCAGTGCCCTTATCATGGAAAGGTGCATATCATAAAGAAGTCAAAAGCCACCTTGAATAATCGAAACCCTTCTACCAGATTGTCTAATGTCAGTCTGTTTCCTGGTGCCGTTTCTTCTATGTCTTCCTCATCATCTGGCTCTGGATTGGAAACACTCATCTCCATCCAGTCATGTTCTACTAATTTCTCTGGTGTGGGGTCTATTAGATCTTCATTAAAAACCTGTTTAGGGGGGTGGGATAGGATGGGAGTAATAGACAGAAAACTGTACTTGAAAAATAATTAAATAAAAAATATTAAAAATAATAAAGATAAAATAATTTTCTATAAAAACAAACAAACAAACAAACCTGTTTAGGCAGCCACTTCTGGCCAAGATGGAGGCAGAGGTTTACACACTTCACCTCCTTGCACAACCATAAAAAGGATCACAACTAATCTCAAAATAAAATACAACCAGAACTGCCAGAAAACTGAACTGTATGAGTCTGACAACCAAGAATTTAAAGAAGAAATATTTATCCAGATGGATAAGAGGGGCAGAGACAGGAAGCCAGAGTGGAGAGGATGCAGTGTGTCAGCAGCACTGGTGGTGGGTCCCACATTCACCTGTTGTGGGTAAAAACCAGGAGGGACACCTGGGAAGCAAGCCATTCCAGCCCCAGACTGGACTACGTAGTCCAGGGTTCCAGCACCAGCAAAATAAAGAACCAGTGGGGTTTGGGCAGTGAGCAAATTGACAGTTTCTCAGGAGAGTCTGTTTAAAGGACCTGCAGGACTCCACAATATGTGCAAACCCACCCACTCTAGGATTCAGCACCAGGGAAGCAACTAGAAGGGTGTCAGTCACATAGAGGAAATGGGGGGAGTGACTAGAAATTGGACGAGAGCCTAGCAAACAAGTGGCACTGTTCCCTCTCAGACCCTTCCCCCACATCCAGTGCCACAGAGCAGTGAAGCAGGTTGCCCCACCTTGATGAATACCTAAGGCTTTGCCCCTTACAATGTACCAGGTACGCCAAGATGGCGTCAAAGCAACTCTGCCCAATACACAGAAGCAAACACTGGGAGGCTGCCAATTGAGGCCACAAAATATGGCCCAAATGAAAGAAGAGATCAAAACTCCAGAAAAAGAACTAAATGAAATGGAGATAGCTAATTTATCAAATGCAGAGTTTGAAATACTGGTGATAAAGATGCTTAAGATCCCAATGAGTATGGCAAACACATAAGGGAAGAAATGAAGGCTACACTAAGTGAAATAAAGAAAAATCTACAGGGAACCAACAGTGAAGGGAAGGAAGCTGGGATTCAAATCAACAATTTGAAATACAAAGAAGAAATAAACAGTCAACCAGAACAGAATGAAGAAACAAAAATTAAAAAAACAACAACAAAACAACACTGAGGAGAGAATAATAAGACTCTGAGACATCTCCAAATGAGCCAACATTGGAATCACAGGGATGCCAGAAGAGGAAGAGTAAGAAATTGAAAACTTATTTGAAAAAATAATGAAAGAAAACTCTCCTAACTTGGTGAAGGAAATAGACATACAAGTCCAGGAAGCACAGTGAGTCCTAAACAAGTTGGAACCAAAGAGGACCACACCAAGACATAATTAAAATGCCAAAGGTTAAAAATGAAGAATCTTTTTTTTTTGATTTTATTTATTTATTTATCTTTAGAGGGGAAAGGAGAGAGGGAGAGAAACATCAATGTATGGTTGCCTTTGGTGTGTCCCCTGCTGGGAGTTGGCCTGCAGGGAACCGGCCTGCAACCCAGGCATGTGCCCTGACTGGGAACCGAACCTCGATCCTCTGGTTTGCAGGCCTGTGCTCAATGCACTGAGCTACACCAGCCAGGGCTGAAGAGAGAATCTTAAAAGCAACAAGAGAAGAGTTGAACCTACAAAGGAGTTCCTATAAAACTACCAACTTTTTTAAAAAGATGAACCTATTTTTTTTTTATTTTTAGAGAGATGGGAAGAGAGGGAGAAAGATAAGTATCAATGTGTGGCTGTCTCTCAAGCACCCCAAACTGGGGACCTGGCCAGCAACCCAGGCATGTGCCCTGACTGGGAATTGAACCAGTGACCCTCTGATTCACAGGCCAGAGCTCAATCCACTGAGCCACATTAGCAAGGGCATCAACTGATTTCTTAAAAGAAACTCTGAAGGCAAGAAGTATTCAAAGTGATGAAAAGCAAGGACCTACAACCAAGATTACTCTATCCAGAAAAGCTATTGTTTAGAATGGAAGGGCAGATCAAGTGCTCCCCAGATAAGGTCAAGTTAAAGGAGTTCATCACCACCAAGCCCTTATTACATAAAATGTTAAAGGGACTTATTTAAGAAAAAGATCAAAACTAGGAACAGTAAAATGACACAAACTCACAACTATCAACAACTGAATCTAAAAAAAACCAAAGATAAACTAAGGAAACAACAGGAACAGGAATGGAATTATAGAAATGGAGATCACATTGAAGGTTAGCAGTAGGGAAGGGGAAAGGGGAGAATGGGCTAAAAGGTACGGGGATTAAGAACCATAATTGGTAGGTACAAAATAGACAGGGGGATGCTAAGAGTAGTATAGGAAATGGAGAAGCCAAAGAACTTACATGCAGGATCCATGGACATGAACTAAGGGGGGGGGGGTGGTTTGCTGGAGGGAAGGGGGGAAGGGGCATAAGGGGCAAAGGGGAAAAATATTGGACAACTGCAATAGCTTAATCAATAAAATATACTTAAAAAAAACCTGGTTAGGCAGATATTCTTTCTCTTCAATGGTCTTCTTTTTTTAAAATATATTTTATTGATTATGCCATTACAGTTGTTCTATTCCCCCCCTTCATTCCCTTCCACCGTGCACACCCTTCCCCCCCTATTCCTCCCCCTTTAGTTTATGACCACGTGTCTCAAGTCCTTTAGATTCTATATTTTCCCTATAGAATTCTTGCCCTCCCCCCTATTTTCTACCTACCGTCTATGCTACTTATTTTCTGTACCTTCTACCCCCTTCTCCTCCTCCCACTTCCCTGTTGCTAACCCTCCATGTGATCTTCATTTCTATGGCTCTGTTCCTGATCTAGCTGTCCTCTTAGTTTACTTTTGTTTTAGGTGTGGTTGTTAATAACTGAGTTTGCTGTCCTTTCACTGTTCATATTTTTTATCTTCTTTTTCTTAGGTAAGTCCCTTTAACATTTCATATAATAAGGGCTTGGTGATGATGAACTCCTTGAATTTGATCTTATCTGAGAAGTACTTTATCTGTCCTTCCATTCTAATGAAAGCTTTGCTGGATAGAGCAATCTTGGTTGTAGGCCTTTGGATTTCATGACTTGGAATACTTCTTTCCAGCTCCTTCTTGTCTGTAAAGTCTCTTTTGAGAAATCCGCTGACAGTCTGATGGGAACTCCTTTTTAGGTGACTGTCCCCTTATCTCTTGCTGCTTCTAGGATTCTGTCCTTCATTTGAATCTTGGCTAATGTAATTATGATGTGCCTTGGTGTGTTCCTTCTTGGGTCCACCTTCTTTGGGACTCTCTGAGCTTCCTGGATTTCCTGGAAGTCTATTTCCTTTGCCAGACTGGGGAAGTTCTCCTTTATTATTTGTTCAAATAAGTTTTCCACTTGTGGCTGTTCCTTTTCCCCTTCTGGTACCCCTATAATTCGGATGTTGGAATGTTTAAAGATGTCCTGGAGGTTCCTAAGCCTCTCCTCATTTTTTTGAATTCTTGTTACTTCATATTTTTCTGTTTGATCATTTTTTTCTTCCTTCTGGTTCACTCCCTTGATTTGAGTCCCAGTTTCCTTTCCATCACTATTGGTTTCCTGTGCATTTCCCTTCATTTTAATTAGTTTAGCCTTCATATGTTCCTCTAATTTGTGACTAAAATCAACCACTTCTGTGAGCATCCTGATCACCAGTGTTTTGAACTGTGCATCTGAGAGGTTGGCTATTTCTTGGTTGCTTAGAGTTATTGGCTCTAGGGCTGTGAGTTCTTGAGCCATGTTTTGGACTGTTCGTGCCTGTTACATATGAGGAGTGGAGCCCTAGGTGTTCACCAGGGCGGGGCAACTCAGTCACTGTGACGCTGTATGTGGGGGTGGGGTCAAAGGGGGGCAATGGCGATCCCCTTTGCTGCTTCTGGCCGCTGGGGCCTGCTCGGTCTGTCTCACTGCTTGTTCCTTCTCTGGTTTATCTGCGCGCGAATGCGTGACCACGGTCGGTCAGCCTGCCTGCTGCCTTGCGCCCTCACTGGGTCCGCCTGTTGCTACCCCACACCTGGGATCTGTGCCACGGTTGCCTGTGTGCCTGGGTCGGGGGATCTTTCCTACCTGACCCTGCTCTGCTGCTGGCTCTGCCCCTTTTACTGGTCTGGCTGAATGGTTTGTTGTTGTCGGACTTCCGTAGAGTTTCATTTTCTGTGTTTTGGCTGCGCTTCTGTTTACTAAAACTTTGTTGTCTTGAAACTTGGTTGTGGGAGAAGGCACAGTGTTTCCACCTATGCCTCCATCTTGGCGGAAGTCCTCTTCAATGGTCTTCTTAATGGCGTCTGGGAACTTGTCTGCTGCTTCTTGGTTGGCAGAAGCTGCTTCCCTGGTTATCTTGACATTTTTTTTTAGCCAATCTTTTTCTAAAATTAGCCAACAATCCTTTGCTGGCACGAAATTCTCTAACTTTAGATACTGCACCTTCCTTTTGCTTTAAGTTGTCATATAATGACTTTGCTTTTTTCTTGAATCATAGTAAGAGTCTGTAGGTAGACCTTTCTTATAGCAATCCTGCACCCACATAAAAGCCTAATTTTCAATAGGAGATAAAACAGTATCTTGTAAAAAGGGCAAGGCTTTCACACCCTCTGGCATAGCAGCAATAACAGCCTCACGTATTTCTTTTTCTGTTTTTATATGTACTCATTTATCTTGAAATGGTGGGCAACCACAGCTGCAGACCTCAATCTACAATGCATATCAAGCAATTCAACTTTTTCTCTCAATGTCATGACTTTTCATTGCTTCTTGGGAGCACTTGCAGGACCACTAGTGGAACTTTATACGGGTCCCAATGTTATTATTCAAGGTCTATGGTATTGCACTAAATATGATGAAAGATATGTGAGACTCACAAGATCACTTTTTACTGTGATATGCAATTTACTGGGGAGAAGAACTGCTCACAATGAGATGATGAACATCACACAGCATTTTAAGCAGATATTCACAATAACAGCTCACTGTAACAGCAACAGAAAGTGGCTATGAAATTATTACAATAGTATTGTATGTACTATAGTTAATTTTATGCAGCTATGACTTATACTGCATCTTTATATTTGTTTATATTTCTCTCCACTGTGAATGGCATCATGTATGGTCTGTAAATGTTTGTGTAAGTTTTTATTTAATTTTCTATAATTAAGTAAGTTTTTATAATTGACTTGTGTATGTTTTATGGCAATAGTGTTAAAATATACTAAGTATCTACATATATTTTATGCATTCCTGACATTCTTTTCTTAATTTTTCTATTTTTCTAGGATATGCAGTTCATCTCTGAGTTTTTCCAAATTGTCACAAATCTCCAAAAAAATTTCCAATATATTTACTGAAAAAAATCCATGTATGTGGACCTGTGCAGTTCAAACCCATATTGTGCAAGGGTCAACTGTGTCCTTTTTCATGCTACCAAGTGAGGGACTTAACCAGATTTAAAAACAAATAAAGAATGATTAATTAGTACTACCGTAGCTGCTTCTTCTCCTCCCACTTTCTCTACTTACTTTCCTAATAATAATTTGCTTCCCAATCCATAGTCTTATAGACATTAGTCCTAAAAGATGTTAATACATCTTTTAGAGAAATAAAAGTTTCTTTACCAAACAAGTTTGGGAAATGCTTCTCCTTTGAAAGATTATGATGCATATTTAGCAAAAGGTTCCAAGAATTCCTTCAGTTAAGAAACCTGCTTATCGCCCTGGCTGGTGTAGCTCAGTGGATTGAGCGTGGGCCTGCGAACCACACGATCACGGTTCGATTACAGTCAGGGCACATGCCTGGGTTGCAGGCCAGTTCCCGGTTCCCGGTTCCCGGTAGCAGACACATGAGAGGCAACCATACATTGATATTTCTCTCCCTCTCTCTTTCCCTTCCTCTCTAAGATAAATAAATAAAATCTTTTTTAAAAAAAAGTAACCTGCTTAAGCAATAGTTTCTGATATTAAACTTACCACAAACCTCTTTTGGGGAGTAAACTTTGAAGAAACACTTAATATGGTCTAAATACTAAAATGAGTATACATTTCTGGCCCTGGCTGGTGTGGCTCAGTGGGTTGAGTGCCAGACTGTGAAGCAAAGGTCGCCAGTTTGATTCCCAATCAGGGCACACGCCCCGGTTGCAGGCCAAGTCCCAAGTAGGTGGTGTGTGAGAGACAAATAAAATCTTAAAAAAAAAGAGTATATATTTCCTGAGCATGCTAACTAAAGATAATGAGAAATGTCTGGTAACCCAAAACTGATGGAGGTTAACATACAGCAGAGATTTTCAAATGGTGTGATTCAAGAATATTTAAAACATGCCTGACAATTAAGTCAGGGGTACTGATCTCTTTTCCCTTAGACTGTCAAATAAAAAAACAACAACAGCCAACATAACAATAACTGTCCAGTGTGAAAGAATTAAAATTATACCTATTTTTCGCAGACCAGCAAAAAATATATTTTTGCTGTGCTGCAGAATTTTAGTAATTAGTTTATGTGTTACAGATGAAAAAGGTTGAAAATTGCTAATCTAGCATGAAGAGAGAGCAGAAAACTAAGAGTTGGCAGTACACAGATTTCCAAAAGTGGAAGAACCTTAACAAAATCTTAGAAACCAGAATATTTAAGGTAGACTATTATAATACTTTAGGGAATAAATTAGATTGTACAGATATATTTTTCCTTGTAACTTTTAAATTATAAGAACAATACATGCTCATTATAAAATATATGGAACACCCAGAAAAGTTTTTTTTAGAAGAAAAAAAGCATCTATCCCTGGCCAGATGCTCAGTTCATTAGAGCACTGTCCACTTAAGCCAAGTTGTAGGTTCCATATCTGGTCAGGGCACATGCAAGAAGCAACTATTGAAGGCGTAGGTGGGTAGAACAGAAAACTGATGTTCTGCCCTGGCTGGGTGGCTCAGCTGATGGGAGCATTGTCTTGTACACCAAAAGGTTGTGGGGTGGATGCAGATTTGATCCATGGTTGGGCCCAGAAGCAACCAATTAATGTCTCTCTCACATCAATGTTTTGATGTTTCTTTCTCCCCCTCCCAATAAACATATCCTAGGGTGAGGATTGAAAAAACAAATTTAAAAAATCTAATTGATGTTTCTCTCTGTCTCTCTCCCCTTTCTTCTTTCTAAGAATCAATCAATACATACTCTTTTAAAAAGAGGAAGAACAGTTGATGCTTGAGCAACACATGTTTAAATTGCATGGATCTACTTATATGCAATTTTTTCCCCAATAAATATGAATACTACTGTAAATGGATTTCTCTTCATAATTTTCTTAACATTTTCTTCTCTCTGGCTTATTTTACTGTAAGAATACACACACACATACACTGCAAAATATGTGTTAATAGATAGGGTTACAATCAACAGCAGGCTATTAGTTACTAAGTTGTGGAGGAGTCAAAAGTCATGCTCAGATTTTCAACTGCATGTGGGGGCAGGGGATTGTGGCCCCTAAATCCAGAGCTATTGAAGGGTCAACTGTAATTCAATGAAGCAGTCAACTTGGACATTTTGGCTTGTTCCCTTGCAGTCTTTTTTTCCTGTATGAGCAAGTTAGTCTAAAGAGAAAATTTCAAAGTTTTAAGCTCCATAAAAATAATAATCTACAGTTTTTAACTATACTATATTTAATATGAAGCATGGTACAGATGAAATAGCATGAGCTGCTACATCATCAAACATGGGCTAAAATTAAGATTCTGTCACTTACTAGTCAAGTGATTTTAAAAACCTCTTTTTAGTTTCAGTATTCCCTTTGTAAAATCTGGATAATGCCAGCTGCCTCATGTTTTTACTGCCAAGATTAAAATGCACAAAAACAGCATACAGTGGGCTTAATGAAAATACATATTAGTTGCTTTCTAGTATTACTCAACTTTTCATGTAGAAGCTAATTTCTAAAAAATGAAAGATGGGAAAGTAATGAAATTAAGATCAAAAAGGAAAAAGATGAAACAAAGGCTACCTACGTATAAGGCTAGAAAATCTGCACAAAAACAGACTTCATAAAACTGAGGCTGAAGAGGCTTTAGCACTTCTGGAATATCTAAAAAGCACTGTAAGTTCTCCTGATAATAAAGACGCTGTTTTTGAAAAAGTCTTAACTTTTAAATTCTTTGAAAATAATATGGTTGCATGTAACCAAACTTTAATTAGAAAAGTTTTGTAGTTTTGCAAGCTCACTTAGTAAATAGATAGACTTCAACAGAAACAGTAGGCAAATATTTTTTTATTTCTTATCTTTCACAGGAATGACCATTTTATATAACACACACATTTTATTGAAAAGATATTTTTAGAACTCCTTCCATAAGGCAATACTGATGTGCCTCTTGGATAAACCGAATCTCCAAGGTTATACGATATTATTTTTTATGTAGATAATACTAGTGGAATGGTAATATATTCATGTTTTCTTACCCTACTGCCCTTGGGACCAACAATATTTGTGAGCCTAAGGGTACTATTGAGCCTAAGGGTACCTATGTTGAGAGGTCACAACAGAGCAAAGCTAACCCACTTCACTGCAATTGAATTTGTGACCCTAGCATTATTTTCAGTGAGTTCATTTCAGCTACCTACTTCTGTAAGACATGCACTGTCTATTTGCTATATAATCTTAAAATAACTAGAATTTTTGCTACCATTTGTTACATACATTTCATTATTGCACTACCATTGTGCACATTTTATTTGAGTGTCTGTTGTCCTCAAGAAGACCATAAATTCACTGGAGATATTAAAGTTTGCAGGCATTTGATTGAATCAGAAATGGAACTGTGAAAACACTGCAGCAAAAAGACTGAGATACATTGAGATATTCACAGATGTACAAAACTAATTAATGTCTTGTGTTATTAACGGGATGCTTTGGGTGGACAGTTAGTGGTTTCATTTAAAATGGAGTCAGTTAAATCACTATTCAGCGAAATCTAAAAACAATTTTTTTGAAGACTATTTATTTTTAGAGAGGGGAAGGGAAGGAGAAAGGGAGAGAAACATTAAAGTGTGGTAGCCCCTCGCGCGCCCCCTACTGGGGACCTGGCCAGCAACACAGGCTTGTGCCCCAGACTGGGAATGGAACAGTCACCCTTTGATGGGCAGGCCGACTGACACTCAATCCACTGAACCACACCAGCCAGGGCTATCCAGTGATACTCTAGCAATTCAATGGAGGTAGGTATCACCTACATTTTAGCGAAGAGGAATCTGACATTCTGAAAAAGTAGAGGAGCATATTCAGGGTCACACAAAGAGTAACTGTTAGAGTCAAAAGGAAAACCTAGGGCTGTTTGACTGTAAGGCCCAAGCTCTTTCAGACTTGTGAAGTTTGTAAAGGAAAATTTTCTTTAACCTAAGCAAAGTGAAAGGACAGAAGTGTGAACACCATTCATTATTTTAAAGTCAAATGGTACTATAGATATTATAGTTAGAGCATTTTATAGTTATTACTCTTATTTCAATTTGCAAATTCTTATGCTGAGCTCTGAATAGTATTACACTGAAATCTCATCAAGATTTATTCATTATAGAAATGAACAATGTCAGCGTTCAGCTTGACCCTACAGTCTATCCAATGATTTTTACTTGGATAAAAAATGTGCAAATCAGTCTATCTAAAAAACAAATGATCTGCAAATAACATTAAGCCACTCAAGAATTGTCTCAGGTTATCTTTCCCTCTAAAGGGAATTCAGCAATAGATTATTTTCGCATAAATTCCAAGTTCTTTTTCAGCCAATCCCTCTTTCTGTTCATGCATATACCAAACCTCAGTGTCTAGCAAGCCTATTTGGAGCCCCAGTACTCAAAACCACCCTTTACAAAATGCCCCAACGGTAAGAACAGTACCATGACTGTCTTAACTTCGTGCTGTGTGTTTGCAACCTTTCAAAATGGAACGAGATTGAAAAACAATGGGGGAAATCTCTACAACAGAAAATCATCTCATTTACGTCATAAAAAGGTATGACTGAGACTAAGCGGTGGGTACTACAGACACAGACACACACACACACACACACATAAAATCTTTGTGAAGGTTTTCATCGGAGACCGGTCTACCAACATGGATAACGTGAAGACATAAGCAAAGCATAAACTTAATGGCCAGGACCTAAGCACATATTGCATGGACAGAACGAAATATTCAACAATACAACTTAGTTCTAGCTCCTCCTTTAAATCCAAGTACGCACTTCACTGAACTTTAAGTGGGGTCTGAACAGGAACGCAAGTTACTTTCTTCTTAAGGGATTTATGTAGAGTCTCCAAAATTATGCATTAATCTACACGCCACACCTCCAGGGATCAAACTGAGATTAAGTCTTCCTTCTTTTTTATCTCTAGAAAAATGACAAGGCGAGGGCGCGAAGGATGCCAAGATTAAAGGGTCGAGAAGGGTCTCGTTTTCCTCTACTCTAGAGAAGATGCCCAAAGATCACATTCTCCAGCCGAGCGCCGAGAAGGCGCTGGACTTGTTTAGGATCGCGGATATGGTAGCCTGTGAGGAGAGCCTGAAAGGTAGGAGCGGACCTCAATAGGTGGGCAGGCAGCAACCACCCTTCCCCCACTCACCTCTCCAAGCGCAGTTTAACTGGAGCTGTCCGAGTAACTGCCGCCATCACCATCGCCATCAGTCAGGGTGCTTGCTGAGGTGGAGGAGGGAGGTCCAGCCACTCCTGCACCTCATCTAAGTCCTACAAGGCGATTGCCTTTCAGCAAGTTCCCACCCCTCAGCTCAGGGTTCGCGTCGGAGACGTCGCGGTCACCGCCTCCACTCGCTCTCCCGACGCTACCACCACTTCCGAGTTCGACTCCCTCCCTTTCTTTCCCAGTCCCCCAGCAACCGGCTTTTTCCCTCGCATCCGGCGAGCAGTGACGTCACCAGCCCGCGACCTGAGTCCAGACCGGTGCTGGGCGTGGGCGTGCCGGCACAAGCGCAGTGTGGCGAGCGCCCTTGAGCGCGGGAATCGCCGCGTCCCAGCGCCGCGGCTTCCCTCTCCTTTCTTCAGTTGCGGAGGCGCAGGCATCTTGGTGAGTTCCCTTTGGCGCTACTCGTGCAGAAGAGAAGAGTGTCCTTTTCTCGGCTCATTGTCTAACAGATCCTGCATTTTTTTTTTTTTTTTGCTTTTGCCGCTCGGGTGGGGTATAGAAGATCGAGTCGAGAGCAGCACGGGGGTGGGAGGTGTGGATATTTAATAGTATGAAGAAAGAGGGTCCTTTCTTCTCCAGCTCTCGGCTTTCCTTTTCTTTAAAATAATACTACCTTTTATGGAACATTTGCAGCTGGGTGAAGGAAAAGATGCCCGCGACACGGAAACCGATGAGATACGGACATACAGAGGGACACACAGATGTCTGCTTTGATGATTCTGGGAGGTAAAGTACTGTGAGAAGCAAAACAGTTTCAGGTGTAAATATCAGAACATTTATTCTTATGTCATATAAGCCCAAAACAACTGGTAGAAACATAGAGAAATAAGATTGAAATGTAAAATGGCACATTTATTTTCCTTCCATTTATTGTTCTATGCAGACGGTCATGGTAGTTTAAGGATATCGAAAAAGTTAACGAGTGTAAAAATTTTACGTCCAGGGGAGTTGGAAAGATGTGAGTTGTCCCCTATATTTTACCTTGTTCACTTTCTTGCTGCATTTCAACATTATTAGTTATTTTGCCAGAACGCTAGGCGCCTATTTGTCACATTCAGTGGCCCTTTCTATCTTTGTCGTCTTTTATCCTCCCTTGGCTTTCGTGGTGCTATTTCCTTTTTTGTTGTTTTTAACTTTCTGGTGGCTGTTCTTTTCTATTTCCCCTGCTTGATTCTTATGGTGATATTTTTCCAGGGTTATTCAGGTCTCTTTCAGCTTTCTAAATCTTATTCCTATGTATCACTATCCAATGTGTGGCTTCCCCTGTCACTTCTATGTTGATTTTTTTTTATTGAAAAAAGATTTGCATGTCTGTTCCACTGAAGGCTAGAGATATAATAGTGTAAGCAAAGTACACTCTTTTCCTTCGTTGACTTTAAGGTCTTTTTGAATTGACATTGAGCATAAATTAATCACACAAAATAACTGTACATTTAAAATTGTACTTAGAAATATCAAGTGATATGTGTAATGATCCTAAGAGAGGAAGTCTAGTTTGAAAAGGCAGGGAAAGCTTTTCTAAGGAAGTGTTTTGTGAGGTGAGATCTGAAGACTGAGTAGTCATTAATAAGTGTAAAGAGGTGGTCACAGTAGGGTGATAGTATTGACACTCAAGAAAGGGATCACCATGTGCAAATGCCCTGTGGGAGTAGGGACTGGTATGCTCAAAGAACTGAAAGCTAGTTATCTAAAATGTAGGCAGTGATGCTGAGATTGACAAGAGACAAATTTGAAGGTAGGCAATGGACATCCTACCTAAGGCCTTTTGATCTTTATTAAGCAATCTTGATTTCATAATAGAAGTAGTAGGAGGGTATTAAAGATTTGAAGCAGAGAGGAGATATGATCAGACTCTGAGAAGGTACATGGAGGAAAAGGAGCAGGAGTGGATTCAGAAAGACTATTAGAAAGTATCTATTAGTTTGGTTCATTTGATGGGAATTCAGACTGGAGTAGACATGGGTATGCAGAAAAGAAGATACTTTCAGGAAACATTTAAAAGGTAAAATCTACTGGATGGATCAGATAATAGGGATGAAGGACAGGGAGGTATCTAGGATAACGTCCATGATTCTGTGATTCTGTCATTCACACATTCAAAAAGCTTAGCTTATTTCAGAGGTAGAATGGGGGTGGAGATTAGGAGTTTGCTTTTGGACGTGATTAGTGTAGGATTTCTTTGAGCTATTCAACTAGAGAAGAAGATAGCTGAATAAGCGCTTAAAGCTCAGAGATGAAATGTTAACTAAAGATGGAAATCTACATCTTTAGCTCATGCCTCCTAGAATTTAGGATTGAGGTCTGACCTGGAAATTGAAATGTGGGAGCTGTCAGTATAGAGATGATATTTAATACTATGAACTTTGATGAAGTCATGTAGAAAGGGAATGAATGTAGTTAAAAATTATTCAAAGGTTAAGCCCTGGAACAATTTTTAATATTTGAAGGTCAAGTTAGAGGAAGAGGTTCCAGTTAAGGAAACTAAGAAGGGGTGGCTAGAAAAATAGAAAACCAAAATATAAGAATGATGTCTAGAAGCCAAGTGAAGCATTTTGTAGAGGAAATAATAAACTACATCAAATACTGCTGGTGGGTCAAATTGAGGACTGAGAATTCACCATTATCTTTAGTGATGTGGAGGCCATGGATGGATAATCTTGAGGGTTTTTTGTTTTTTTTTCAATGGAGTGGTAACATTGAAAGCCTTGCCCTGACTGGGTAGCTCAGCTGGTTAGAGTACTGTCCTGATACGCCATGGTTTTAGGTTGATCCCTGGTCAGGGCACATACACGGAGCAGCCAATGAACATATAAGTAAATGGAACAACAAAATCCATGTTTCTCTCTCTCTCCTCCTCTCCTCTCCCTTCCTACCTACCTTCCTCTCTCCCTCAAATCAGTTAAAAAAAAGAATGAAAATGTTGTTGCAGTGGATTCAAGAGAATGGAAAGGGAGGAACTGGAGTTAGTGAATATGAAACTCCAAGAATGAGGGTAGTTGGATAGAAATGTGGAGTCAGGAAAGATTTCTGTTTTGTTTTAAGTGAGAGAGATTACTGTTGGGAACTGCCCTGCCTGGTTTCAGAAGCTGTAATCCCCCGTGGCTAAGGTTGAGTGAGAGACCTTGGGACCATAAACCACTAAGGAGACACAGCTTATCTCCCTTTTACTTTACCCTGCTCGGCTCCTGGCGGATGACTGGTTAGCCAATGACAGGTAAGATTCCTCAAGGGAGGGACAACCTAATACAGACATGGTCATGGTGCGGCCATCAGGGAAGGACTTGGGGGGCTATAGAAAAAGGGGATGATGGACCCTCACCCCTTGGCTTTGACATAACATGAGTCCTCAATCTGTCTGCAAGAAGTCTCCTAATCTCTTGGCTGCCTTGCTTCCTGCCTGATTTAAGCCTGAAACATTGCCGGAGGACAGTATAGCCCCCGGTAGGAATGGGCGGTTCCCTGGGGCAATCAGGCCTAAGAAAGAATGCACAAAATTCTGTGAAACCTGCTGTGATAAGAATGCCCTCGATTTTCTGATAAGGGTCCAAGCATGAAATGAGTTTGTTTCCCAAAGTTTTATGGCCCTTTGGTTAACTAACCCTGACTCAGAATAAGCCCACAGAGTTCTTTGAATATTATCTGTAAGAAGTAATCAGCGACATCCTTTCCTTTGTTACCTGTAAAAGGTAATCACCTAAAGCAAACCTGAGCATAATGAATGAGAACCTTCTTTGATGTGTGCCATTAGAAACCTATAAACGCCTGTCCAGGCAAGGGTTGGGGCACTCTCTCACTCAGAGAATGGCTGTGCCATCACTTTTTCTCCACAAGACGTCTGCAGTCTGTGTGAATTTGTTCATTGCATCCACAACACACGGACCCTGCTGGACGGAGTCTGCATCAGAATATAGCATATATATGCATGGAGATGATCCAATAGCGAGGGTTAAGTTGATTTTATAACAAAAGGGGGGAGAATTGCTGGAGTGATGTCCTCATTAGATGTGAGGGGCTAGCACATTGTGCACAGAGGGAGAGATTGGCCAAAGGTAGGAGAAGCATGGTCAAATTCATATGTGGAGGGAGGGAGCATGCATTTATATGAGATGGGGAGAACCTGTGGACATTAACTATAGAATGCTTGTGTTTTCTCAGTGAATAGGATATAAAGTCATTAGTTGACAGTGGGAAGGAGGACGTTTAAAAAAAGAATAGATATGAGATAGATAGAGGGGAGAGAAAACTGAATGAACTGGGGAATATAGTTGGATTGCTGGGTAGTATTAAAGGTCTACTTCAGGTTAGTGATCGTGGTTTTAAAGTGAGACATGTTACCAGGTTATGTTTTTCTCCAGCTGTATTTAGTTCTGCTTGTACAAATTTATTAATAGACAGAGAATTGGATTTAACCAGGTTGGGATTTTGCCTGGTTAGTGTGACAAAGTCAGAGGGCCGTGGGTTCGAGGATGATGCAGAGGAGTGATCTTGTAGCAGACGGAAATCTGAGCCAGACTAGGAGGGACGAGAGAACTTGAAGGGATAGTGAAAAGAGAGTTTCAGTAGATTGTAGATCCTAATGGAATTTAAATACTGTTGGAGTTAGGATATTAAGGGTGATAGGTGAAAAGATAAGTGATTAAGATGTTTGAAGTTGGGATTATGAAAGCATTTGCAGTATTGGTGAAGACAAAATCTAGGCCCTGACAGTGGGAATCTAAGATGAGGCAGAGGACAAGAGTGAGTATTAGAAGGTTTTACTGATGTGGATATTGGAAACACTAAGAATTGTGACAGAATGGAGTTGTTAGAGAATAACAATGAGTTCAGTGCTAAAAATCCTTAGGGCACTGGAGGGATTTCTCTTTAAGAATCTGTAGGTGGTCTGAAGGCAGTTTTATTGTTGTGTTTTTAAAGAGAGAGTGTGGCAACAGAATGCAAGTGGTAATGAATGAAATGCCAGGAAGCCCACCTCTAGGTCCCAGAGGGATATAGAAAAGAAATCAGCCACCACTTAAGAGGGCTTAAGAGGCAGCAGTGTTCAGAAAACGAGCTGATGATACAGAAATTTTGCTGGTGCCTGAATAATCTCCTGAGGCCCAGTCCGAGGGTTAGAGAGGGGAGGTCTGATGAGGGGAGAACATGGCTCTGTAAGGGTAAGAGAACCCAGAAATGCCTTTGTAATCATTGGCTTTCTGTAAGATAAATACTAAAGAAGATAAAGGCATTAATTGAATTAGTCCTTATGCTCAGAAACTTGGAGTAGATTTCTTAATTTATCATCTATACTAGGACTTCCTTGAGAAGGGAGAGAAGGATTGCAAGAGAATAACAATTAAAATTATAATATTTTGAATTATTTACTGATTGGCAAATTATTCTGTTTTGATAGATCTATAACATTTCTATTAAAAACTGTTTCAAAACATTTTTCATAAAAAACATTTATATTTATGAGATTAAAAACATTTTTGTACATGATTGTCTAAACATAACATAATCTAAATACTAACATAAATAGAATAGTCATTCTAAGTACATATTTGTATACTTGAATAATTTTTTTAAACCAGTCTCTAATATGGTGTTACTGATTTTTTTTTGAAAAATATATTTTTTCAATACGGTCTCATTTTTATTTTTCTTAAAAAATTGGGTGCAGTCATCTTCAGAGTTGCATTTTATGGTTAATAAATTTTAAGTGAGGCCTTCAGTTAATTTTTTTCTTTAGGTAGTAGTGTTTTTCAATAATAAAATACTGTTTAGGTTCTCATGTACCTAATAAAGTCAGAGAAAATTCTATTAAATGGAAGAGTCTCAATTTTAAAAAGTTTATTTTAATTGAAATGTATAAATATTTCAGTTTTAGTATTTTTTAGTTTTTTTTATCTGCATTCAGAGTACCCTTTTTCCATAATAAGGTCTTCAGTATTTTTAAAGACAAAATTCATCAAGTAAGTTTTCTCTATGATTTCTTTGAATATGTCCCAAATTTTAGACGTACTTAATTTTATTTTGTTATGGAATAAAACATAAATTTATATTATTAGAAAGGAGTTCCAGCCCCGGCTGGTGTAGCTCAGTGGATTGAGCGCAGGCCTGCGAACCACACAATCGCTGTTCGATTCCCAGTCAGGGCACATGCCTGGGTTGCAGGCCAGTTCCCAGTAGGGGACTCACGAGAGGCAACCATACATTGATATTTCTCTCCTCTCCTTTTCTTCCCTTCTAAAGATAAATAAATAAAATCTTAAAAAAAAAAAGAAAGGAGTTCCATCAAAAGATTCTTCCTGCAAGTCAACATATTTCAAAGTGCAATTACAGAATTTCAAAATGAAATCATTCACTGTGTCAGCTTTTAATGCACAATTTGTTCAATTTTTATTTGCTTTTGTAGGGATAAATTTCAATGTCTTCCTGTTCATAGTTTTGTTTTCATTCATTGAATTTTACTAAAAGCTTCAGAGGGTTAACTTGAATGATCTGATTAAAGAGTTCTGATTTTGGACAAAATACAACTAAGATTTAAATGACTAATTTCCAATAATAATAATAATGTGATCATTATATGACACAGGTTTTATAAAGTCAGTCTTCAAAGGCTCATATATTAAAGATATAATTGACGGTAGGTGGCAGAGAAAGCATCTGCATTGTTGAAGTATTTTTGTGTATTTAATATCAGTTTGTTATAAATTTTTGTTCTGGGTGTAAATAAGATTACGTAAGAATTTGACAAGTATGGCTTCTATTTTGACTGGTATGTTATCACAGCTCATTTGGGCACAATTGTGAATTATAATTGCAATTCTGAGTACATTTGCGTTTTATAGATTAGGAAGAACATTGTTTTTACAAATGTTGTACTTTATCAGAGTGTGTATTATTACTGTAAAAATTAAAAATTTTATCTTTAGCCTTGAACTTTTTAAGCATAGTAAGATAGAATTCACAATGATATCAGATATTTCACTTTCAAAAGAATGAACTTATAGAAGCTGTACTTTGTTTCCATGAACTGAAGGGGAAACTAAACCATTATTGGAATTAATCTGACTGACTTTGTTTCAGACCTTTGATGACATTGATAAAAAACCAGCATCACTGAACTGTTTGAAAAGCTTTTTTACTAATGGAAGCAACACATTAATAGCTATCACTTTACTTTTCATATTTGCACTAGAAAATTTAGAATGCAAAGTGAACAAAATTGATTTAGAACACCTGTCATTTATTTTGATGCTGTGCTGTCCAATAGAGTAGTTACTAGCCACTCATAGCTATTTAGCTTTAAATTAATTAAAATGAACTGAATTAAAAATTCAGTTCCTCAGTCCCACTAGGCACATTTCAGTAGCTTAGTAGCCAGAGGTAGACCATTCCATCATCTCAGAAAGTTCTATTGAACAGCAAAGTCCTAATTGACAACATGCACATTCGCTCTGCAGCTGCATGGTTTTCAGAGTGTCTCAAGATAAATTCAGACTTACGAAGTAGATGCTGATGCTTCAGGGGTTGTGTACGTGCGACTTTCCTGTGGTTGTGTTGTCACTGTAGCCCCTGTGATAAATCTCAGCTAAGATTTTGTTCATGTTATGCTTTTATTACCAAGTGCTTGAGAAGCAGAAATTTAGTATTTAATTTTGTTATTAAATAGATACTTTATATATTTTGCTTCAGTTCCTCTCTACTGAAATGTTTTTGTTTTTGCAAACTTAAAAAGCATAGCCAATAATAAAATTAATTAGTTTTATTCCTGTAGTAAATGACAAAAGCACTGTAGGAAGAATGTTCAGACTACTCTAAAAGCTCTATTATTTCCCACTGGCCCCACCAACTGGCACCTGCAACTTTGTTCATCTATCTCCCTTGGCTGATACACCAAATAGTTGGTAGAGACAGCGATATGAAAGATCTCTCCCATCTCCACTCTGTACTGAAAGAAAGCACTTTCCCTAAGGGCCTGTGTTTGACTTCACTGTGGTTTTTATATGCTATTCTTGAGAGGAGGTGTTATGTTGTATCAAGAAAGGAATAGAAAGGGGGAGATGAGTCTCACTGGTTGTCTTTCAGATTTACCTGTGTTGAAGTGAGAACTCTAGTCTTTGCACTTGTTATGCAACTGAACAAGGTTATGACAGAAGCTGAAAGTACAAAGAAGAGGTCTGTCAAACCCAACTCACCCAATTTTGATGCAACTAATACTAATTGAGAATAAATGCTGAGTTGGCTGGATGCATAAAACAGGAATGTCCTGGTGAGACTGATATTTATGGTTCTATTTATTTCCCATGGAGGGGAGTAGAAACTCCTCACTCTAGCCTAAAGGTTATTCTAAACAGTGATTCTAGTCTACATTTTCTTTCTCAGTTTCCTGTTCTGTTTGCTTTAGGTGAACTCCCCTCCCCCAAGCTTTACTCACTCTACATTTTCATTCCTGTGTTTTGTCTGTTTGAAATTGCTATCTTCACCAATGTCAGTTTATCCTACTTGTCCTTTGACTCTCCAATGAAAATAACTATCCTTTTGATTTTTCAAGTGGGAATTAATCTTTTTCTTCTGAACATCCACAGTCTTTTTTTAAAAATTGCAATGTATTTTTTAAAGATTTTATTTATTTTTAGAGAGGGGAAGGGAGGGAGAAAAAGAGGGAAATATCAGTGTGTGCTTGCCTACTGGGCACCTAGCCCACAACCCAGGCATGTGCCGTGACTGGGAATCAAACCAGGAACTCTGGTTCACAGGCTGGTGCTCAATCCACTGAGCCACACCAGCCAGGGCCACAGTTCTTTTTATGGCTTCTCTTTGCCATTTCTCATGTTATTTGTATATTTCACTTGCTTTTGTATGTGTCTAGATAGCACACATACCAGATGAATAAAAGCACTTGAAAGACAAGATGTAAAATAAGATTTGAGAGCTATAGGTACCATTTGCATAATCAGCTTTGGATAATTGAGCTCTTGCATCCATTTATCCATTCAACAAACATTTATCTAAGTCTCTATATAATGGAGACTGATTTATGTTAGAGACACAATGGTGAGCTCTAGAGACCTGGTCCCTGATGTTATAGAGATTACACACTCAATCTTTCTTACATTATTACAAATAAGTAAAGACCTTTTTGCCAGGAAGAAACTGAAGAGAACATTAAACTCACCTTTTTATTTTACAGCATAGGAGGTTAGCAGTCTTTGTTACTGAGGTTTATGAATGTAAAATTGGAAAGCATATCTTGATTTTATTTTAAGAAAAACAGCTAAGTACCATCTAAAAAGATAGGCCTGAAAACAGGGTGACTTTTTAATGAGTGTGTTTCCTTTACAGTTGTATTGTGACTTGTGGAAGTGATGGTGATGTGAGGATTTGGGAAGACCTGGACGACGATGATCCTAAGTCCATTAGTGTTGGAGAAAAGGCATATTCGTGTGCTTTGAAGGTATTAAAAAGAATTAGAACAATTGGTGTGAAATTGTACTGCCATGTCAGTATTTTTTATGCTTAGCTGAAAAGTATTTTTATAAGTTATGAATGGATACAGCTTTGTATTTCTCTTATGAAGTAATATTTTTAAATGTGTAATATTGCCATAATTGCCCAAAACTTTTACAGGTAAAATTTGAATGGTTTATTCAGGGAGATTAATGGATATTAATGGTGAACCAGTTAAAGTATATGCAAGATGATGTACTTTTTTTTTTTTAAGAAAGAGCTTTAAATCTTCCTTATAATTTCTTTGTGGCACAACACAGTCGCATTTTCAGGTTTTGAGATGTAGGTTACTTGAAGAATGAAGACATGTTTTCAGAAGGACTTTGTAAACTAAGAATCTAAAAACCACTAAGCTTTTTGTTTGTGAAGAATTTTAAGTTGGGTGTATTGTATTGGGTAGGAAAAAAAACATTTCCACAGAATTAATATTTTTTTTAAAACTCAGGCTCATTCAGGTAGATGAGATAGTCTTTAGATACTTTATTTTGTTTTGTTTTTTTAAAGATTTCATTTACTTGTTTTTAGGCAGAGGGGAAGGGAAGGAGAAAAAGAGGGAAACATCGGTGCGTGGTTGTCTCTCACATGTCCTCCACTGGGGACCTGGCCCACAACCCAGGCGTGTGCCCTGACTGGGGATTGAACTAGAAACCCTTTAGTTCACAGGCTGGCCTGCAATCCACTAAGCCACACAAGCCAAGGCAAGATACTGTTTTTTAAATGGTCATATATAATGGAAAATACATTCCCAGACGTATAAATGACTAGCATACATTAAATTGAAGTTAAATCTCACTAATAAGCAAAGAAGTACAAATTAAACAGTTGGATTTTTCTTTCTATAAGATTGGCAAGAATGAAAATATTATTAATCCCAGGAATAGTGAAGGCTTGGAGAAATATTTGTAAAGGGAGAATACGCTCCTGTGTGTGTGTGTGTGTGTGTGTGTGTTAACACATTACTACCATACACACAACACCTCTGACACCAGATGTGTTGATATTTTCCCACACCAAGCAATTCTCTGCAATACCAGCTGGGTGTCCTATAGTTTGGGTTCAATTCAATTCCGACACTAATTGGAGTTTGTGCAGACTCTGCATATTAAGGTTTCAGTCTCCTAAAATGTCCCCAACTTCAGATACCAATCACAAGTAGTATGCCCCCAGATTACCTACAACTTCTGTTTAACTTCACTATAAATTGCAGGTTCCTCTGACCCCCTCCTTGTGTTCTGTCACTTGTTTCAGCAGTTCCCAGAACTTAGGGAAGCACGTTTATCAGTTTATTATATGATAAAGGATACTGATGAACAAACCAGATAAAGGGGTATGTAGGGCAATGTCCGGGAGGGTCCTGAGTGCCGGAACTTTTGTCCCTGTGTTGTTAGGGTGCACCAGCCTCCCAGTATATGGATGTGTTCCCCAACCTGGGAGCTCCTTAAACTCCATACTATTGGGATTTTTATGGAGGCTTTATCACAAGAGATGAGTGATTATTAATTCCATTTCCAGCTCCTTTCCCTTCTCTTAGTGTAGGGAGTAGGGCTGAATGTTCCAAGCTTCCAGTATTGGTTTTATCTTTCTAGTGACTAGACATGATCCTAGAGCTATCCAGGAGCCCAGGAAGTTACCCAGGAAATTCCAAAGGATTTAGGAGCTCTGTGTCAGGAGTTAGGGTCAAAGACCAGATATTAGAACAAAAGGTGTTTCCTGTGTTCTTATCTCTTAGAAAATGACAGCGGTTTTAGGAACTCTGCTCCAAAAACTGGGAGCAGAGATCAATATATATTTCACAGGATTATAGACAGTTTCTCAAATATTTTTAGGGTGAGTTGATATTGCATATCAGTATATATTAGAATGCACACTTTGCTTTCTCCTTGTCTTTGTGTGTCAACTCTCTCCTTTTTTCTTATAAGGTTGCCAATCTTCATTCCATCTGCAAAGATTCTATTTCCAAATAAAGTCATTCTCAGGTACCTGGGTTCAGGACTTAGGGCTGTCTTTTGGGGGCCATTATTCAGCCCACCATAAGTACCATAGTCAGCCCTAAAATGTTTTCTTTGGCTTTAGGAATGGAGTTTGTGGGACTTCATTGAAATGACATTACCGAATAGCCATGCAAAGTTGATAATTTTACAGTATATTTTATTTAAAACGTAATTGCTTATAAACACATACTTTCTATTTTTGGATTCAGTCACACAGTAAAGTATAATTAGATGCTTTATTTGAAAACAAAGTGGAGAAAATATCACCCTCCAATGTGAAACTGGGATGAATTGACATGTTTATGGGTAGTAATGCTTAATGCTTGCATGGTGTTTCACATTGTCAGGCCTTTTAACAAAGATATGGAGAGGTATGCGGAATTATGTTCATTTTAATCTTGGGAAAACCGAAGCTGAGAGGAAGGCGAAATGACTTAGAAAGGAACACGGTGGCTGGAGCTGAAGTCGTCCTGTGTGGGGTTCCATTCCTTTCAACCCACCAGGGAGATGAGTGGGCTGACCAGTTCCTGACCAGAGCCCTGATCCTTTGGATGCTTTATTCCTTTAAAACTTTTATTAGTTGAGCCCTGGCTGGTGTAGCTCAGTGGATTGAGCACGGGCTGCAAAGCAAAAGGTTGCAGTTCAGTTCCCAGTCAGGGCACATGCCTGGGTTGCAGGCCAGATCCCCAGTAGAGGATGTTCCAGAGGCAGCCACACATTGGTGTTTCTCTCCTCTTTCTTCTTCCCTTCCCCTCTCTCTAAAAATAAATAAATAAAATCTTAAAAAAACAAAAAACAACAACTTTTATTTGTAGACAAAGTACTGATAGTATTTGGTTTCCTAGTAGATTTGTTGGAAAATGACCTCAAAGCAGGTTTTGTTTTAAATTTAGGTCTTCCAGGTGAATGAGTGTAGTTATATACTTTGATATGAATAGAGGGACTAGGTAACATGTTATGAAAGAACTACCAAAATTCTTTATTAGAGCTAAGGATGCTTACTCAGTATTCTACTAGAAGTCGTCTACAAGAAAAACACAGCCAAGTTACCAAATTCCTGTAGATGTGCTCTTATAAATAGTTAGTATATCTGTAGTTTTGCCAAAGAACACAGCATCATCAGTGTTGTCTTGAATTGATTATAGTTTTTTTTATTCTCTTCTTTTTACATTTAAGTTATTGTTACCTTTGCTTCAACCTTATGAATTTAGTTTATTGTTTAACTATTTACAGTAGTTACAACATAGACATAAATAGTACTTTGCACCAGTCTTCCAATAATTGAACTTGATAAATGTATATTACAGTTCAAGTTTGAATCATCTGTATTGTTATTCAATCAGATGTATGCATTCTCCCAAATTTTGCTGTTTGGTAACGTATCATTGTTAACATCAAGTTCTTTATCCACTGGAGCAGAAGCAGAGGCTGTAGGTAGACTAAGGGTCCTAATTATGCAAAATGTGCAAATGTGGCTAAGACCTATCGCTGTATGATAGAGTATATTCATTAACAAACTTGAATCATTGTTTTTCTTAGTGATTATCATTTAATCTAAATTAATAAATTGACCATATGATTTATCAAAGCTTCCATGTGGATGGTAGGCTATGATTTAGTATGTTGGGACTTAATCTCCTTTGGAAAAGTAATAAAGATAAAGTGCTGGGCTAGATCCTTGGTCTTTTATGACTGGTAGCTAAAAGCTCTACAGAGCAGTGGTATCTACTGATCATTTTCAGAACCTGAAACTTTCTGTTTATTTAGTGCATTTAAGAAGGCGCTGTGGATTCTGCATTTAGATTTTATTCTGTTTCAGACAAGACATGTAATATAATGATTTTGTTGTGGAAACTATGGTGTGGCCGTTGTGGCCATGCCTTCTGATGGGCTTGTCCTTTGCTGAGACTAGCTATGTTTTCTCTAAAAAGGTCTCATGTGTCTCTTTTTTTTAGTGACACTTGTAAACTCATAAAAATACTAATTAAATATTTTTCTTAACTAGAAGTAAAAGAAAAACCAGAGGTTAAATGTTTGGCTGGTAAAGGGGCAATTAAGTTTTCTAAAGGTAGCAAATAAAATTTTCTTGCTAGTATACATTTCAGAAGAGTTGTACATTGGTAATTTTTCTCTTGACATGAATTATATTTATAAAGTCTTTTGTTTGTTTGTTTTTAAGGACTTTTAGTTATGGAGAGATTCCCAGCCGGTCAATTTAGATTTGTTTTGTCAATATTTCTTACCTGTATTTTCCTTTTAGAGCGGAAAATTGGTCACTGCAGTATCTAATAATACCATTCAAGTACATACATTTCCTGAAGGAGATCCAGATGGTATATTGACTCGCTTCACCACAAATGCAAACCATGTGGTCTTTAATAGTGATGGTACGAAAATCGCTGCTGGGTCTGGGTAAGGCTCTTTGATATCAGAGAAGGAACTAATGTTAAAACAGAATGGCCTCATTCATTGTTTTCAGGGTAACATTTTCAGGACTCTCTTCTTTTTTCTTCACTTAATTTTTTATTAAAATCTTTTTAACTAGTAAAGGTTTTTGAGGACATACTTGTGTTTCTTGTAAATTGAGATGTGTGTATTGCTTTGCAGACAGTCCATTTAGTAAATGATGGAAAAGATTGGGAAAGATGATAGTTTGGTACTAAATTTAAAAAAATTATTTTAGGTAGAACTGGGCCTGTACAGTCAATATTTTTATACTTTCCCTTGGTGTTTATTTGTCATAGGAAAAAGTAATTGGTGAGTTGCTGAGGTGGAGTAAAAGATAAAGCCCTTTTAAAAATGGTGTGACTGTAATTTGATTAGCAAACAGTAGAAGCCTAAAATGTAACTATGGAAGCCACTTAGGAAGTACTTGAATTTAACATAATTGGAAATCTTGACTTGTGTTCTTAGCATCTTTATAGAGCAAAACTAAAAGATCAGTCATTAAACTTGGCTGTCAAATTTCACAAATTGCTGTAAAGAAATTATGGCATTCTTGTGATTTTGAAATATTTAGCATTTAGAAGAGTCTTTTGTATTGACATGTATTCACATACTTACTTTTATTGTTCATAGTGACTTTCTAGTCAAAGTTGTGGATGTGATGGATTGCAGCCAGCAGAAAACATTTCGAGGACATGAAGCCCCTGTATTAAGTCTTTCCTTTGATCCTAAGGACGTCTTTCTGGTAATAACTTCTCCCCCTCTCTTTTTTGCGTTTTTCTTGATTATGTTTAAAATTGTAAGTCAAGAATTAACAGAAAATTTCACAGCTGTTAAGAAGACACTTTGACTTATTAATTGAACCAGTTTTCATGTAGTATTATGGCTGTAACTAGAGAAATCTGTTGTTTTACTCCTGCAGGCATCAGCTAGTTGTGATGGATCTGTCAGAGTGTGGCAAATTTCAGATCAGGTAAACTCATTCATTTGAATTTAAAGCTTTTTGTCCATTTCCATGATATAATATATAAGTGTTACATATTGTCCTATTTGGTCAAATTTGTAATTCTTTTTTTTATAGTTTCTTTTGAGTAGCATTAAAAACTGTTTTTGTGATCAAATTCCATGATAGTCTAATGCAAAAGTAAGTATGTTGAAGACTGTTTTTGTACCCAGTTACAAGGGAAATGATAGATATATATTTCATTTTTAGGTTTTATAAATCAGTGGGGGAAATTCAGTCATTATATTTACAAACTAATTGCGATCTGTTGGACCCTAGATGTTGGGAATACAAAAATAAAATAAAGCATGGGTCACACTTAATTTGGGGAGTCACATACCAACTCATGAAAGTTTTAAAGGAAGTATGAACAAAGTGCTCTCCAGATTGGCAGAAGATACAATGAATTCTTCTCCAGGCAATCAGAGAGGCCTTGGCATTTGTAGCGATGTGGCTGATGAGAAAAATATCCCCTCCAGATGTGCTTCAATAGCCACACTTTCTTCCCCCTCATTCTTGAACTATTTAGTAGGGTCGACTTTGACACCGTAACATTTTATAGTAAGTCTCTGAAGTTTGTTTTTGTAGAGACTTCAAGATTTTTTTTTTTAAGATTTTATTTATTTATCTTTAGAGGGGAAGGAGAGGGAAACATCAATGTATGGTTGCCTTTCATGTGTCCCCTGCTGGGAGTTGGCCTGCAGGGAACTGGCGTGCAATCCAGGCATGTGCCCGGACTGGGAATCGAACTGTGATCCTCTTGTTCGCAGGCCCGCACTCAATCCACTGAGCTACACCAGCCAGGGCCGAGACTTCAAGATTTTAATCATTGGGTTTTTTTGTGTGGGTGTGGCAGTATGTTTATTCAATGAGTATAGTGTTTACTTACTCTCCATAGTTTCCTTACTCTGCATAGGAAATTTTGTTTTAATTTAATTATTTAAGACTTATGCTCTTTATTCCTCTGAAGGACTTAAAGTAATTTAGATAAATCAAATGTTACTATAACTAAATTAAAGTGTATTAAGTTGCCTTTTTCTGATCTATATATCAATTTAAGGAATCCACCTATTAAATATATTCAGTTTTGCATATCTTTGGGGGAGAATTTTTATAAAGGGGAATATTTTTTTTAATCAGACATGTGCTGCTAGTTGGCCACTGCTACAAAAGTCCAATGATGTGATAAATGCAAAGTCAATCTGCAGACTTGCTTGGCAGCCAAAAAGTGGGAAGGTAAGTGACTCTGATTTTTCCACCTTTTAAAAAATTATTTGTTTCAGTTCTTAACCAAGTTTGAATTTAAGAATAGTTTTTAAATTGTGACTATTTTATTTGGTTTATAAAATTTTGAGCCCCCAGCCAACTAATTAATACTGAAATGCTTTAAGAAACATTTCAGCTTTTTAAAGACTCTTTTAAAGAGTACATTTTGCATGAATGAACTTTATATTCTTCTTTAGATCTGTGTTTGATGGAGTGACTCTGGAAATAGTCTTGTTATGTCCACTCTCACCACTAGTATCTAACATTTTGGAGGTATACTAGGAGATACAGTCAGACACTAGAAAGGTGTGAGAGGTTTGGTTGGAGGAAGGAGAATTCTTGTCTGCAAATGAAATGCTTGTATTTAAGGAGATTCCAAGCAAATGAACTGCGGGAAAATATTAATTAAAGAGGAAACTTGAGTAAGGTAGCTGTAAGCAAAATTAATATTCAGAACCAATAATCATCCTGTATACAAACAGCAGCCGTTTAGAAAATACAGTAGGATAAAATAACTAGGGACAACTTTGTAAGAAATATGAAAGATCATTACAAAGAGAACTTTAACATGCTAGCAAGAGTTGTTAAAGAAGACTTGTGAAATAGAAAAACATCCCATTCTTAGAAAGGAAATTTTTAGTATAAAAAGAGATTTAGCCTTGGATGGTGTACCTCAGTTGGATTGAGTGTGGGCCTGCGAACCAAGGGATCAAGGTTCGATTCCCATTCAGGGCACATGCCTGGATTGCCAGCCAATTCCTGGAGGGGGATGCATGAGAGGCAACCATTCATTGATATTTCTCTCTCTCTCTTCTTCCCTTCCCCTTTAAAGAGAAGTAAATGGGGTCTTTAAAAAAAGATTTAATTCTTCCCTATATTATCCTGTAGTCTGCAAAACATTCAGGTATAAAATATCAGATGTTTGGGGGAATCAGATAATGCTGACTTTAAAATCCGTATGGAAAATTAAGTCTTAAAAAAATAGTGATAGAGTCTAGCCCAGTGAGATATAACAAATGATGATGCTATGGGAATTAAAAGTTTGCTGCTGACTCCTGAGTAGACAGATAACCTATTAAACAGAGAAATGGATTCATTATGCATGTGATTTGGTGTATGGTAAAGGTGGAGAAAAGGAGATTTAGTAACCGTATTGCCAAAGGGCATGAATACCAGGAAGTGAATCATTTGAGGACCATCTTGGAGGCTTCCTACCATATGGTGAATTGGTTGTATTCTTTCAACTTTTCTGTATGTGCAATATTGAAGAAAATTAATAAATTTAACATAAAAAGTAAATATTTTAAAAAATATTTTATTTTATTTTAGAGGGGGGGAAGGGAACGAGAAAGAGTGGGAGAGAGACATCAATGTATGGTTGCCTCTCATGTGTCCCCTACTGGGGACCTGGTCTGCAACCCAGGCATGTGCCCTGACTGAGAATCAAACCAGTGACCCTTTGCTTCACAAGCCCATGCTCAAGCCACTGAGCTACACCAGCTAGGGCAAAAAAAGTAAATATTTTTATATGATTAAAGATATTTCAGAGTCAAAGGACAAGTTTGGAACAATATGACAAAGAGCTAACGTCAATAAGACACAGAATTCTTACAAATCAATAGGATCCCAGTAGAAAGATGAGGGAACACCCCGTGAGATTTATGAATTGCTTAATAAAGCTAATTAGGTCTTCAAAACAGGGGAAAGATTGGACAAGGACATGACCAAATAGTATATAGAAGAAGAAATACAGTTGGCTTTTAACATGTGAAAATAATGCAGCCTTTCATACTGAAAAATACAAATTGAAGCTATAGTGATATTTTTTTTTCGTTAATCATGGGGTCAAAGATCAAAAGTTTGATTATATGCTATGTGGATGAGGGTGGGTTGTTTTTGTCAGAATTAAAGACCAACAGTACTACATCTAGGCTTGTGTTTTATAAACATTTATGTATATGCACTACAGGGTACATATAACAAAAATGTTGCACCACTGTTTATAGTAGCAAAAGATTGGAAACATCCAAAATGCTCATTAATAGGGAATTAGTTAAATAAATTGTGGTATTCCTGAAAGTGAAATACTCTACAACTGTTAAAATGTGATATATCTGTATATTCTCACATGGAATAATCTTCAGAGAAATTAAGTAAAAAATATCAAGCTATATAATAATAGGTATATAAAAATGCTGCTATTGTGTATATACATGTATATATTTACATACACATTCTTGTATAACCTATGCTTATATTTGCCTTTGGGAAGTAAAAACAGAATTTAGGTATGAGAAGGAGACTTGCTTTTCAATGTATTCCCTCATGTGTCATGTGAACTTTTAAAAGTGTACATTCTGTGTTAAAGTAATGAATAGTTGGGGAATCCAGTATGTATTTTTTTGCTTACAAAACATTGATCTGATTAATTTTTTTTATGATTTTATTTACTTTTTAAAATATTTTATTTATTTATTTTTAGAGAGGGGGGGGAGGGAAAGAAAAGGAGAGAAAGAGAAACATCAGTGTGTGGTTGTGGTTGTCTCTTATGTGCCCCTACTGAGGACCTGGCCTGTAACTCAGCCATGTGCCCTGATTGGGAACTGAACCGGCAGCTCTTTGGTTTGCAGGCTAGCACTCAGTCCACAGAGCCACGCCAGTCATGGCTGTTTAAATTTTTTTAATGTTATTTTTAATCCTTATTCAAGGACATTTTTTTTCATTGCTTTAGAGGGGGGAGAGAGAAGCAAACATTGATCTGAGAAACTGTAGTCAGTTGCCTTCTGTACATGCTCTGACTTGGGATTGAACCCACAACCTGGGTATATGCCCTGACTGGGAAGCAAATCTGTGACTTTTTGGTGTATGGAATAAAGTTCCAACTAACTGAGCTACACTGGCCAGGGCTGATTAATCTGGTTAATTTAAAAATTAATAAAATTAGCATAGTTTTCCTGTTCGTAAATAATAGTTTAACATGGAAAGAATGTATCATTTTAATTTTTTCTGCTAGTCTATTTTTTTTTTTGAAGAATGGATAGGAGGATAAATTTCCTTAGTATTTGCAAAGTATTCTGGCTTTGTTTCTTTTCTTCTGGTAAATGAAATTAATTTTAGATTCAAAGGGCTTAGATGCCTTAAAAAGTAGTATTAAAAATACTAGTAACTACGGGTACTTTGTTTTTCAGTGCAAGCAATAGAGTGACTATCACCTGTTTATTGCTTATCAAAACTTTAAGTAATTTCTGAGTTTTGTTAGATGCCAGTTAAAGTATAAATTTGCTCTTATGTTTTGTAAGCTTATTTGGACGCATTTTCTGCCTTTTTTTCCTTCAAGTTAATGTAAACTTTTCTTCAAACTGCGTTTTATCTTCTCTAATAGTTACTAGCAGTTCCTGTGGAAAAATCTGTTAAGCTATATAGAAGAGAGACTTGGAGTAATCAATTTGATCTTTCAGATAATTCCATCTCTCAGGTAGGTTTTGTAAGTGACACTTTCAGTAGTCTAAAGGGAATATTTAATGCATACTTTGCCTAAATATACTTGTAGTTAAATATCGATAGAAATGGAGAACAACTGTAGACTGTTACGCATGTGTCCACCTTCTGCCTCTCAGTCTTTCTTCAGTTAGCCAATAACTGGACAATAGGTAGGACTTTACTAGGTCCTGTTTGACCCTTCTTCTTTGCAAAATTTGATAAGAAAATCTTTTAATTTATAAGAAGTCAAGTTTAACCGTAGCATAGTATTAGAACAAGTTATTCTCACATTTTCAGTAATTGACCTTTATTTTTAAATGAGTTTTATTGAGACTTGTAATCATAGACTCTGGAATTTTAGATCTGGAAAGGTTGTTGATCTGTATTCTCTCGCTCTCTCTTCATCTCTCTTTCATACACCTATTTTGCAGTCAGGGAAACAGAGGCCCAGTAAGTGAGCAATGGTCTAATAAGTTTCACTTATTAGTTCTCTGTATGGTGATGGTGAGTGCCAAGAGGAAATCTTGTACTTAACCTCTCTTTCCAGGGTAATAATATTTTTTTAGACTTTGCTTTTAAACTTGTGCCAGTATAATTTTCACATGACAAATTCATAGCTGCTAGTGAGAAGTGAAAATTACTGAAAAAGAAGTAAGCAAACTTTGTCTTCCCATTTGTGTATCAGATCTAATTAGAAGTTACACAGAATACATCAAATAAGGGTTATTAAAATTTGAATTTGGTGAGTGATTAGTTTCAGATTTTATAAGATCGTTTATTGTTTTTCTTTATAGACCCTCAATATAGTAACCTGGTCTCCTTGTGGGCAGTATTTAGCTGCGGGGAGTATTGACGGTTTGATTACAGTTTGGAATGTGGAAACTAAAGATTGCATGGAAAGGTATGATGCGATATATATTTTGTCCCTTGTTTATTTCAAGTAGACTTTTGTTTGTTTATGAGATATTTCAAATTTGTAGTTACTAGATTGTCAAAATGCAAACAAAAACCGATTAGTGTGTCAAAAGTCATTTAACCTTTTTGTTGATTGATTTATTTGACCACTTTATTTTTTAATTACAGTTGACATTTAGTATTATTTTATATTAATTTCAAGTCTATACCACAGTGGTTAAATAATTATATAATTTATGAAGTGATCCCCCGATAATTCAAGTACCCATCTGGTACCATATGTATTTATTACTTCTAACCTTTTCTTCCTAAAATTTACCTAAAATATGTATAGTTTATATTTTTCGTGACAGTGTTTTAAGAACTTACTTTTTATTTTTAGAGTAAAACATGAGAAAGGTTATGCAGTTTGTGGCCTGGCCTGGCATCCTACCTGTGGTCGAATAGCTTATACTGATGCAGAAGGAAACCTTGGGCTCCTGGAGAACGTCTGTAATCCCAGTGGAAAGACACCGAGCAGTAAGGTAGTAAACGTTGTAGAGCAGTTTCTTCAAAGTCCTTCTGTGGTTGTATAGATTTTGAAAGTACCACAACCTGCATTATTATCTTGGAAAATTAAAATTTATGTGACTATATTTAGTAGTGATCCTATAGTAAAGAAAATTGGTTAGCCTGATGTTTCCCAAATATATTTTATTAAGAAACTATTTTCCCTCCATATAATGCCTATTAATATTCCTCAAATTTCCAAGGAATGCCTTTGTGAAATACTGTTTTCCTATCTTGTTGTTCTGAGGATTGTTAGTAAATACAGGCATACCTCAGATGAATTGGGGGTTTAATTCCTGGCCACTGCAAAAAAACAAATACCATATAAAGCAAGTCACAAATTGTTTGGTTCCACAGTGCATGTTAAAATTGTGTATCCACTATACTGTAGTTTATTAAGTGTGAAATAGCATTATGTCTGAGAATACAATGTATATACTTAAAAATACTTTATTACTAAAAAAACGTTAACTATCTTCTGAGCCTTTGGTGCATTGTAATGTTTTTGCTCATAGAGGGTCTTTACCTTCAATTTGTAAAAAATGTAATATCTGTAAAGCACAATAAAATGAAGTATGCCTGTAAATGTTTTATAGCTAAAGATTAAAGTTAATTGTAACTTAGTTTTTGCCAATAAACTTTTTCTGCTCTTAATTAGCTTTAACTCTTACAGCTACCCATATATCTCTAAAGCTTAGGCTTACTAAATCTTGCTTTAAATAGTCTACTCAAGAAAAAAGTGAATGAAAAAAAGATGAGTCCAAAAAGAGAAAGACAAAAAAAACAGTCCACCTTTTTTTATACCTCCTTCTTTTTGTTCATTATTCTCTCTACCTGGCAAGTATACCAATTTATATTTCAAGTCTTGGTTTAAACTTGCAGTTAAAGTTGCACTTTATACATGTTTTTATTTCTGCCCAGATACCTGGTATGTGAAACCTCCACTAAAACTATACTAAAGGAATTTTAATTTTTTAAATTTATTTACTTTTAGAGAGATGGGAAGGGAAGGAGCAAGAAAGGGAGAAACATCGATGTGAGAGAGAAACATTGATCAGTTGCCTTCCACAAACAACTGGGGAATGAACCCATAACCCAGGCATGTGCCCTGCCAGGGTGTCAAACCAGTGACCCTTTTGCTTTGTGAAATGATGCCCAACCAACTGAGCCATACCGGTCAGGCCTAAAGGAGTTTTTTTTTTAATGCATAATCTCATAAGGCCAAGGAAGACAGTTGAAGTGCTGATAATAATAATATTTGGGAGACCGGAAAATAGAAGATGATTGGAAACTAACTTGACCTTTTCAAAAAGTTGAACCCTAAGACCTCAGTGGAGAAAAACTGAGGTGCAGTTCAGTTTGTCTGGCTGACGCCCCATAGATTCAGCATTTGATAGCATTAGGTACTTGTAAAAGTGGGTTGAAAACGGGAGGGTTGTAAGTAGATCCTTCCAGTGTGAACATCGGTGTGCACAGCTAGGTAACTCTCCTTCCTCACCCCTAGACACATTCTGGTAGAGTGCTGGAGATTTATTCTTTAGTAAAGGTAAAATAGGGGTGTTTGGTCCAGGCACACTTTATAGTTACTGGCATTAGGTGAAGGGAAAATAACTGTACTGAAAAGGATTAAATAAAACTGTATATGGTTAAGTGTTGAAATACCCAGTTCACTTTTTCTACTTTGCTCCTGGGGCATTGTCAGCCAGTCACATGCTTTTCAGGTTGGAGATTGGAAGAATCATGTTAGGGGAATTTGTTCAAGAAAAAAAGACTTAAGGAGAGAAAAGATTCTTAACTCCAGGAAAAACAAAAAGTTGTAAAAGAAAGAAAACATGATCATAAAATAATATGCTATATCTATAAAATGAGAGTAAGCATAATGCAGCATCTAGAGTTATTGTGAGGATTTAATAAATTATGTATAAAGAATTAGAGATCAGAAAAGGGTGATTAGGAAAAATTCATGCGAGTTTTGTACGCTTGTGGTTAGAAGGTCAACACAGTTCCTAGAAAGCTAGAGTAGTCTAGGGAAGCTTCTTTAGTAGAGTTAAGGAAACATTGCCTCAGTAAAAGATCTGATTAATCTGATAACCTCTCTCAATAAATTTGTAATAACGTCATTATTCAAATACCAGAAACTTAGAATCACACACCCTGCAAGACATCCAGAAATACTTCACCAGGTGAGGATGACAGTGAAGAAGTTTGAGATCCTGCTGAGGAGGCTAATCAGTAGGACCATGTTACTGGTCCAGAGACCTAAAGATACCATTGGTATAAAGAAGACATTGTGAAGCTACAAGAATGCATGGAGAACAACCTTACACCCAATTCAACCACCTATTCAAAACAACCCAGTCACAGATGTGCTGGGGAAAGTAGCTTTTAAAGATTTTTCTGGAAAAATGTACACACTCAGATGGTTACAAATTTGTAATAACTCGAGATAGATTTGTGCTTTGAAAGAATTAGTCCTGGAAGCTAAAGAACGTGTTAAAAATTCCTACAAAATCGGGGGAAAAAAACCACAAGAAACATCCCAACTTGCATAAGAAGCCCATGACTGGTTACCTCCATGTCTTCAAGAAGAAGTGGCTCCTGTTCTCCCAACTGCACCCCAAACTCAAGAACCAGGAGCTGACCAAGGTCCTGTCTAAAAAAATACAAAGAGCTCCCAGAGCAGATGAAGCTGAGATAAATTCAAGATTTCTAGAAGGAGAAACTAGAATTTGAGGAGAAACTGACTTAATGTAGGAAGGACTACCCTACCCTGGTATAGTTCAAAACTCCAAGAAATCTGTGGTCCTCCAAAAGAGCCCACCGAGAGCCCAAAAGAAGTTTCAGGAAAATGTGAAAGTGAAGTTCCCCAGAAAACTTTTTCTGAGAAATAAAATTCTATAGAGAGCCCTGACTGGGTGGCTCAGCTGGTTGGAGCATTGTCCTGTACACCAAAAGGTTGCAGAATTGGTACCCAGTCAGGGGGCATATGGGAGGCAACCAGGCAATGTTTTTCTCTCATTTCTCTGTGTGTCTCTCTCTCTACACACACATTATCTCTCTCTCCCCTTCTCTCTCTAAAATCAATAAATATGTATCCTTGGGTGAGGATTTAAAAAAATTCCTGGGGAGACCACAAAGCCCCCAGGGAAGGAACACCAGGGGTTTTACCAGGATTTGTGGTCGAGTAGGGAGCTGTGAGACCTGGCCCTGAGGGGGGAATGGTGGTGATCAGTAGACACTGGCAGCACATCCTACAGAGCCGTAAGGAGCATTATAAGAAGCAGGCTGAGGAGCTGCAGAAACAGTGCAGGGTAGACCTGCAATCACTGGCTCAGGAGTCCATCTCCTGAAGAATACCCTGCTTACAGAGAGAACTTACAGTAAGCAAAGAACATGAACATGAATGGAGCCTGAAACCCCAAGATCATCAGGACTAATGTGTAGTCTCCATCAGCAAGGACTGTGCAAGAAGAGCTTGGACAGGAGCAGGGGCTGCAGGCTCCAGAGACAGAATCATCAGACTGTTGGGGCCGTTCTCATGACTCTCAGGAGAAGAAGAGGAGGAAGATGCGGAAAAGGCAGTAGCTCCGCAGACTCCAGCAGTGGCGATGAAGATGGAGAATGTGAGGGCAGCAGCTCCAGTTCATCTCCCCCAGAGGATGCTTCTGACTCAAACTCCAGCTGAGCTTTGTTCATTCCCCAAATGGGACAGATAATTTCCCAACAAAAGTTCTTGGCATTGACATATTAAAAGGCTCTTCTCTCTGTCCCTTTTCATTTTCTTCTTTCTTTCCCTCCTCAAAAGAAAATAGGACTTGTTGGAAAGAAGAGATCTTCATAGGATCTTCTGGCTCTCCTTTGTACCCCAGTGCCACCTCCCTCCAGAGAAACTTCATGCAATTAAGTCTCTTAGAATAAACAGTGATATGAGTGAGTTGTGGAGGGCATACTGGACTGGACACTGAATTTGCTGAGGTTAGAAGTTTTACCTCTCATCTTCTGCCTGCCTGAGTCGTAGGGGCACCCAAGAGCCAATGACCCGTACTTTGTGGGATTGCCTCTCAGGACTCTTGCAGTGGAACTGGGAAGGGCAGGATTTGATTGGAGATAGGGTAGTTGCCTTTAAGAAAATTGTTGGGGTTTTTACTGTAGTTGCTATATGGACAAAATAATTTGTTAGGTTAATTTTTAAAAATCAAAACAGAATTAGGAGAGAGTCTAACAATACTTTGTAAATGTTGCTATTGTATTTATTTACCCATGAATAGCATTTTCCTGGTTGTAATAATATAAATACTGTATATTGATCCAACCAAAATGAGAATATATCTCTACTGGGTAGATTAGGGTAGGAGAATAGTATGCATGTATACAAGGGGACAGGGGTGGTTGGAAAATGGCACCAAACCTTTATCTTTCCGAGTAGAGGGCAGTTAGGATCTGTTAAGTAAATAGTGATTAAAACTGAAAAATTTTAAAAAGCACTGCAATATTATTTACAAATATGTAGGAAGGTAGCAAAAGAAACAACTAAGAGGCTCTGCAGAGTACTATTTCTATTTTTATAATACTGTTTGACTAATTGTTCATACAACATTGATAAAAGACAAAAAGTAAATTGAGAAATAATTTTTAGTTCAGAATTGCTCACTTTCCCCCTTTTTTTTACTCTTCATAGTACATATTTCTTTCACAAGAACTCTTAACACTTTACGGCCCTCACCATAAATGTAAGGCAAACACCTTCATTTTCTAATAAGAAAATCACCTCCCCAAATTTTTAAAAAATATTTTATTAATTTTTAGAAAGAGGGGAAGGGAGGGAGAGGAACATCAGTGTGTGATTGCCCCTTGTGCACCCCCCATTGGAGGCCTGGCCTGCAACCCAGGCATGTGCCCTGGCTGGGAATCAAATCTGTGGCCCTTTGGTTGGCAGGCCAGCACTCAGTCCACTGAGCTACACCAGCCAGGACCCCATGTATGGGTTCTTGAAGAGGAAATGCTTGGGACTCTAGAAAAAACCCACTGGGTTTTTAAAAAATATATTTTATTGATTATGCTATTACAGTTGTCCCATTTCTCCCCTTCGTTCCCATTCACCCTGCACACCCTCTCTGACCCACATTTCCCCCCGTTAGTTCCTGTCCATGTGTCATAAATTCTTTAGCTTCTATATTTCCCATACTATCCTTGCCTTCCCCCTATTTTCTACCTACCATCTGTGCTACTTACTGTCTGTACCTTTTCCCCCTCTCTCCTCTTCCCACTCCCCCGTTGCTATCCCTCCATGTGATCTCCATTTCTGTGGTTCTGTTCCTGTTCTAGTTGTTTGCTTAGTTTGTTTTTGCTTTTGTTTTTTTGCTTTTATTTTTTTGTTTTTTTAAGATTTTATTTATTTATCTTTAGACGGGAAGGGAAGGAGAGAAGGAGAGAAATATCAGTGTATGGTTGCCTCTCATGAGTCCCCTGCTGGGAACTGGCCTGCAACCCAGGCATGTGCCCTGACTGGGAATCAAACCGAGATCGTGTGGTTCACAGGCCCACGCTCAGTCCACTGAGCTACACCAGCCAGGGCTGTTTGTTTTTGTTTTTGTTTTAGGTGTGGTAGTTAATAATTGTGAGTTTGCTGTCATTTTACTACACATGTTTTTTATCTTCTTTTTCTTAGATAAGTCCCTTTAACATTTCATAAAATAAGGGCTTGGTGGTGATGAACTCCTTGAACTTGACCTTAACTGAGAAGCACTTTATTTGCCCTTCCATTCTAATCGAAAGCTTTGCTGGATAGAGCAATCTTGGATGTAGGTCTTTGGATTTTATGACTTGGAATACTTCTTTCCAGCCCCTTCTTGCCTGCAAGGTCTCTTTTGAGAAATCAGCTGACAGTCTGCTGGGAATTCTTTGTAGGTGACTGTCCCATTATCTCTTGCTGCTTCTAAAATTCTCTCCTTCATTTTAGTCTTGGGTAATGTAATTATGATGTGCCTTGGTGTGTTCCTTCTTGGGTCCAACTTCTTTGGGACTCTGAGCTTCCTGGAAGTCTATATTCTTTATCAGATTGGGAAAGTTCTCCTTTATTATTCATGCACAGATAAACCAGGCGAAAGTGGGGAGTGAGACAGACTGCGCAACCCAGGGTCCCAGCATGGGGAAATAAAACCTCAAAACACTGATTGCAAACACCTGTGGGGGTTGAGGCACCGGGAGAGACTCCCAGCCTCACAGGAGAGTTCAGTGGGTCTAAGACCACAGGGTCTTAGACCACAAGCCCACCCACATGGGAATCAGCACCAGAAGGGCCCAGTTTACTTGGGGGAAGCAGCGGAAGGGGCTGAAATCCAACAGAGAGCAGAACAAGCGCCATTGTTTCTTCTGGGACCCTTCCGCTGCACATACTGTGTCACAACCCAGTGACTGGGTTGCCCGGCCCTGTTGAACACCTAAGTCTGCCACTCATACGTAACAGGTGCGACAAGACAAAAAAAAAAAGGCCGAAACAGAAGAACAGATCAAAGCTCCACGACAAATGTTAACTAAGCGACCAAGAGATAGCCAACCTATCAGATGCACAGTTCAAAGCACTGGCAATCAGGATGCTCACAGAATTGGTTGAATTTTGTCGCAAATTAGATGAAAAAATGAAGGCTACACTAAGTGAGATGAAGGAAAATGCACAGGGAACCAATAGTGATGGGAAGAAAACTGGGACTCAAATTAATGGCCTGGACCAGAAGGAAGAAAGAACCAAACAGAAAAGAATGAAGAAACAAGAATTCAACAAAATGAGGAGAGGCTTAGGAACCTCCAGGACATCTTTAAACATCCCAACACCCACTGGTTTTTATAGCCAGAAATTATGGGGACTTATTTTCTTGCCACTGAATCCTTGGCTTGGGGCCCTGGGGTGGGGCTGGCATTGCTTAATCTTGAGATATCTCCCGAATTTTTATTTACCACATGTGGGTATAGGACCAGCCCATTTCATGTCTCCGTGCCTCCTGCTAATCTGGATGGATGTGGTTTCTTTAATTCTGTAATTGTCAGACTTCCATGAACTCAATTTCTGATGGTTCTGAGTGATTGTTACTCTGTAATTTAGTTGTAATTTTGATCTTGTGGGAGAAGGTGAGCCGAGTTTACCTATGCCCCTATCTGGCAGCTTTGGTAAAACCTATCTTGTAGATTGTGACCCCCCAAATTTTTGACTGAGTGTATAAGCTTTTATGACTATAAGTGAAATAGTTACGTATGTTCTTATAGCATATAGTTATTTAATTAATCAAGTCATATGTTTAAATATATGACTTTAGAAATATTTTTTTTCATTTTATTTAACCACAGTTTTCCAGAATACCATCATATGTACTTCCATCTAAAAAGTGTGTGATAGTCCCTTTTGAATTTATTAATGATGTTCTCGTTAGAATTTTATACCAAACTAAGTTTATGTTGGCTTAATGTTTGTACAGTTTACATTTCCTATAGGAGTAATTTATGATCTCTGCAGTGTATCTGCTTATATTTCACTTTTGAAAGTGATTTCAAAAACTGTTTAGTGACATTCAATGCATGCAGTGGTATGTTTGTATTCCTAGCGAGCAGTGATTAACTCTGTTGGATATCCTTGCCTCCTTTGTTTCTGTTGGTTCTATTCTGTTTCCTTCTATAAGCATCAAAAAAATAAAAACTAGCTTTAATTGAGATTATTTAATCAAATATGTCTTACCTAAGTAGATTTTTGTTCAAAATAAAAGTAAATGAGAGAATTACCGGGAATTACTTTTGAGGAATAAAAACTTGCCTTAAATTTGGGTATATACAATATTTCTTTACTTGTCTGTCCTATACTCCTGCCCTATTTGTAGACTGTAAGGCATTTGAAGTAAGGTCTAAGTCGTATATAAATATAATCCTCATAAATACACTTACTAATTATTTTTTTTCAGGACATTTGCTTAGTAGAGTTTAAGGTGCATACTAAAAGATTGCCTTTTGAGTAATTGAGTTTATCATAATAGTTCACTGGTACTTTTTAATTTATATCTATTTCAGGTATCTAGCAAAGTGGAAAAGGATTACAATGATCTTTTTGATGGAGATAATACAAGCAATGCTGGTGATCTAAATGACAATGCAGTCGAAACCCCTTCTTGTTCAAAAGGAATTATAAATGATGAGGAGGATGATGACATCATGCTGGCGTCAGGTCGTCCAAGACAGCGAAGTCACTTCCTAGAAGATGATGAAAACTCAGTTGGTATGAATTGACTTGTGGATGTGATGATCCATCCTCTTGGTTAATCTTGTCAATTTTTTATTACAACTATTATTCAAAAAGCATTGGTTTTGTTGAATGTAGTTAAAGCAGTATGTAGAGGGAAATTAATAGCACTAAATACTTACATTAGAAAAGGTTTCAGGTCAGTGAGCTAAGTTTAGCAAACTAGAAAAAGAAGAGGAGGTTAACCCCAAGCAAGAAAAAAAAGGAAATAATAAATAGCAGGATTTTGTGAGATTGACAATAATAAGTATTTTTTGCTGTGCCTAATGCACTCCCACGTTTTTGGCCCAAACTTTTAGGGGAAAAAAATCTTTCATTTTAACTTTTTAATTCAATTATTATTCAATTGCTATTTTTAATTTTTTAATTCAATTACTCTTCACTTACTATTTATATTTAGAAACAAAACCAATTATTGTATTCCAGGGTATTATTTTGTGTGCAGATATTGTTACTGCTTTCTACAGTTACACTTTTAATGCTTAAGCATAAAGAAAAGAGTTTAAAACATTTATATAGATACATAATTAATACTGCCTATGTGTAATGTGTGTCCTTATTTTTCCCTAAAAAATTTGGGCAAAAAAAGCGCACATTATACATGGCAAAATATGGTATTTAAAAAGTCAGTGAAACAAAAATCTATTTCTTTGAAAAGATCAATAAAATTAATAAATCTCTATCCTGACTGATCACAAAAGAAAAACACAAATGACTGACATAAGTGAGGGCGGAGGGGTCGTCACCACAGGACCTGTAGATCCTACGTTATTGCATGTGGCCGCCACTAGCCACCTGTGGTTGTTAAAGACTTGAAATGTGGCCAGTTCAACTTAAGAGATGTTGTTAAGTGTGTGGTGCAACCAAGTTTTCAAAAATATTATAAAAATAATAATGTAAAATGTCTTAGTCATTTTTTACATTGAGTACATGCTGAAATTATATTTAAATGCAACATAATATTAAAATTAATTATCCCTGGTTTTACTTTTTAAAATGTGGATACTAGAAAATTTTAAATTGTGCATGTGGCCCATATTATGTTTCTGTAAGACAGTACTGCTATTAATATTAAAGGAATAATAGAATATTATGAGCAACCTTATGCCCATAAATTCAATAACTTAGATGATATTGACAAATCCTCTGAAAAATACAAACTCCCTAGCTAACTCACGAAGAAATAGATAACTTGAATGGTATTGTATCTGTTAAAGAAATTCAGATTATATATACAGATCTTCTAATAAAGTGCCTATCACAACAACTAACGTAATGTGTTTGAATGTTAACAAGTAAAATGCCAAAGTATGGCAGTAAGTTGTGCTGCATTTAAATCATTGGGTTTATACAATAGTAATCTTTAATGATTTAGTCTCAGGAGCTCATTATACTGCTATCTATATATTTTTTAGGTATAGGAAGAAAAATCAGTCCCACATAAATAGGTAGTTTGAAAAGGAAGAAGTATTTTAATAATTATTCAAATAATTATAGATATTCTTCTTTGATACTACACCAAAAAACTCAACATGTGTAAGCTTCTTAAATATTACTTGTGTGCTCACTTTGGCAGCACATCTGCCAAAATTAAATATTACTTGCAATGTGGAATCTGAAAACTTTTCAGTGAACTTTTCAACTCTATTACCTTAAAATCCATTGGTCTAACTCAAACTTTGAATGACTGTTTTACCACGTTTTATTTTATAACATAGGCATTTGGTCAGTACTGGTTGACTGAGGTTTGTGGACCTTCCTTAAATGGACACATTATCCAAAATATATTTGTTAGTATCATCAATCTATTCAGAAATTTTTAAATGCAGGGAAGCAATGAAACTCAGGTTGGTGGATACAGGTTTTCCAATATTCCAATTTTCATTTGTAAGCTCAAATCTTATCATTGGTAACAAGTTCTGTCAGTTATTCATGTTGAAGAAAATGTTTGCCGAATACCCAAGTCTGCATAACCATAGTTTATTTGGCATTATTTCAAGTAAAAGGCGTTTCATGTAAGTTCAGTTTACAACTCAATTACTTAAATGCTTTTTTTTTCTTTTGTGACAACTGTCATACTTTATGTAGACTTCCCATTTCAGAGAACATTTTAAATTATCTGTGTGGGATCAAGATTTAATAAAATCATACTTTACTGCAATTGCGTGGTGGTTACGATGCATTGACCACCAGCAGATTGGTTATCCTGACTCAATTAATGAGGCACCAGTCGTGTTAACCTCTGTTGCTTTTTCACCGTCAGGGCAAGTGCAAGCACAGGAAAATAACATGTTAGTGTTACTAAGTATGAATGAAAAGCTTATTAGATTTCGTAGTGCTTTTCTTTTTCCAGATCATTGGTATTTATGAGTCTCTAATTGTAATCCTTTGTATTTTAGATGTAACAATGCTAAAAACTGGTTCTAGTCTTCTCAAAGAGAAGGAGGAAGATGATCAAGCAGACAGCATTTACAATTCACCACTGGCAACAACATCCCAGAGGCCATCTTATGATGGGCCTATGCCAACTCCCCGGCAAAAGCCATTTCAGTCAGGCTCCACACCCTTGCACCTCACTCACCGATTCATGGTAAGCCTTGGATCTACACTTTTAAATACTTTTATCTCGTGTTTAAGCATTTTCTCTCACTATAGCTAATCAGTTCAGTAAAAATATTTTTAAAGAATTGGCCTGGAGCACTTCGGTTGATTTTAAATTTAACTCACAGCCTTAGTCTTTTTTCAACTTCATTACTGAAAATTGTGTTAAGTAAAATTTGCTCTGCAAAATGATATATAATGAACCTAAGTAAGTGTGGCCATATCTTGCAGTACCTCTTGACTATACCTCTAAACCTTACTGCTCATATTATATTAGTTTTTACATAGGAGATTACACTGACGCCAACATACTACTTAAAAAGTATTTTTTTAGAAGGGAAACTTTATAGTATGTTCGGTGATACATCTGTGGAAAAGAACTGTCTGCTCTTTTTCCTTACTCCACCCCACTGGAATGTAAGTTCCTGAAGGGTAAAGGTTCCTGAATATTTCCCTTTTGTGTACTGATAGCACTGAGAACGAAGTATGGCCCAGTCCGCCTTCAATACATATTTCCTGAACGGATAAGTCACTATTAGCTTCTTGTGTTAATTTTGAGGGCTACCAAATTTAATATTTCAATTTGTTCATTATTTAACATTTTCCACTGAGGACTTTGCTTACTGTCCTTTTTGGAAGTTATAGGCCTGGCAGAAATTTGTAAATATTAAAGGGATATTTTATTTTAATAAAACTGTGTCAGTAACTATCCTCTAATAATAATAAATCTTAATTTTTGATAATTGTCAACTATTTTATATATAAAGTTATATTTATGGTAGAGGAAAGGAAAGACTAGGGCCTCTTGGGAGCCTGTAGTGTACATTGTGGAAGATAAGTTTTTCAAAGTAATACCGATTTATGTTGCCTTAAAATGTATATTTTAATTCTTGTAATATAAACCAGTTATTTGGAACAGAAGAATGTGCTGTCATTTACAACCATACTTTTCAAGTAAATAAATTTTTGAAATGTTTCTTTTGAGAAATACAATAATTTGGTTGTTCAAAGGTCAGTTATAAAGTGTTTTTTTATAGCAATAATTTAAAATGTTAAATGAAATATTCCACTTTCTAATCGATTTGTGTTGTATGTACCTTCATCTATGAGGAGAAGAATAATTATTGTGGCTCCAATGTTACTGCTGTTACCTGAACGTTTAGAGGTAGATGAGCCGTGGCCGTTCCTGTGACTTAAACCCTGACAAAGACCGAGTCATAGTGTTTGTTCAGTGCACCGCTTCAGACTACTGACTCTCAGGGCTTTGGTTTCCTCAGACTTGTGTTTAACCTTACGTGTTTGTAGGTGTGGAACTCCATTGGAGTCATTCGCTGCTATAATGATGAGCAAGACAATGCCATAGATGTGGAGTTCCATGATACCTCCATACACCATGCAACGCACTTATCAAATACTTTGAATTATACAATAGCAGATCTTTCCCATGAAGCTGTTTTGTTGGCGTGTGAAAGCACTGACGAACTAGCAAGGTAAATGTGAGATTATTAGGAAGAATTTGTCACTGTTGAATGGTTAGATAGGTTGTTCAAATTCAGTACACAAAAAGTTAGTGAAACCAACTTACATCTTTTATAGTGTGGGATTTCAGAGCAAAGAATTTAGTGTAAATACCAGCCCACTCATAATTCCCCAGAACATGTCTATTTTTGCTTAATTGTCTCCTTTTTATATTTTCTAACTACGAGTCAAAATGACATCACATGATTTTAATGCAAGACAAATTGGACTATTTTTACATTATTATTATTTTTTATTAGTATAAGAATAATATATATTAATTGTAAACAAACAAACTTAAGTACAGAAGTTTTAGAAAATTAAAGCTTCCAAACAGAAAACTGTACTTGAATGAGAATTAAATTTAAAAAAAAACATTAAAAAAATAGAAAATTAAAGCTTCCTACAGAATTCAGCTTAGATATAACTACTGTTAACAGTGTATGTATCCATCCATATTTCTTTTTGTATGAACTCTCCTTTTAAATTTCCATATTGAGGTATAATATATATGTAATAAAGTGTACTGATTGTAGACTTACAGTTTGATAAATTTGGTAAATGTGTATGTACTCAGATAACCATAATCACAGTCAAAATAGTTTTATCACCCAAAAATGTTTCCTCATATTTCTTTGGAAAATTACTAATCTGGGTTTTTGGTGGTGTTGTTTTTAGTTTTGTCAATATAGATTAGATTTTAATCTTTTCTTTGAAAAAGAAAAACACTCCCTGACCAGTGTGATTCAGTTGGTTGGGCATCGTTCCTTGAAGTGAAAGGTTTCAGTCTGATTCCCAGTCAGGGCACGTGCCTGGATTGTGGGTTTTGTCCCTCGCCAGGGCAAACACAAGAGGTAACCCTCTGACATTTCTCTTCCTCTCTTTCTCTCCCTCCTATGTCTAAAATAAATAAAATCTTTAAAACACATATACACACACCAAAAAATGTTACTACTACTATTTGTGTTTGATTTAAAAAATTTTTTTATTCTCACCTAAGAACACTTTTTTATTGCTTTAGAGAGAAAGGAGTGGAGAGAAAAAAGAGAGCTTCTCATATGTGCCTCAGTTAGGGATCCACAACCTGAGTGAGAGACCCCCACCTGGGAATCGAATCCCCGATCTTTCGGCCAATAGGACGATGCTCCAACCAACTGAGCTACACCACTAGGACTATCTGTTTGATTATTTTTTAACTTAGTATATTTTGGATCTTTTATATATTTCAGTAGGTAGGGAGAGGTAGGAAGGTAGGTAAGTAGACGAAAAGTTATGATGGAAAAGCAGCAGATGCAGAGTTCCTTCTCTTTAAAAAAAAAAAAAAAGACATTTTGGCCCTGGCTGATGTAGCTCAGTGGATTGATTGCGGTTCGATTCCCAGTCAGGGCACATGGCCGGGTTGCAGGCCGGTTCCTGACAGGGGCCAGTTCCCAGCAGGGGGTGCATGAGAAGCAACCATACATTGATGTTTCCCTTCCTTTCTCCTTGCCTTCCTCTCTAAAGATAAATAAATAAAATATATATTTTTTTAAAAAAAGACATTTTATTAACCTTTTGTTATACCAGCCAGTTTCCTTTCTTCTGATTTTTTTCTTCAGCTGATTATAATATTTATACACTTATTCATAGATTTTACTAACTTCCAGATGAGTTGAAATTCAAACTCTTCTGATTAGATAGATTAGCTCCTCACTTCTCAAAGTGTGGTCCACAAACTAACAGTATGAGTTACTTAAGAGCTTGTTGAAAACAGAATCTCAGACTCCATCCTAGACCTGAATCAAAATCGGTATTTTAGCCAGATCCTTAGGTGATTGAGAATGTATTAAAGTCTGAGAGCCCTGGCTGGTGTAGCTCAGTGGATTGAGCGTGGGCCTGCGAACCACACGATTGCAGTTCGATTCCCAGTCAGGGCACATGCCTGGGTTGCAGGCCAGTTCTGGCAGGGAACACACCAGAGGCAACCATACATTGATATTTCTCTCCCTCTCTCCTTCCTTTCCCCTCTAAAAATAAATAAATTAAAAAAAATAAAGTCTGAGAAACACTGGGTTAGGTCATTTCTAAAAATAATTAAAAAATTTTTAAATTACAGTTGACATACAATATTAATTTCAGGTGTACATTAGGTCATTTTAACATTTTAATTGTTTTTTTAATTGACATAAAATCAATATTAAATAAACTAATTTAATATTGAATTAAATTAGTTTATTAAAATAAAGCACTTTTGACTTAGTGTCTCTAGCTCAGAATATCTTACATAATTGAAACTTATTAGCATGTACAATTTTGATTTCAGATACTCTTTGTTTTCCTAGATAAATATTTCATAACTATGTATAATACTAATTTTCATTTTTACATTATTGTTCAGAAAGTCAGTATTGCCTCAGATTAACAACACTATGATATATGCATTCCAAAGCCTAAGTTTAATAATTTACATATATGTGTGTGTTTATGTATATATATATATATATACACACATACATGTAGGCTTTATACATATATATGCAAAGACGAAGAAAGACTGGAAACAAATTATAGGCAGTGGTTGGTAATCACTAGTGGGATTGCATGTGATGTTTTTTCTTTTTCTCTTTTAGTTCTCCCATATAACTTTTTTTGGCAGTGAGAGAACTGTTGCCTAACATTTTGAAGCTTGCTTTTTAAAAATTTGGTTGTGAGTTTTGCATGCATTTATTTTTTTAAAGGTTTTATTTATTATTTATTTTTAGAGAGAACAGAAGGGAAGGAGAAAGAGAGGGAGAGAAACATCAATGTGTGGTTGCCTCTTGGCATGCACCCCCACTGGGGACCTGGCCTAGTACCCCAGGCATATGCCCTGGCTGGGAATCAAACTGGTGACCCTTTGGTTCGCAGGCTGGCGCTCAATCCACTGAGCCACACTGGCCAGGGCAGATTTTTGTATGCATTTAAAACCTAGGAGCATACTCTACACATTTTAGCTGTCTTTTTTTTTTTCCCATCTAACATTATGCTGTGATCGTTTTCCTGTATGTTTAATTATTCTTCAATAACATGATTGTTAATGGTTTTAATATAGTTCATTTTAAATATATTTCATAATTCTTAACGATGTTTCTTGTACTATTTGTGTATAACAAAAACTATTTGGTTTTGTTACTAGGTATCATAATTAGTATATACATATAAAATATCAAATATGAAAGCTTGATTGTTCCTCTCTTTTTAATTTTTAGCAAGCTTCATTGCCTGCACTTTGGTTCTTGGGATTCAAGCAAAGAGTGGGCAGTAGACATGCCTCAGAATGAAGACATTGAAGCCATATGTCTTGGTCAGGGGTGGGCTGCTGCCGCCACTAGTACCTTGCTCCTTCGATTGTTTTCTATCGGCGGGGTTCAGAAAGAGATCTTCAGTCTTCCTGGGCCTGTGGTGTCAATGGCAGGACATGGAGAGCAGCTTTTCGTTGCTTATCATAGAGGTAGGGGTTTTTGCCAGTCTTCTAGAATTTTACCATGACCTAAAGTAAATGCAAATTACTTAGCTTTTTTTCCATCCTTCTCTCTTTGTTTTCGATTATATACCTCCTTTTGCATATTGTTTTACATTTGAATCTAATATTTTAGTGTAATTTTTAAATGTATAGAATTTTATTGTGTTCACTAATAGCCATGAGAATGACTATTTTATTCTAAAAATAAAAACATTTTATTTGTAGAAGAACTATATTAGAGAAAGAATTTCAAGGTAGAGTTTGGTTAATTACTCTCGTGACTATATCTTAAAAGAATTTTCAGACTATAGATGCCTCAAGAACTAAACTAGTCTGAAGAAACAAAACGGCTTTGAAGTGACTTTTTTAAAAGTTGTTGCTTTTTCCCCACCTCATATTCTCTCTTCAGTCCCCACTATATTTAGACTGGTTTTATTAAGGTTACCAGTGATTTCTTTATGCTTATTTTTATAGAATAATTCTGTCAGAAATACTTTGTTTTCTCGACTTCAGTGACATCACTCTCCGATTTTCTTCTTTACCTCACTGATAGCTCCTTCGGCTCTTTTGGTGGCCCGCCCTCCGGTGCTGACCCCTCTTCCCTAGTGCTGTCTAGGTCAGGAGCCTTCCGTCTGTTGATTGCTTAGCCACAGTAAGAAGTACATTCTATGTTGCTATTTTCAACATGCCTGCAAATGCAACCGAAATAAAAGTCTCAAGGACAATATTTCTTCTTTGATTTAATTTTTTTAAATGATGGTTCCAACTCTGAATTGATTCCATGATTCATATGTCAAAAAATACAGTTTGAGAAACTGTCCTGGGGGATCTCATTATGAGTCATGTCTTTAAATACGTCCATGTGTCCATGACTTCTAAATTAATATCACCAGCTCTACTCTCTTCTTGTATTTTCATTCAGACTTGCCCACTTGAAATATCTGTATAGGTTTGGTACATAGCTCAAACTTAACTTGGTCCTAATAAAACTGATACATGTTTTTCCTCCAGACTTGCTTCTTAGTTACCCCATCTTGGTAAATAGCATTCTGTCAATCAGCTGCTCAAGCCAGGAGTGCAAGCGTTATCCTTGATTCTTTTCTATCTGTTCCCCGCCCCCCGCCCAATCAACTCTGTCAATAAGATCGTGTCATCATGTCAGTTCTTTGGAGCAACACATTCCAAATCTGTCTCTTGAGCTCCTCCACTAAAACCCCAGCCCTACCCACATCTCGTCTCCTGGACTGTTGCAACAGCTTTCTAACCGGTCTTCACCTTCAGTTCTTCATTCTCTAATTCACCTCCACATAGCAGCCTGGATAATCTGTTAATAACATGCACTCCTTCACTTAGATTCCTCTGATGACTTCCCAGTGCTTTTAGAATAAAATTCAGACCTCTTATCATAGCTGACAAGGTCCTACAAGATGCGATTTTTACCTTTTGAACCTCATCTCTCGCCACTTTTTCTCTTGATGCTCAGTCTGACCATATGGGCTTCTTTGTATTCTCCAAACTCACCAAGCTTGTTCCCACCTTTGGACCTTTCATTCAGTGTGTTCTGTCCGCCTACTATAGTGCTGTTCTTTCCTAACATTTCGATGGCTGGCTCCAACTTACAATTCATATCTCAGCTTAAATTTCGCTTTCTGAAAGAGGGCACCTCTGACTAGCTAGTCTGCAGTAACCACTCAGTCTGGCACTCTGTATCACATTATTATTTTAACTCTTTGATAGCACTTAGCATTTTTTGTTGTTTTGTTTGTGTTTTTATTTATTTGTTTGTATCCTACCTGCATATGAATGTCATGAGTACAGTGATTTTCATCTTCTTTACCATTGTAGCACCAGTGCCTGGAATGTAGTAAGCTGTCTGTAAATATTTCTTGAGTGAATGATTTACCTTTATAGCCACTTTATGTAAGTAGTCCATGTAACATACAGTATTCTGCCTTTTATACCTCAATGGTGCCCAGTTAGGTAGGTTATCCATAAAAAGTAATGCTAGTTAATCTAAGGAACAAAATCAGTTCAGTTCACAGAATATAATTTAGACTGCAATATAGCTAAATAACCTCTGATACTTTATATTTTTTCACTAGGAACAGGATTTGATGGGGATCAGTGCCTTGGAGTTTATCTGCTGGAGTTGGGGAAAAAGACAAAACAAGTTTTGCGCGGTGATCCTCTTCCTCTTACAAGGAAATCCTACCTCGTGTGGGTTGGGTTTTCAGCTGAAGGTAAGACAGATTCATTGATTTATATTAAAGACATTTTTCAAAAAGAAAATTGTTTCATTGTTTCTAAGTAATTTCTTTATAGATAAATTGTTTCAATTTCTTTATTTTAATATGTTGGCAAAACTGGAAACTGGAATTATTAGGCAAGGTAGCCATTGTTTTATGTACAAGGTCTTTTTTTCATGAGAATTTGGATTAGAAAACTTACAAAGAAGAAATATATGAGGTCTGTACAGAAAAAAAGTCCCACCATTGATAGTATAATGAGAACAGTTTGCACAACATGGATGTAATCTGGCAGCCCAGGAGAGTGTATTGGAATGCCCATGTGGGAACTATGATGACTTCACGGTATTAGTCGGACTGGTAGACACCGTTGAGTGAGCATGTGCACTGTGTGGCCATCACATTCAAAATGACCAAGTGAATAGAGCAAAAAGTCTGTATCAGATTTTGTGTTAAGCTGGAACTCTTCCACAGAAACTATTCAGATGATTCAGAAGGCCGCAGCTAGGAACATCTGGTGATTGGCGGGTTCATCACGACAGCACCCCCACTCGTGTGTCATGTCTCGTGCAGAGTTGTACCTGCCTGTTTTTTTTGTTGTTGTTGCTTGTTTGTTTTTTAAGAAATGTCGAATCACCTAGGTGACTCAGCCTCCTAACATCCTGGATTTGACGCCCTGTGATTCCTGGCTTTTCCCAAAACTAAAATCACCGTGGAAAGGGAAGAGGTTTCAGACCGTTGGTGAGATTCAGGAAATACAACAGGGCAGCTGTTTGGCAATTGGGGGAACTGTGTGAGGTCCCAAAGTGCCTGCTCTTTTGAAGGGGACTGAGGCCTCATTGTCCTATGTACAGTGTTTATTATATCTTCTTTAGTAAATGTCTCTATTTTTCATAGTACCTGTCCGGATACCTTCTGGGCAGACCTTGTATTTTTCTGTAAGTTTATTAAGATAATGTGAAGGAGATATAAGTCAATGGTGAAGTTGTGGCTATTCCAGCAGACTCTACATAAAAATCGAATTTTCTGTTGCTGTACTATCTGCTACTGTAACCACTAGCCACAAGTGGCTACTGAACACATGAAGTGTGAATGAAGATGTGCTGGGAGTATAAAATACTCTACAGATTTTGAAGATTTAGTATGAAAAGAGTGTAAAATAATATTAAAAACTTTTTAACATTTTAGTTGCTAACATGATTATATTTTGGGTATATTGGATTTACTTCACTTGCACCCTTTTCTCATGTGGCACTAAGAAATTAAAAATTTACATTTGTGGCTCACATATTTCTTTTGGACAGTGTGGCTATAAACTCAGATGATTTGAAGGACACTGAGGATTACCTTATTTTAAGGAGCCTGTTAACCCTGTCTCTCCTGGCTTAACTATTTCTATTATTAGAAATTTGTACCCTTCAGTTATCATTAGAAACTCTGGTTTTATCTTTAAAACATCAACCATTTCTGGATGTGTCTTCTGTTGGGATATTAGTCATTTATGTTTTAATAATGTGACCATGAATAACTTACATTCATGTAACTTTTTTCCAATTGAAAATTAGATCTAGACTCTGAAGAAACTGCTGTTTGCAGAATGAGAGGGCTATAAAGTCAGAGATAGGAAAGGGAGTAATTAGGAAATTTGCTGGACACTTCCCGAGGTAGGAGCAGAGTAGGGGAAACCACGGTGCTTACTTGTTTCGTAGGCAAACTTTGTTTACCTTGCAGTTGGGGGCCAGAACTGTATAATAAGCCCAAGAAAGAGAGGGAAGAAGAAGAGTGTAGTAAAGACAGATTCTTTACATTTTTACCCAGTGTCAGGTTTTAGTGTTTTGTCAAGTCTCTTAACCACCAAGGCTTCAGATTTAAGTTTAAATTTCTTTTTCTTTTACTGAAATTGGCTTTTGAAAATATTGCTTTGTTCCAGCAGATGGCATAGTTTTCACTGAAACTGTTAGTTTTTTCTTTTTATTTGGAGTAAATATCAGTCATATCTTAGGCTTTTTATTGTTGTTTGTTTGTTTTTATGTTTGTTAGGACTTACTCTGTGTGGTTAATGAAATTTTGTGAGAAAATAAAATTGGCTTATTTGCCAGTTTGTCTGTTTGTTTGTTTGTTTGGTTTCTTTTGCTGTTTACTTTTGAATTAAGAGTTTAATCATTGGTATGTATTTTTTAAATATTATGTATTGCCCTGGCTGGTGTTGCTCAGTGACTGAGTGCTGGTCTATGAACCAAAAAGGTTGCTGGTTCGATTCCCAGTCAGGGCACATGCCTGGGTTGTGGCCCAGGTCCCCAGTTGGGGGTGGTGCACTTGAGAGCCAACCACACATTGATGTTTCTCTTTCTCCCTTCCTTTCTCTAAAAAATATATAATTAAATACTTAAGATAATACTTATTTAACAAATATGTAGCCGTGTCTCCAAGTGATTTGTTTTTCTGTTGATGGTACAGGTACCCCCTGTTTCGTGGATTCAGAAGGCATTGTTCGAATGCTAAACAGAGGACTTGGTAATGCGTGGACTCCTGTATGTAATACCAAAGAACACTGCAAAGGAAAATCTGATCACTACTGGGTGGTTGGTATCCATGAAAATCCCCAGCAGCTGAGGTGGGATATTAGAAAATGTTTCTTACAGTATATTCTTATTTGTCTTTTACCTTAGTTCATTTACTTGCTTTCTATATTTACTAAATTAGAAATTTGTTTATATTTTTCAATCAGTTGCTTGACTTGGAACTGAGAACAAAATAGGGATTAAGTTTATTAGTGTGGCTATAACATTATTTCTGCCTGTTGGTGGGGGACAGTTCTTGTTAGACATAGCATTTCATCTTTTATTACAGCCTCTGATTTATTTTTCCTTACTGGGAGACTTTTTTTTCCCTTTGGTTTTAGAGAGAGAGGAAGGGAGAAAGAAACATTGCGGGAGCTCAGTTGCCTTCCACACGTCCGGACCTGGGATTAAGGAGCAAACCTAGCCATGTGCCTTAACTGGGAAATGAGCCCACAGCCTTTGGGTTGTAGGACAACACTCCAACTAACTGAGCCCGACCAGCAAGGACAGCCTCATTGTTAACTATGATTTAGAATCGAATGTATATAATTTAGCTGTTTTTGAGATTTTTTCTTTTTTTCTTTTTTTTAACCTTTGGGTATTAACTAACGAATCAGTACAAGTTCAGTATTGATACATGCAGCTCTAATGCTTTTTTGTTTTGTGACTTTATTTATTTTTAGAGAGAGGAAGGGAGGGAGAAAAACATCAGTGTGTGATAGATACATCCATTGGTTGCCTCTCACATGCCCCCAGCTGGGGACCTGGCCCACCACTCAGGCAGGTGCCCTGACTGCATAAGCCAGCAGTTGGTCCACTGAGCCACACCAGCCAGGGCTCTTTTTGAGATTTTTAGTGTAATTATTGTAATAGAGTAGAAAAATTAATGGTATATTGCAAGGGTAGAATTCTTAGTCCATATAGTCAATATTCAGTATTGAAGATTTCCCTCTTTTTTGACCTAATATCTTGGTCTAAGAGATTGTCAATGACATATAGGTACTTGGTGAACAAGAAGTCTCTCTTTTCATGGCGCTTACAGTCTAGGGAGACAGATAACAGAAACAACTAAATATTAATTACTACTTGGGATAAAAGCCATTAATTAATCTAAGCCAGACCCAAGATAGAGAATAACAGCAGGGCATGTTTTAGGTGGATTGATCACAAAAGATTCTTAATGGGGGTAATAATAACATGAGACCTGGATGCCAAGGAGTCTGTTATGGAATAATGGGGTGAAAAGCAGTCCCCGTATTGTAAACAGCATGCATAAAGGCCCTGAGGTCAGAAAGAACTTGATGTATTTGGGAAACTGAAGGGATCTAAATGTGGCTAGCATATAAGAATCAAGGGGTGATGGGAGGGCATAAATTCAAGATATCAGAAATTTAGACATATATGTTGCATTATAGTCCATGATAGAGAAGTTTGGGTTTTATTTGAAGTGTATCAGGAAGCCATTTAAGGTTTTTGTCCAGGGGAATGTTGTCATCTGATTTATGTTCCAAAAAGGAAAATATGGTTGTAAATGGATTGGCAGAGATAAGACGAGAAGTAGGGTGACCAGTTTCCACGAGTAGATTTATTCCTTCTGGGGATGTTTGGAAATGCGGGGTATTGTTTTCAGCTGTGATGGTGATAGGGGTTACCCTGGCATTTAGAGAGCTGGGGCCAGGGTGTTTAAACCCTGTAAAACGGTCCTTCTCAACCACAGGTGATCCCAGATGCTTTCAGTGCCGTCATTGAGAAACACTGAGAAAGATTTTCTAGGCATCTAGCTGAGATAAAACAATGGCTGGAACTAGTGTGGGGGCAGTGGAACTGAAGAGAAGCAGATGCAAGATAGAAACAGGAGGATTTGCTGTTAGATTAGGGAGTGGGTATGAGAGAGAATGACATTCATATTTCTAGTTAAAAGTAGCTAGATGGATAGTTGAAACCTTTAAAGGTATAAGGGAAATTAAAATGAATTCTGTCTTAGGTGTGTTAAGTTTGAAATGCAAAATATCCAAATGGGGCTATGAAGAAGATATTGAATATATAATTCAAATTCAGGGGAGCAGTTTTGTCTGGAAATATAAATTGAGGAGTCACCAGACTATAGAAGGTTTTAAAATCATAGTAATAAATTAGATGACTTAGCAAGAAGAAAGAGGGAAAATGGTCCTAGAATCTAACCCTAAGAAATTCCAACATTTACGATCACAGTTCAATTCCCAGTCAGGGCACATGCCTGGGTTGCAGGCCGGTTCCTTGCAGGCTAACTACCAGCAGGGGACGCACAAAAGGCAACCATACATTGATGTTTCTCTCCTTCTCTCCTTCCCCTCTAAAAAAAACAAAAACAAAAACCCCCAAAACAGTATTTCAGCATGCTGAAATATATATATATAAAAAAAAGAAATTTCAACATTTAGAGGTCAGGTATTAGAATAGGGATTTTTGCATGAGAAAAAGAGGATTAGCTAGGCAAGTAAGAAAAATCATCTGAAGATCGTATAACAGATGACATAAATGGGGATTATTTCAAGAAAGAGACAATAGCAAGAAAGGAAAATAAAAATTGCTGTCAATGAAAAGATGATTGAGCCCTGGCTGGTGTAGCTCAGTGGATTGAGCATGGGCCTGTGAACCACATGATCGAGGTTCAATTCCCAGTCAGGGCACATGCCTGGGTTGCAGGCCAGTTCCCAGCAGGGGACTCATGAGAGGCAACCATACATTGATAGTTATCTCCTTCTCTCCTTCCCTTCCTCTCTAAAGATAAATAAATAAAATCTTAAAAAAAAAGAAAAGATGATTGATAATCACTAAAAGTAAGATAAATATAAATTAAAACTAAAAAGAGAATTCTCTTTTTAACCTACCAGATTGGAAAAATCTAAAAATTGCTTGCCATTGGTAAGGCTCTGGTACAATAATTACATGTATGTGTTGCTGACAGGGTATACACATTGGTTAAAATCCCTATTGAAGGCAATTTGTCAGGAACCACCAGAATTAGAAGTGTGTATGTCCTTTGACCCAATAATTCTGCTTTCAGGGTTTGTCCTACAGATATACTAGTATTTGCTATTTAATGTACAATACACAGACAGCATCAGCATCACCAGGGAGATTATTAGAAATGCTGAATCTCAGGCATCACATCAGACCCACTCAATGAGAATTTGCATTTTAGTAAGATCTTTCGTTGATTTGTGTACACATTAAAATTTAAGAAATACTGTTGCTAACAAATGTGGGAAATGAGACATGTAAAAGATACCTTACATGGAAGGATTGTTAATATTAGCGAAAGATTGGGAACCTAAATTTCTATTAGAAGAATAGATAAGTAAATTCTGTACAATTATTTATACACTAGAATACTATGTAGTTTTTTTTTAAGGGTGAAGCAAATCATATGTGTGGTAAATGACATGTATCCAGAATATAAACAGAACTCTTAAAACTCAAAAAATACTCAGTTAAAAAATAGGCAGCCCTGGCTGTGTGGCTTATTGGTTGGAACATTATCCCATGCATCAGAAGGTTGCAAGTTTGATTCCCAATTGGGGCACATACCTAGGTTGTGGGTTAGAAGTAGATCACTGGTTGCCAAGGGCTTGCAAGGGAGGGGACAGTGGGAAATAGGGAGAGATAGGGGGAGACTGCTGATGGGAGTGAGATTTCTCTTTGGGGTGGTGAAAATGTTTTGGAGTTAGATGGTGGTGATAGGTGCACAACTCTGCATGTACTAAAAACTGAATTATACACTATGATATATGACTATGAATTATACACTATGATATATGGCACGTTCCGTGTGAACTTTGGTGTATGAATTGTATCTTACTAAAGGTATTATTTAAGAAGGGTAAGGATGCTGAATGTAGTGATATGGAAAATATGTAATTGTATTTGCTTATATATGCCAAAGAATTCCTGGAAGAGTGAGAAAGGAAATGAACAACAGTTACCTGGTAAAGGGAAACTCAGTGGAGAGTATAGGAGACTTTTCTGTATTCTTTTTACACTTTGGTCATGTAAATGTTTTACTTGTTTGAAAATTAAGTTGAAATTTTTTAAGTGAAAGAGGTTAGACTCAGATAAGAATAGGAGTTAAATTCAAGAAAACTTCTTAGTTTAGATACATGGAAGTTACTGGTAACCCTTATAAGAAAGTGCTTTTAGTGACATGATAAAATGTTAAATTCCAGATCAGGGTGGGCTGAGAGCATGTGAAGTAAAGAAGTAAAAGCATGATGTGTAGCCCTGGCTGGGTGTCTCAGTTGATTGGAGCGTCATCAAATGTACAAAATGGTTGTGGGTTCGATCCCCCCTCGGAGCTCATATAGGAGGCAACTGATCAATGTTTTTCTCTCACATCAGTGTCTCTCTCTCTCAAACTCTCCCTCTCTCTCTAAAATCAATAAACATATCCTTGGGTGAGGATTTTAAAAATACATCATATGTAGTTAACTCTTTAACAGAAGTTCAGCTGTGAAGAGGAAGAGATGGGGGTGGTATCTAAAGAAAGCTGTTAAATCAAAGAAGGGATTGTTTAGTTTGAGTGATTTTAGAGCATTTTTGTAATCTTTTGGCAATAAATTTAGTAAAGAGGATGAGGTTGATAAATGTAAGAAGGAGACAATTGAAGGAATGAAATCTTAAGGAAAAAAAAAGGTGATAGACTTTGGATCACCTGTGTAAAATAAAATAGGAGGTAAGACATTTTATCAGTCGTGAGAGGGAAGGAGATAGACAATTGCAGATACATTTAGCAGTTGAGGGATGAGAGGAATTTCTGTCTGAGGGCTTCTGTTGTGTTGGCAGGTTGTGGAGCCGTGCCGAGGGTATTTTTGAAGGTGGTGGTTGGCAGTGTGGGGTGTTTGAGAAAACATGATCTTAGAAAGTGCAAAATCAAACTACCAGGGAACCATAGAGGAGTTGCTGGTTAGTATCCCTGTGCCTTAATGTCTCAGAATCTCCAAGTAAGTACTCCACTGGACATTTTTAATATCGAATGGAGTATATTAGTTAACTGTTTTTAACAGTTCTTAGGGTATAGGTTGTTCTCGGAATTTTTTGCATGTCATCCTCAGGAATCAAGTTATTTAGTAATTTGAATGAAAGAATTCACATTTTTATAGTAAGAGGCTAAATTTTGAACCTATATGGTTCAAATCCATCTGATGTTTATTCAAGTAAGATGATTTGTTTTGTTAGTAAATGTCATCTTGAAAAGGTATATTTAGCCCTGGCTGGCGTAGCTCAGTGGATTGAGCACGGGCCTGTGAGCCAAAGGGTCACCAGTTCGATTCGCAGTCAGGGCACATGCTGGGGTTGTGGGCCAGATCCCCAGTAGGGGGCACGTGAGAGGCAACCACACATTAATATTTCTCTTCCTCTCTTTCTCCTTCCCTTCTCCTGTAAGAATAAAATCTGTTTTTAAAGATTTTCTAAAAGTGCATTAAGTGTATTTAACTTAATATCACAAATATACATTTTGATGGTAAGACTTTTTCTTTAATGACAGGTGCATTCCTTGTAAAGGCTCTCGGTTTCCTCCCACCCTTCCGCGCCCTGCTGTAGCTATATTATCCTTTAAGCTTCCTTACTGTCAGATTTCGACAGAGAAGGGACAGATGGAGGTATGTGGAAATCTTGCATTGACACTCTAAATGCACTGCCTGTGATATAGCCATTTAAGAATTGTCCCGATGACCAGTATTGAGTATTCATTACTTTGTAATTAAATAGAGGTAGCAGAGAGGGAGGGGGCTGCTTATGATCACCAGGGCACCTGATCACCGTCTCTGCCACCAAGGACTTTTTCTGGGAGGTGAACGGGTGGCGTCCCCAGTGCGCACGAGTGTAAGCACTCACCGTCAGGGTAGGGCAACTCCTGAGACGGCGTGCCTCCGTGAGGCTTTTGGTTCACCCTGGTCCTAGCCCTGCATCATCTAAAGTCATTTGAAATCTTGCATTTAGTTATTCTAAACAAGAAGCAAATTGCCTTCTAACACACTAGTTTATCCAGTTATTTGAGTATTAACTGTAATAGCTAGGAAACTGTTTTAAAACACTGTATTTCTTTACTATTCCCCTCTCCCCTTTTAAGGATAGGAGGTAAAGTCAAGCCGTAGTATCCCATTAATTAGAATTTGATGCTATAGAGATGAGTATTTCAGGAAATATTTTATTTAGAAACTGGCATGTTAAGATAAATGTTTAACACTTGCCTGGTATTAAATGATAGATAGTTGACTAAGCAATTTTTTTCTACTTTTGCAGGAACAGTTTTGGCGTTCAGTTGTGTTTCACAACCACTTTGATTATTTAGCTAAAAATGGTTATGAATATGAAGAAAGCACCAAAAACCAAGCAATAAGAGAACAACATGAACTTTTATTGAAAATGTTTGCAGTAAGTAAAAGAAATAGACTGAAAAAACTAAAGTTAAAATGCTCTCTGAAATTTGAATCTCTTAAAAGTATGGGAATTAGCGCTGACTTCCACAGCCTAGAATTCTTAAGTTGTATCCAGTGGTGTTTTTCTCTCTTAACGCAAGTTCTGTTTTTCAGTTGACCTTGCATTTAAAATACTGAAAACATTATCTTGCGTCTAAGGTCATAGGCAGTAACAAACTGTTCTGGTGTTCTGCCACCTCTCTTTTTGCCTTTGCCCACCACGGTTTTAATGGGTCCTCCAAGTGATTTTGATGCTTAATAAAGTCTGAGAACCAGGGACTCCAGTTCGTACTCTTAATCCTGTGCAACAGGGTTCCTACACTTCCAAGGGTGTCCAGTCGTAAGAACTTTCATAAGGTTTTTAGATATGCCTGTTTTTTCTAACTTTCCTAGGTTGCTGTGATGGTGAAAGTTTGTTTATAGCCAGTGACCACGTTCAGTGCCTGGTATATTTAAGTATTTTTACCTTTGGAGGTAAATGCAGTTTTTGAAATACAAGGTTTGTACTTGTGTCCTCTCTCCAGTTGGTTTATAGAGAGTAGTAGAGTATAATATCTTTACTCATCTTGCACTAGGCTAGAAGTTGCTTCAGGGCAGTGGCATCCCAGGCACTCAGTGCTATCTACTACACGGTAGACCTCAGTGTTTCTTGAGAGAGTAATGGTCCAGACTTTTCCCTTTAAAGTGGAGGGAAAGAGTTCTGAGGGAAAAGGGTATCTAAGACCACAGAGCCAATTGAAGTCTCCAGAAGACAGAGCTTACTACAGTCACCTCTGGGCAGCACTGCCTTGAGTTTAGTACTAAAGGAATTCAGTTAGTTTATTGTAGAGTCAATTTTGTTCCTTTTATAAAGTGTCATCTGTGGTCTAGGAACTACTATCCATTTTACCTCCTACAGCACATTTAAGGAAACATTGGATTTATTTACCATTTAGTTTTATAGGAGCTTTTCCTCTGGATCAGTATTTCTTGGGGGTACTAGTAACTCCGGGGATTGGTCTTCAGCATTCCTGGCCCCCTGGCAAATGCCTGTTCATCCTGGTTACTGTGAGAATCAGCAGGTTCTTGAATAGCATGATTTCATTCAATGTCAATAATAAGGAGGGGGGAAAACTCAACTCCTGGCAGGGGCTGCTCTCTGTGTGGAGTTCGCATGTTCTCTCCATGTCTCGGTGGGTATTTTTCAGGCACCCCAGTTCCCCCCCCATCCCAAAGATGTGCACATTAGGTAGATCGTGTGTCTCCATTGTCCTAGAGTGAGTCAGTGTGGGTGTCGGGGGGAGTGCAAAGGAAGGGCATCCTTTGAAGAGTGGGGTCACTTTTTGTGCCCCGAGCTCCGGGGATGGGCTCTGGCCACCCATGACCCCGAACTGGAATGGTGGGTTGGAAAAGAATTATCTCACTCATGTTTATCAGTCTTCCTTGAATATATGAGTAGCACACATTTATTTCAGTGTTCATTATTAGAACTATTTTGGGTCTTTATTTAGAAGTTTGATGATGTTTTTGTGACCAGAAATATGCTGTAGGAACTTAACTCTTAATTTATATCAATTAGCCTGTGTAAAATTGGTGTGTTATGTGTCCTTTAGATTAAAGTCACAGTTTCCAGGAACCCATCAACCATGTTAAATGAGGACTTACTGTACTTCCTTTTATTTCTTAATGGCCCTTGAGGCAGAGTACCAACCCTGATTGAGAAGTACTGCTTTTATAGATAAGTGGTACTAGAAAACTTGAAAAGAATGTGCTGGTGAATAGCTAAAGTTTCTGTCTGATGAATCAGACATGGGATGTCCACGTAACAAAATATATAGTCCTTTTGCCCTGTGAATTATGAGACACTTAGTAGTCTTCAAAGTGTTAATTTTTCTCACATTGTACTTGAGTTGTCAAAGTTCATACCAGAAGAAAACTAGTCAGTGTTTTCTAAGAGATGTTAAATGAATGCCCTTTGTTTCATATTATTAAGTGTAAACAGAGCAAGAAAGGGGAAGTTGTTTGCTAATTTGGAAGTTGTATATAACTGTTTCTGGTAGCTGGAGATCATAGTTAATCACACTTTTTAAAAAATCATCACTCAAGGATATATCCACTGACTCCAGAGACAGAGGAAGTGGGTGGAGAGACAGACAGACAGACACTGATGTGAGAGAAACATTGATCATTTGTCTCCCGTATGTGCACTGATCGGGGACCAAACCAGCAAACTAGGCGTTCAGTTCCCTGACTGGGAATTGAACCTGCGACCTTTCAGTTTATGGGCTGACCCACAACCAACTGAGCCACACCAGTCAGGGCCACAATCACACTGTAAAATTATTGGATAAATCTGGTTGTCCCCACTGAAATTTGCATAGTAGTATTTGTGTGCCAATTCTGGGCAAAGTAATAACAAAGAAATCCTCTACAGTTTTATTCCTTCTTTGAATTTGGAACCCTATTTGGTGACGGTGGGAAAACAAATTTAGGAGAACCATATTTGCATTTTAAATGAATCTCTTACTTTCCTTGCAATGAATAGCTTAAAATGATATACCATAGTTCATTGAATCCAAGCTACTGTTCATTGTAGAATGCACCATTGTTTTATTCATTTATGCCACTGAGAAAAAAAATGCTGCCAATTAAACTCTGATCTACCATGGATTGTAACACTCTTCCCAATTTCACAGATGTTAAAATGTGTGAAAATGTGCGTCTTAGAATCAGTGAGATGAAGTATCTAGAAAGCTCTTTTCTCAGTTTTATTAGTAGTTTCGTTCCTTAATTTTTTAAAAGTTTAACTTAATGCAATTTGATTTCTTTGTCTTGTTTTCCTTTTTGGGCTAGCTTTCCTGTAAACTGGAGCGGGAATTTCGTTGTGTGGAACTTGCAGATCTGATGACTCATAATGTTGTGAATTTAGCCATTAAATACGCTTCTCGTTCTCGGAGACTAATGCTGGCCCAGAGGCTTAGTGAACTGGCTATGGAGAAGGCAGCAGAACTGGCAGCAACCCAGGGGGAAGAGGAGGAGGAGGAAGAAGATGATTTCAGACAAAAGCCAAGTGCTGGGTAAGAAGTATTCAGTGGTTTGAGTTTTTCCTTACCATTCTGAATATTAACTTGGTCTTTGCACATAGCTCTTTATTGAATAATACTACCTTTTTAGTTACAGTAATACTCCTACAGAGTGGAGCCAGTCAAGGCTCAGAAATCAGGTTGAAGAAGCTACAGAAGACACTGAAGAAGCAGATGATACTGAAGAACCTGATGATACAGAAGAAAAATCAGAGATACCTAAGCAGGGTACGATACATTTTAAATTGTAAGATACAGTTTAAAGATGAGAAATGTCATGTGTGGGACTTCCCCTAATTTACTGAGCTAAGAAAAATGAATACACTAGTCTTGCTTATCCATGATGTTTTTTAGTTACTCATAATCAACTGTGGTCTCAAATGTTGGATGGAAGATTCCTGAAATATATAATTCATAAGTCTTAAATTGTGTCCTTCTGAGCAGCATGATGAAATCTTGTACCTTCTGATTCATCCCACCAGGGATGTGAATTATCCTTTGTCCAGTGTATTTACTACCTGCCCATTAGTCGCTTGGTCACTCATGCATCAGATCATTTGTGGTATCACAGCACCTTTGTTCGGATAACCATCATTTTACTTAATAATGGCCCCAAAGCGGGAGAGTTGTGATGCTGGGAGTTCAGACATGCTGAGGAGAAGCTGTAAAGTTCTTTACGTGAAAAAGTGACAGCTCTTGACTTCCTAAGAATAGAAGAAACTGTGCCGAGGTTGCTAAGATCCACGCTAAGGAGTTTTCCGTCTGAAATTGTGATGAAGGAAAAAGAAATTTATGCTGGTTTTGCTGTCATACCTCAGAGTGCAAAAGTTATGGCAACAGTGTGTAGAAATGCTTTGTTAAGATGTGGGTGGAAGGCGTGGACAGGAACTCCTGGCTGGCGGCAGCCTGTCGCCCCAGAATACATCGAACCCTTAGAAGACTTCACCCTGGAGTGAGTGACCACATTCACACAACTTTATCACAGCATACTGTTATAATTGTTCCATTTTGTTGTAGTTATTGTTGCTAATCTCCTACTGTGCTTTTTTATAATTAAACTTTATCATAGATAGGTACAGGTGGGGCAAAAGTAGGTTTACAGTTGTTAGTATGAAAAATAACCCAGCAATTAGTAAATAATCCTACAAGAGTAAACTGTTTTGTATACTCACAACTGTAGACGTACTTTTGCTCTGCCCTGTATATGTAGGAAAAAAACATAGTACATATTCTTGGTCAGTTTCAGGCATCTGTTAGGGGTCTTAGAATGTATCCATCGTGGATAGGGGGGGACTGCTGTACTCATCCTTCTTCAAGATACCTGTCTGTTGATTATAGAGGGTGACTTTATCTTCCCATTTACATTTAGGACAGAACCCATTTTCCAAAAGTGCAAATTCCTCTGATGTGCCATCTATTAAGTCAGGTAAGAAATACTTGTGATTTTGTAATATCAAGAAGATTTCTGAAGTAGTCTTTAAAGTGATACATCTACTCAAATGCACTTTACCCTTGAGGGCCTGTTTGTTTTCTTGTTAGTTTGTTTTTTTGTTTGGGGTTTTTGTTATTTATTAGTGATGTTTATGAAATCATGGTCATTTAACAAATATTTATTAAATGTCTACTGTGTGTCAGATATTTGAGTACACGAGGGCTGTGGAAGTCAAGAAAACATGCGTGGTGTGTACAGAGTATTAAAAGAGCATGTAATTTATTCAGTGGTGGGAGGTAGGTTGGGGCTCCAGGGAAGACCGCATGGAGTGTTTAAAGCAGACGCCTGAACAATGACAGTAAAGTAGGCAAAGGTGGATGGAAGCAGAAGCAGAGACAAAACATGTGCGGCAACTTGTAAGAATGGTGTGAAGAGCACAGAAAGCAAAGAAAAAGTGGTGCTGAATGAATGATTTGGGGGCAGTTTGCCTCTCTGCAGGAGCCAAATCATGCAGAGTCACACAGTCCATAGTAAGGATTTTGATCTTTATTCTAAGGTTGTTGGGAGGCTGTAGGTTTTAAGCAGGGGCATAGCATGCCACACTGCAGAGGAGGAATGCATACTAAGAGACTGCAGTCCACGTGAGATTGAGTAGTGGCCTGGCCTAGGCCAGTGGTGGAGGGACAGGAACAGGAAGAACTGAGGAGGTGGTTCGGAAGATGATAGAGTGTAGAAGTTGGGGTATGAAAAATGACTCAGTTTCTTGGCTTCTGTACTTGAGTGAATGGTGGTGCCAATTACTGAGTCAGGAAACACCAGGGAAATGCAGGCTTGGATAGGAAGATGACGAATTACTATTGGATATTTGGGTCAGGAGCTCAGGAGAGTAATGTCTCTGAAATCGAGATATAGAGTGAAAATCATTGGCATTAGTGTAGCAGTTTAAACCATGGGCATGGGTAAGGGAGCATTGGGGGAGGATGTAAAGTGAGGAGAAAAATGAGCTTAGGGAATCCCCAGCATTTAAACATGAGATAGAGGTGGACAGGAGAGGAGCCATCAACAGAGCGTAAGACCAGAGAAGGAGGAGGTAAGTAAGTGTAACGAGGTATCTGAGAAGTCAAGTGAGGAGACAGTATCAAGGAGAAAGGAACACTCAGCTGTGCAGAATGCTGTTAAGAGGAAAAATAAGATGATGACTGAAAAGTATCCACCAGATTTGGCTACATAAAGTTTTATTGAGTACTTAGCAAGAGCAGAGTCTGTAGGGTAGTAGGGCTGGAAGCCATGTTACATTCATATGAGCAGTGAGGAAATGGGAATAGCGTGTAGACAGCTCTTGAGAAATTTGGCCGTATATGGGGAGGTGAGGGAAAATGGTGGCTGGAGGGTAGGGTAGAGAGGATTCGTTTGGGTTTTGTTTGTTAAGTTGGGAAATTTGAATAGCCAATAACAAGGGAAAAGTCAAAGATGGTGTAGCCGTTGATAGGACAAATGTCTTCACAGAGCAAGAGGGGTGAGGTGGAGAGCACGAGGAGAGGCATTACTGACCTAGCTAAAATAAGACACCATTCTTCCATGCTAACAGGAGAAAGGAATAGATCTGCGTGTGTTGGGTTGGCAGGTTTTACGGTGGCGAGTTGCAGTAGTGCCTGTCTAACAGCTTTTGTTTTGTCTTGGAACTCGGAAGGAGGTTATGTGTAGTTAATAGTTTTAAGGTTACAAAGTACATTTCTTTTTATGTAATACAGATTAAAGTGTTCCATGTATTATTACAGAAGTCAGAAGTCCTCTGTTTTACCACTATTAAGTGGGGGTTTCTTTCTTATGAAAGGTGCAGTTACCTCTGGCAGCCAAGGACGAGTAAACCCCTTCAAGGTAAAGTCTTTCCAGTGATAATTTCTATTTAAATACATTTCCATCAAGAGAAATATAGGGTCTGGCACAAATAATATCCCCTTTTTATTATATAAAAATATTTTATTACAAAATCATAAGCATGTATTCCTGTAACATAACAATGTCACACTCAAGCACACCATGCGACATTTTAGGTGAAATGTTCAAATTCCTCTCCATCTCGTCTGAGACATTTGCGCGCCCTACCAACCACCCTCGAAGGCCCTGTATTTTCCCACCATGTTATGACCCTCCCAGGTTGGGGGCCTTAGAGACCGCAGCAGATCTTTGTGGAAACAAACACAAGAGCAGCACAGGTTCAGGGGTTCTGTGTTTTGCCTATTTCTGAATACCTATTTTTCTTGGGAATGTGGTATTTGGGAATATGTGGATCAGTCTTAATTTGGATTGTACCAAATTTAGTCAGTTTCCAAAATGAGACTACAGTGCAAACGTAACTGAAATTTTAAGGAAAAATAAATTACAGGGATTCTTTTTCTTTAAACAAAATGTTAACACAAGTTTGTTCTTTAGGTATCAGCCAGTTCCAAAGAGCCAGCCACTTCAGTGAGTTCAGGACGTTCTGCTAACATTTTAGACAATATGAACAAATCATACAAGAAATCTACTGCACTTAATCGAGCTACGAATAATGAAAAGTCTCCAGTAATAAAGCCTCTAGTTCCAAAGCCAAAGTCTAAGCAGGTACTGGTTACCACATCTGCAGTAAACATCACATGATCTGTTTGTCGTACTTTGGTTCATTTCACTGTTTCAGGTGTGGGACGGGAGGCTCCGGTTGTCGTCATGGGTTGTCTGGCGAGGGCAGAGGTTCTCCATTCTGGGTTTGCTTCAGAACCACTTTCGCCGTCAAAATATATGCCCAGACCCTGGGGACTTGGGCATCTATCTTTTTTTTTGGGGGGGGGGTTATTTTAATTTTCCAGGTGGTTCTGATAGGTATTCCTGTTTAACGATGACTGGAGTACCTGGCTGTAGTCTTCCCTTGTCCTATGTTCCCATTCGGCTCCCCAGGTTTCATCCCGTCTCGGTCATGAGTGAAATAGATCTCCCATTTATCTCTTCTGTTTCTTATAACTCTGTTTATTGAGAAAACATGGAATTTGAAGTATGGTTTTGGGGTGTGTGTGTGTGTGTATGTGTGTGCATGCTTATTTTCTGAGAATTTAAGGGCTTAACATGTTGGTGTAAGAATTCTAAATAATTATAAATATTTTTCCACATTTTTCAAAACGTGTGTATATAAAATCATACTTGATTTTGTTGTAGCACTCTTTATGTTTGTTTTCACAGGCGTCTGCAGCATCCTATTTCCAGAAAAGAACTTCTGAAGCTGATAAGATTGAGGAAGTGAAAGAAGAAAACCCTGAAAATTCATTGTCTGAAACCCCAGCCACATGTTCTCAAAACACGGAAAACCAAAGGTCGGTGCGTAGGGAGATTTCGTGTTCCCAAGACACAGTCTCCCAGTGAAAACGTATAGAAGCAGCAAAAACACTTAAGCAGCCCTGTTGTTTGTTATTATAAATCACTCACTGACACTGGTAGTGGGCATTTTGAATAATTACAATTTTGAGGAAGTCACAAATACTGATTTATGCCTGTTTATATTACTTATTAAAATACACTTTTTAAGAAAAAGATTTTACTTTAAAAGAGGGTTTCTGTCGTGAGTGGCACACGTAGGGCAGCTTGACTCCTCTACATGCGGAATTGACATCAAGAGATTCTGGAAGCATAATTTTTCGGTACCTGGGCAGCTGTTGTTGGTCCTGGCACCCTTGACATACTAAAAAGAAATAAAAATAAAAAAATAAAAATATTGTATTTATTTATTTATTTTAGAGAAGGGAAGGGAGGGAGAAAGAGAGGGAGAGAAGCATCAATGTGTGGTTGTCTCTCACACCCCCTACCAGGGACCTGGCCCGCAACCCAGGCACGTGCCCTTGACTGGGAATCAAACTGGTGACCCTTTGATTTTTCAGGCCGACACTCAATCCACTGAGCCACACCAGCTGGAGTGAAAGTGTGCTTTGATAAATTGGATGTTTTAAATTGTAGGTACATTTTATTAGGACACTATATTTTATAATTAGTATTTTTAATAGATAATATGATTATATAGCAAAAACATAGTCAAAAGAGGTGTGATGAAGAGTAAATCTCTTTCCTATTTATCCAGTTCCTCTCTCCACAAATAGTCTCTACAGCCAGTTTCTTACATAGCCTCCCACAGTTAATCTGTGCATGTACAAACACTGCTATTAGTCTTTAGTTGTTTTGGGTTTTTGTTTTCTAGAAATGCTAGCTTACACATTGTTCTGTGCCTTGCTTTTTTTCACTTAGCAGCTTTTGCAGGTCATTTCAGATTTCTACACAAAGAGTTTCTTTCATCTTTTTATATGAATTTAATGGATATACCATAATTTATTTGGTTCTCTACTGGTGGAGAAAGGTCCTTTTTTTATTTTTTAAAATATATTTTATTGATTATGCCATTACACTTGTCCTATTCTCCCCTTCATTCCCTTCCACCCTGCACACCCCTCCCCCACCATCCCCCCTTTTATTTATGTCCATGTGTCACAAGTTCTTTAGATTCTGTATTTCCCATAGTATTCTTGCCCTTCCCCTGTCTATTTTCTATCCATGGTCTGTGCTACTTATTATTTGTACCTTCTATCCCCTTCTTCTCCTCCCACTCCCCTGTTGCTAACCCTCCATGTGGTCTTCATTTCTATGGCTCTGCTCCAAATCTAGCTGTCCTCTTAGTTTGCTTTTGATTTAGGTGTGGTTGTTAATAACTGAGTTTGCTGTCCTTTCACTGTTCATATTTTTAATCTTCTTTTTCTTAGATAAGTCCCTTTAAAATTTCATATAATAAGGGCTTAGTGATGACGAACTCCACGAATGTGACCTTATGTGAGAAGCACTTTATCTGCCCTTCCATTCTAAATGAAAGCTTTGCTGGATAGAGCAATCTTGGATATAGGTCTTTGGATTTCATGACTTGTAATACTTCTTTCCAGCTCCTTCTTGTCTGTAAAGTCTCTTTTGAGAAATCCGCTGACAGTCTGATGGGAACTCCTTTGTAGGTGACTGTCCCCTTATCTCTTGCTGCTTCTAGGATTCTCTCCTTCAGTTTAATCTTGGCTAATGTAATTCGGATGTGCCTTGGTGTGTTCCTTCTTGGGTCCACCTTCTTTGGGACTCTCTGAGCTTCCTGGATTTCCTGGAAGTCTATTTCCTTTGCCAGACTGGGGAAGTTCTCCTTTATGATTTGTTCAAATAAGTTTTCCACTGGTGGCTGTTCCTCTTCCCCTTCTGGTACCCCTATAATTCGGATGTTGGAACGTTAATAAAGATGTCCTGGAGGTTCCTAAGCCTCTCCTCATTTTTTTGAATTCTTGTTTCTTTATTCTTTTGTTTGTTTGTTTCTTCTTTCTGGTCCATTCCATTGATTTGAGTCCCAGTTTCCTTCCCATCACTGTTGGTTTCCTGTGCATTTCCCTTCATTTTAATTAGTTTAGCTTTCATTTGTTCATCTAATCTGTGACTAAAATCAGCCAGTTTGGTGAGCATCCTGATCACCAGTGTTTTGAACTATGCATCTGATATGTTGGCTGTCTCTTGGTTGCTTAAAAGTATTGGCTCTGGAACTTTGATTTGTTCTTCTGATTGAGCCATTTTTGGTCAGGTCGCGCCTGTTACGTATGAGGGGCAGAGGCTTAGGTGTTCAGCAGGGCATGGCAACCCAGTCATTGGGTTGTGATGCTGTATGTGGGGGCAATGTCGGAGAAGGGCAGTGGAGCTTGTTCCACACTCTCTTGGGTTTCACTCCCCTCTGCTGCTTCCCACAAGCACATTGGGCCCTTTTGGTGCTGCTTCCTGAGTGGGTGGGCTTGTGAACGTTCTAGGACTCTGTGGGTCTCTCCAAGGAACTCTCCTGTGAGGCTGGGAGTCTCTCCCAGCACCTTGACCCCTGAAAGTTTTTTTTTAGTCCATGCTTTTAGGCTTTATTTCTCATCACTGGGGCCCTGGGTTGCACAGTCTGTCTCACTGCCTGTTTTTTGCCTGATTTATCTGTGCATGAATGTGTATCCGAGGTCAGCCAACCACCTTGCTCGCCTCACTGGGTTTGCTGGTTCCTCCCCGCACCCGGGTCACCAACCACCACCTTTTCCTGCTGGGATCCCTCTGCCAGCAGCCAACTCCGCCCCTCTTACTGGTCTGTATGAATGGTTCGTTGTCGAACTTCGGTACAGTTCAACTTCCTGTCTGTTCTGGTTGTTTTTTTGTTTCTAAATCTTTGTTGTCCTTAAATTTGGTTGTGCGAGGAAGTACAGTGTTTCCACCTATGCTTCCATCTTGGCCGGAAGTCCTATGTCCTGTTTTTCTACCACTGCAATATGTTACCACATTTCTTGATTTGTCATGCTACGTTTATTTAAAATGTGTCAGTTAGCGCTGGCTGGTGTAGCTCAGTGGATTGAGTGTGGGCTGCGAACCAAAGGATCACCAGTTCGATTCCCAGTCAGGGCACATGCCTGGGTTGTGGGCCAGGTCCCCAGTGGGGGCCATGTAAGAGGCAACCACACACTGATGTTTCTCTCTTTCTCCCTCCCTTTACCTCTCTCTAAAAATAAAATAAATAAAATCTAAAAAATAAATAAAATGCATCAGTTAAATTGAACAAGTCATTTTATTCTTATTATGTTAACCAGTTTAATTTGAGAGGGTAGCTATGTGTTTTGTTCTGTTTTGCTCTGAATTCAATTTAGATATTAAACACTGAAAATTTTAAGAAGATTCAGTGTTTTATACTATCAACAGGATATACACAAAAAAATATACTCAGTAAATATTAAATGTTTGCATTAAACCCTCACTTGACCCTCACTTGTGACCTAAAGACAGTTGTGTCAGAAGTGAAATCTAGTAAAATCGACCAGTGTGCTATGTCCGTGTTTGACATGATGATACAAGAAAGTCACAAGTCAGCCGCGAGAGCCAGGGTAAGAGGATGGCTAAAGAGCTTGGCAGAAATCCTGAAGATTTCTGGTTTGGGAAATGGAGAAAGAGTCTACCTGCCAAGGCCACGTGGAAAAACTTTATTGTTCCGGGGCGGGGGGCTAAGTGGGATTGGAGACCTTGAGCCTGTCAATATTAAAAAAAGAGTTGAAAGTGCAGAGTTCGTGTTTGCCGCACTTAGAAAATACAAGTGTGAGTAATCCCTTCGAACTGACCTTACAGAGGATTTTTCAGTTCATTATTCCTGTAGTCTGCAGGCAGTGTAAAGTAATATATAATATGATTATGAACAAGTATAATCAGTTGTTTCTCTCTTCACACAACTATGCAAAGAGTAATGGTTAATTACTAATCTGGAAAGGCATAAAGCACTTTAAACAGTATTTCAGGTATCACATTTTTTCTCATGATTATGCTCTTTTAGGCCAAAGACTGGGTTCCAGATGTGGCTGGAAGAAAACAGAAGTAGTATTTTGTCTGACAATCCTGACTTTTCAGATGAAGCAGACATAATAAAAGAAGGAATGCTTCGATTTAGAGTATTGTCTGCTGAAGAAAGGAAGGTAAGGGTAATTGTGTTGAGGTTGAGATTGCGGTGAATTCACAAGTTTTTTTAAATTCTTATGGAAAATACCTTTTCTGTTTTTGAAAATAGAATACATTTTGATAAACTTTGGGTGGAGAGGAAATTAAGTAACTAAAATGTCAGCATGGAACATACAGATATATAGTAGTTATTACTTAGTGCATCTGGTTAATTTGGGATCAGGTATATTGTTTACATCTGTATTAGTTCCTATATATTTTACGTTAGGGTTCTACCCCAAGAAAAAGTTCATTACTTATAAATTAAAAGCAAATAAAATGAATAAATAAAAATGAAGTTAGTTCACATTTTTAGACTGGTACTTTAGGGTCTTGTAAGCAGAATTTTTAAAGACACTATTTACTTACACTGAAGACTGCTCTTGTGGGGAAGAGCTGGTGTTCAGTTCCAGCCTTTCATATGGAAAGGAGAGCCGGTGGCTTGTACCTGTTGCTCCTCATGTAAATTTCTGCTACGGGAAGGAAGGCTAGGAGCAGCTTTCTGTTGCAGTGGGAAGGCGTGTGTGTAGTGTATCAGGTAAATCCTGGGACTTCACTTCCCCAGGGATGGCGGTGTGCAGCGCGGGCACCCAGTGACAGATTCTTGCCATGAGAAACCGGGTTTGGTGAGGAAAGGTATCGTCAAATGAGGAAGCAACTGGTCTAACCACCTCTAGTCTCATTTAGAGTCTCAGCAGCAGCTTTGTGTTTCTTATTTTTTAGAAGGTATTTATAAAAGCATAAAAATTCTGCCCTGGCTGGTGTAGCTCGGTGGATTGAGCACGGGCCTGCGAACCAGAGGATTGCGGTTCGATTCCCAGTCAGGGCACATGCCTAGGTTGCAGGCGGATTCCCTGCAGGCCAACTCCCAGCAGGGAACACACGAAAGGCAACCATACATTGATGTTTCTCTCCCTCTCTCCTTCCCCTCTAAAGATAAGTAAATAAAATAAAAAATTTTAAAAAAAGCATAAAAATTCTAAAAAATTAGGTAAAATGACCTCTGAATGAATCAGACTTTATGTAGCAAAAGGAAGCAAGTTGGCAAAAGTTGTGATTGTTTTTGAATACTTACAATTGTAATCAATATTTTCAAGATAAATCTTAAACATTTACTTACATCCAATCTGTTCATGTGAGAAATTCTATGGCTCAGAGTCTCTTTTTCTATAGTAAATAAATGGTGAGGAATATAAAGTAGGAGAAGTAGGAACTATTATAAATGAAAAGAGATTTAAGAGACAGATGAAATGAGTGAAGCTGTTAGGTTCTTGGTTAGTGAATAGAGGCCAATCCCAAAAGAATATACACAGTACGTAACATCCCTGAAATGACAGTCGGAGGGATGAGGAACAGATGGAGAGTGGGGCCTTGGTGCAGAGTAGGGGCAATGTGATGGCTCCTCGTGGGGATGGGACTGTTCTGTATTGTGAAGGTCGTGGTCAACACATGAACCTGCACTAGAAGTGATCACACACATACTCAGAGGGATTTTTGATGTTTGCGTCCTTGTTGGGATATAATATGGCACTACAGTTTTGCAAGATTTTTACCATTGGGGAACCTGGGTAAAGGGTACACGGGATCTTTCTGTATTATTTTCTACAACTGCATGTGAATCTACAGTCTCAAAATGGAAAGTTTCACTTTAAAAACTACTTTGCACTTAATATGGTTATATACAAGCATAGTTTAGATTGAAATGTCATAGAGGTACAATGTAAATTTTTTAATGTACTCTGCAATTAAGTAATAAGAAATTTCTTAATGAGATTCCTTATGATTAGCTTAACAATTCAAGTGCTAATTATACTACTTTATATACAGGAATATTACCTGAAAAATGTTTTTAATGATTCTCTATTTCTTTGTTATTGAGTAAAATTTTTTTCTCCTCCAATATTTTGACAAAGGCATGGGCCACCAAGGCCAAAGGAGGAACTGCAAGTGGTGAAACTGAAGCAAAGAAGCGGAAGCGCATGGACAGTGAAAATCAAGAAACTGAACACCAGGAAGAAAAAGCGAAGGAGAATGTGAATTTGCCTAAAAAGCAAAAGCCTTTAGATCTTTCTACAAATCAGAAACTGTCAGCTTTTGCATTTAAGCAGGAATAGAGTAAGGAAGTAGCCTTAGGAGACTATGGCTTTTTCTTTACTGTCTTTGATGGATCTGGACTTTTAAAAAAACTTTAGAAAACACTATGTGTTTTTAAAAGAGTTTAAAAACAGTTGTTTGTCTTTGTAAGGTAATGCAGTCATTATACTGGTGTACGTGGCCAGGAACGTGTAAAAACGATCATTTCTGCAGATCCCATGGGAAGCCAGTTTGAATTTGTTTTTTACCTTCCAAACCATTAAAAGCCAAGGCAGCTCTGCCTCTGAGCATTGCCGTGCCCTGTAGGCATTTCTGTTGTTGGGTTGTCATGTGCTGGAGAGAACTCGGGTAGTTCTCTTTCCAGGTGTGTCACCGCACGCTGCTCTCTGTCCCTACTGGACCCAGGGGCCATGTTTTTTAATGGGGGCCCTAAACATGTAAATAATTTTGTAGATGAGACTTTTGCTTCTGTTTGTTCTGGAAATTTCTTCATATGTGGCTTTTAATTATCTGTATAGCCTAGTTTTTAAAAAATGAATAAAACTTTCACATTTTCATATATAGCTTGATATGGCCTTAACATTTTATTTCCGTGGAATAGAAATATTTTAAAAAATATATTTTATATTTATTACTATAATTTCCTCCACTGTCCTCACCCTGCTGTACATTATACACACAGAAGAGAAGAACTGAAGGTAGTATGGGTTTTTTTTTTTTTGCTTTTATTTATCTTTAGAGGGGAAGGGAAGGAGAGAAGGACAGAAATACCAGTGTATGGTTGCCTCTAATGAGTCCCCTGCTGGGAACTGGCCTGCAACCTAGGCATGTGCCCTGACTGGGAATCAAACCACAATTGTGTGGTTCGCAGGCCTGTGCTCAATCCACTGAGCTACACCAGCCAGGGCCAATAGTATGTTGATAGTATGTAGCCCAGGGCATAAATCACGTGCTCCTGGTAAGGTACTCTGGTGGCCAGCATTAGCAGTACTTTTCTGAGCAAGCCTTTGAAGAGAGTAAAGAATCAGAGAAAATGTTTACTTTTTTTTTTTAGAAATAAGACTTATTTCATACTTTTTAAATTATTATTTTAAATAGAGCTTAATACAGATGCAGCCACTTAGTGAGGGCAACGTACAGGAGTGGGGATGGGTAGATAGTAGTAAAATAAAATGAAGTTGGAAGGTTGGAATGAAAACTTGGAAATCAAGTTTATAGGTTGGAAGGAAAAAAGTATGTTAAAAGTTTAGATGTATAGAAGCCAAAGGATATTTCTTATGTCACAATGATTTAAGGTTATGAAAGAATACATTTCTGATTTTTTAAATTTATATCTAGTATTGAGAGACATTATAGCACAGTGGTTAAGAGCACAGATTTCCATACCGGACTGCCCAGGTTTGAAAACCCGCTGCAATACCTACCAGCTGAATAACCTTGGGTAATTTCTGCCTTTGTCAACTCATCCATAAGATGGGTATAAGTAATAGTATCTATTGCATAGAGTTGTTGTGAGGATTAAATGAGACAAACGCACTTAGTTCCTAGCACATAGTGATGTTTAATATAAATGCCAGCTATTATAATACTATTGGGTATTTTATCTTGATTTGTCATTCAGTTTGATGGTGAGCACGAATTCAATTTCAAGATCCTGCAGTAAAGGTTTATTTTTAATACTTTGGAAAGCACGTTTGTGCTTTCCAAAAAACAGATTTTGTTTTTATTTCCTCAACTTCCTTATTGTACATAGTATACAATACTTAAGGATATGACCCTTGAGTATTCTATTTCAGATCCATTGGAACCTGATAACATCAAAGATTTGCAAAGGATTTTTTATTTATTTATCTACCTATCTATCTATTTATTTATTTATTTATCTTTAGAGGGGAAGGACAGAGGGAGAGAAACATCAATGTATGGTTCCCTTTCGTGCATCCCCTGCTAGGAGTTGGCCTGCAGAGAACTGGCCTGCAACCTAGGCATGTGCCTTGACTGGGAATTGAACTGCGATCCTCTGGTTCGAAGGCCTATGCTCAATCCACTGAGCTACGCCAGGGCTGCAAAGGATTTTTTTAATCCCCTTTTCTTTGGCTGAAGGGAGGTTTTTGTATTGACTTGGTTTCACTTATAAATCAGAACATTGAAACAAAGAAACATTATCCTTATTTCTTTGCTGTATGAGATTAAACCTCTTTTTTTAAAAATGTTTTAGAGAATTGAGGCTTAATGGTAAGAACATGAAAATGGAAATAATTTATTAATCACTCTCATGATATCAATAATATTGCCTATTCTAAACTTACTAGGCACTATAGAAAGTTAACATGCTTAATTTTATTCTCTAATAGCAAAAACTTCTTAAACAGGAGGTTATTTTATAGTTTCAAATTTATCAAAAGGTCATTATCTCATTATTCCAGAGAGCGAGCGAGTGAGAGCTGGATTAGGCCTGCCACCTCCGGGGACCATGGTGACCCGCAGCCTCTCACAGCAGTGCAACAGCCTGTGGGAGCCACAGTCGCCAAAGTGGAACACATCCCTTTAGACAACAGGATGAGACCCTTCCACGTAGAAAGCGTCTTGACTGGTTGTCCGGTGGGCTCTTTTGTTTTCCAGCTGCTTTATTATAGAAAGATAAAGTTTCCCCCCCGGTTTTTTAAATATATTTTATTGATTATACCATTACAGTTGTTCTATTCCCCCCTTCATTCCCCTCCACCCTGCACACCCCTCCCCCACCATTCCCCCCATTTAGTTTATGACCACATGTTTCAAGTTTTTTAGATTCTATATTTCCCCTACTATTCTTGCCCTCCCGCCTATCTATTTTTTACCTACCATCTATGCTACTTATTTCTGTATCTTCTCCCCCCTTCTCCTTCTCCCACTCCCCTGTTGCTAACCTTCCATGTGGTCTTCATTTCTATGGTTCCGCTCCCAATCTAGCTGTCCTCTTAGCTTGCTTTTGATTTAGGTGTGGTTGTTAATAACTGTGAGTTTGCTGTCCTTTCACTGTTCATATTTTTTATCTTCTTTTTCTTAGATAAGTCCCTTTAACATTTCATATAATAAGGGCTTGGTGATGACGAACTCCACGAATTTGACTTTGTGTGAGAAGCACTTTATCTGNAGGATGTGCCTTGGTGTGTTCCTTCTTGGGTTCACCTTCTTTGGGACTCTCTGAGCTTCCTGGATTTCCTGGAAGTCTATTTCCTTTGCCAGACTGGGGAAGTTCTCCTTTATTATTTGTTCAAATAAGTTTTCCACTGGTGGCTATTCCTCTTCCCCTTCTGGTACCCCTATAATTCAGATGTTGGAATGTTTAAAGATGTCCTGGAGGTTCCTAAGCCTCTCCTCATTTTTTTGAATTCTCATTTCTTCATTCCTTTCTGGTGGGATGTTTTGTTCTTCCTTCTGGTCCATTCCATTGATTTGAATCCCAGTTTCCTTTCCATCACTATTGGTTTCCTGTGCATCTCCCTTCATTTCAATTAGTTTAGCCTTCATATGTTCCTCTAATTTGTGACTAAAATCAACCAGTTCTGTAAGCATCCTGAACACCAGTATTTTGAACTGTACATCTGAGAGGTTCGCTGTTTCTTTTTCGCTTAGAATTATCGGCTCTGGGGCTTTGAGTTCTTCTTGAGCCATGTTTTGGACTGTTTGTGCCTGTTACATATGAGGAGTGGAGCCCTAGGTGTTGACCAGGGCGGGGCAACTCAGTCGCTGGGTTGTGACGCTGTATGTGGGGGCGGGGTCAAAGGACAGCAATGGCAGTCCCCTCTGCTGCCTCCCACCACTGGGGCCTGCGCGGTCTGTCCCACTGTGTGAGAATGTGCTACCTCGGTCATCCCGATGCCTTGCGTCCTCACTGGATTCGCCCCTGTGGCCTCTGCAGTCTGTCTCACTGCTCACTCCTCTGCTGGTTTATCTGCACGCAAATGTGTGACCGCGGTCAGCCTGCCGCCCTGCGCCCTCACTGGGTCCGACCAATGTTACCCTGGCTGCCTGGGCACCTGGGGTCGTCCCCCAGGTTTTTATTTTGAATATTTTTAAACCTACAGAAGATTTCAGATATAGTTATACTATGAACACAATTATACCTTTTAGATTGACTTATTGTTGACATTTCCCATATATGCTCTATAAACAGGGTTTTTCCTGAACCATTTGAAATATGCACGATGTCACTTTACCCCTCAATACTATGACATGTATTCCCTAAGGGCAAAGACATTGCTCTACATAACTACAACATCATGCCAAAGAAATTTAACACAAGAATATTGCTGCCTGACATACGTTTCATATTAAAATTTTTCCTTAAGTGCCCCCCCAACACCCATGTAGGGTCAGTCAAGAATCTTGCATTGCACTTTATTATTAGAAGTACATACTTTTTTTTTTTTTTAAAGATTTTATTTATTTATTTATTTATCTTTAGATAGGAAGGAGAGAGGGAGAGAAACATCAATGTATGGTTGCCTTTTGTGCGTCCCCTTCTGGTAGTTAGCCTGCAAGGAACTGGCCTGCAACCCAGGCATGTGCCCTGACTGGGAATCGAACCGTGATTGTCTGGTTCGTAGGCCCGAGCTCAATCCAATGAGCTATGACAGCCAGGGCAGAAGTACATACTTTTTAAAACAGGAATGAATGAGGGGGAACATTGTCACCAGTTCCAATACCCAGCGATAACCACAGGGTATTGGGCTAACATTTGGGTGTATATCATTAGGCCTTTTTCTGTGCAATTTTGTTTTCACATAGGTGTGCAGTCCAAATTCTTACTCCAGTATACCCTATGGGTTTAGGTTTTTAGACTTGCCCACCAGCCTCTGCAATTGTGTGAGTCAATTCCTTGCAGTAAATCTCTTAATATATATCTCCTGCTGGTTCTGTTTCTTTGATCGAACACCGACTAAATCAAGACTGTTTTGAATAACCTTATCACAAATAAATTGGAAAATTCTAATGAAGTGACCAAGTACTTACAAAACCAGAGCTTATTAGCCCTGGCTGGTGTGGCTCAGCAGACTGAGTGCCAGCCTGGTCACCAGTTTGATTTCTAGTCTCGATTCCCAGTCAGGACACGGGCCTGGGTTGTGGGTTAGGTGCCCAGTTGGGAGGGCACAAGGTAGAGGCAACCACATAGTGATGTTTCTCCCTCTCTTCCTCTCTCTAAAAATAAATCTTTTTTAAAAAGCAGAGCTTATTAAAACTCAAAACATCAAGAAGACTAGGAATAAATTTAACAAATGCAAAACTTACACTTTGAACTACTAAACATGTTGAAAGACAAAAGAAGACCTAAATAAATGTGAAGACATGTTTATGGATCAGAAACTTCATATTGTTAAGATTGCAACACTCCTCAGTTTGACCTACAGATTCAGTACAGTCTCTGTCAAAACACCAGGTGACTTCTTTACAGAAAATGACAAGCTGATCCTAAAATTCAAAGGACCTTGAATAGCCAAAACAATTTTTTCAAAGAACAAATTGGAGGATTTACACTTCCCAGTTTCAAAACTTAAACATATTTTTGGACTATAAGACGCACCTTTTTACCACACTTTTTGCTTCAAAAAATTTTTTGGAATTTTCCTCCAAAACCTAGGCATGTCATGGTATGAACCCCAGACACACCTAGGTTTTAGCGGAGGAAAATGGGGGGAGAATATTGAAGCAAAAAATGTAAAAACGTGCATCTTATAGCGTGAAAAATATATAGTACTGTGAAGTTACAATAATCAAGACAATGAGGTACTGGCATGAGAATATGGAAGTGGGAGTCCAGAAATAAACTCTCACATTTAAAAGTCAACTGACTTAACAGCGTGGCCAGGACATTTCAATGGAGAAAGGGTAGTCTTTTCTGTAAACGGTTCTGTAACAACTAGATTCATGCAAAAGAATGAACTTGGACCCTACCTCACTCCATATTAAATCAATCCCAGGTGGATCCAGACCTAAATATAAGAGCTAAAACTAAGAGTTTTATAAGAAAACAGGTGTAAATCTTCAACTTGGATTAAGCAATGGTTTCTTAGCCATAACACTAAAAGCACAGGCAACAAAAGAAAAAAATAAATGAAGCCAACATCAAAATGAAATATTTTGTGCTTCAAAGAACACCATCAACAGAGTGAAAAAAGCAAGCCACAGAACATGGGCAAAGAATTTGAACAGGCATTTCTCCAAAGGATATACTGGGTTGGCACAAATAACACCCCTCCCCTTTTTATTACACAATCATAAGCATGTAATTCTGTAACAACAACACCGCATTCATGCACACCATATGACATTTTAGGGGAAATGTTCAAATGAAAACTATGAATTATTACACCCACATTATTACCTACCAACCACACTCAAGCAGGCCTTACTTCTGCCGGACCCTGTACAAATGGCCAAAAGCACATAAAAAGATACTCGGTATCTTTAGTCCTCAGGAAAATGCAAATCAAACCACAAAGATAATCACTTCCCACTCACTAGAATGGCTGTAGTGAAGAATGTGGACAATAACAAGTGTTGATAGAGAGGTGGGGAAATCAGAACCATCAGACATCACTGGTAGGAACTACTGATTTGGTAGTTCCTAAAAAAACAAACCAGTTATCATTTGACCCAATATTTCCACAACTATGTATAAACCCAAGAATAATGAAAACCTAGGTCCACACAAAAATCTACATTACTATTTAGAGCACCATTATTTGTAATAAAAAGTAAAAAGCCAGATGTCTAAGGGATGAACAGATGAAAGGGGATGTATTCATACAACGGAATATTCCTAGCAATAAAAAGAGATGAAGTACTGATACATGTCACAACATGGGTAAACCATGAAAGCATGCTAATTGAAAGAAGCTAATCACAAAAGATTGTATATTTTGTGATTCCATCAATATGAAATGTCCAGAATAGGCAACTCTATCCTATAGACAGAAAGTAGATTGGTGAGACTGCCTAGGAATAGGGGTTAGGGGGAAAGGGGGAAAGACGGGCAGTGGGTACGGGGTTTCTTCTCGGAGCAATGACATGGCCTGGAATTAGACAGTGACTGCACAGCTCTGAATTTGTACTAAACACCGAATCACACACTAAGTGGGTGAATGCATGGTATGCGAATTATATCTCTATAAAGTCATTATACCTTAAAGAAATAGAAGATCAAATTTAAAAATTTATTTAAAATTCTTCTCAAAAAGAAAACACCAGGCTAGATGAATTTGGAGTCCGGTGAAAATCCCCATTTTACAGACATTTTGAGGATAGCAATTGTCATAGTCTTTGTATCAAAACCCAACAGGGTTAGTTCGAGAGGGAAAGTTATGAACCTGTCTCACTGATGGATGTAGACAAAAACTCCTAAGTAAAAATTTTAGCAGGCCAGACCCAACATGGTGTAAAAAAGATGCTGTTTAGATACCTCATTTACTCAATCCTAAGAAAATGATGTTGTTTGAACATTAGGATTCAGTTCATGCTGATTCAAGGACAAGACTAGAGTGCTCTTGCATAAAAGCAGGTGTCTTGTTGAAAGGGAGTTGTGCCATTCTGCTTTTCTCTGTCACTTTAGGGCACTAACTTTGTATGTCACTGAAATGTCACCCAAGGGCTCGTAAACACTAAAGTATTTTTATGAAGAGGACAATATAAACAAATTTAAACTACTGTAAAACTTGTTAAAGGGAGTAGAACTATTGTTCTTTTAATCGTGATTTGTATTTCATTTAGTAGATCTATGTCTTCTGTTCTCTCCTGGTGTGGTTTTCTGTTGAAATGTATGTGTCTCCATTGTCATCGTGGCTACTTGCTCTCACCAAGAAGCGGAGGTTTTTGAGGGCAGGGACCATGCTGGTGGGGTGGTTGCTGGAATGGATACAAGCTTCGGAGCTTGGTAGGTTTAGGGTTTATATCCTGCCGCCACCCGGAGCTGTGGCTCTGGGAACCACTTCACCTCTCTTGCCTTTCTGTTCCCTGTGGTCCCTACAATAAAGATGACAGTAATTTGCTTTTCATGCTTTCTTCTCAGAGAACCTCCTGGGCCGCATCCCCAGAAGGAGAACTGCATGTCTCTTGCTGTCACTTCCCCAGACCACACAGCTGCACTGGAAGTGCACAACCGGCCCCAGTACTCAGGGGTCCCATCTCTCTCTCCCAGAAAGGGGGAATTGGACAACAGAAGCAGAATTAGTTAACCTGAGGAACTGCGCTGCACAGGCTTGTAAAGGGGAGGGCCATGGCCATAGCAGAGCCTGAAAGCTAAAGCTCTGGGGAAGCTAAGAAACAAATGAGCAGAGGAAACCCATCTAGTGAGAGTGTATGTTGGTGGGGGGACTAAAAACAGAAAAGTTGTCAACAGCTCAGGTGCTTTCATGGCTCTGGTAACAAAAACTCTAGGGAAAGAAGGATGAAGAGCTGACACTTGAATTCTTCAAGAATAGCATGTGGCAGATAAATGGCAAATAAAGTGTTTTCCTCAGGGTTGGAACCTGGCCCCCACAGAGTGTTCTGCTCTGGGGACAGCTGGATGGGAGGTGATCGAGATGGCTGTGCCAAGGAGGGAGGAGTGGCAGTGTGGTTCCATGAGATAGAGGCCTTGTGACATCATTAGACACTCACGTTGAATGTTATACCAACTGATTAAAAATAGCTGAGCATATCAACTGTATTTTTTAAAAATAGCAGCTGGGTGTGTTTAGAACATATAAAGAACTCAAACTCACAATGAAAAAAGTGAAACATAATCCAATTAGAAAATGAGCAAAACAGACATTTTATTAAGAGGATATACAGATGGTAAATTAACACATGAAAAGATGTTCAGTATCCTTGGCCATTAAAGAAATGCAAATTAAACTGCAATGAGATATCGCTGTATACCTATCACAACAGCTAAAATGAAAAACAGTGATAACACCAAGTGCAAGTGAGGATGCAGAGAAACCAGACCACTCTTACATGGCTGAGGACGAAAAATGGTACAGTCCCTCTAGAAAATAGTTTGACAGTTTTTCTCAAAACTCAAATGGACTTAAAATATGACCAGCAGTTGCCTTCTTAGCACTTATCCCAGATAAGTGAAAACCACACAGGACTTTATAGTTGACTGTGGCAGCTTTATTCTTAATAGTCTCACATTGGAAACTACCCAGAAAGACTAGGGCTCATTTACACCATGGCGTAGGAAAAAACTCAATACATGCATCAATTGGGATTAACCTCAAGGAAGTTATGCTCAGTGGAAAAAGCTAATCTCCAAGGGAGGTTTTGATTTCATTCCACTACATTATTCCATTTATATAACCCTCACGAAATAACAGAGGTGGGGACCAGACGAGGGGTTGCCAGAGTTACAGATCAGGAAGGACCAATAAGATTCCAAAGGTGAGAAGAGCAACTCTTGATGGCTCAGTTCAGCATCTTGATTATAGTGGTGGCTTCATAAGGCTTTACAAGTGATGACATTGTACAGAGCTATACCCCGCACCCACCCACAAGTCTGTCTGTATTGGTAAAATCTGTGTAAGTTGTGTGGCTTGTTCCAAGGTCAGTTTCTTGGTTTTGATATTCTACTATACTTGTGTAAGATGTTAACACTGGGAAAGGCTGGGAGTTAAAGAGGGTGTCCTACAACTGGCAATGAAAAACTCTAAGGTGGCATTTGTAACTGATGGGAGAGAAGTTGTATTTCTAACTCCCAACCAGGTTACAAGCTCTTCAAGAGCAGACCTGTTTTTTTTCATTTGTTTTGCTTTGTTTGGTTTGTATCTTCAGAACATGGCCCAGAGCCTCTTCTAAACAAGATAATCAATGTTGCTCTTGTTGACACTTCGATAAAGGATTCTAAGCCCATAACTGGGTGATCTGAGGGGCCTTGTCAGTATACAAACAAAAATACTCATTACCATTTTGAAGTCATTTTATGATGAATTTCCAAAAGAATAAATGGATAGTAAGAAAAAAATGTATTAGAAATGCTAACAAGAATTTAAACATAGCAAACCTTCAAATAAATATTGGTGCACAAACAGTAAAATGTTTAAGGATACCATCATACATCCTTTTAGCAAAACAAGACAATCCAAGTTCTTATCAAAAAATATTGGGTGGGTGCCCTGGCTGGTGTAGCTCAGTGGATTGAGCTTGGGCCTGTGAAGCAAAGGGTCACTGGTTCAATTCCCTGTCAGGGCACATGCCTGGGTGCAGGCCAGGTTCCCAGTAGGGGACACCTGAGAGGCAACCACACGTTGATGTTTCTCTCCCACTCTTTCTCCTTCCCTTCCCTCTCTCTAAAAATAAATAAATAAAATATTTAAACAAAAAGAAAATGTTTAAAATATATATATATTGGGTGGGTGCCCTAGCCAGGTGCTCATTCGGTCGTAACATCATCCTCTCCACCAAAAGGCTGAGGGTTCAATCCCAAGTCAGGGCACATACCTGGGGTACAGTTTTAATCCCTGGCTGAGGCGTGTGCAGGAGGCAACCAATCGATGCTTCTTTTTCACATCAATAAGTATATCCTTGGGTGAGGATATATATATTGGGTGATGCTGTGCCTCCTGTTGAATGACGAACAGGATAAAAAATACCACATTTTTTGTCCTTAGACATACATAGATCACTTATTGATTCTTGAGTTTAAGAAAATTCATCTACAATATCATCTGAAAACTCATAATCAGGTATCATTTGTGTGATGAATCCCACCATTATTATTAGAGTTTAGAGTGTTGGTGTCTGTCTCTTTGCATTTATCTTCTGATACATCTAATAATTCTGAAACAGTATCCTCTCAATTCCCTTTCCTTTGCCACTATGGGTGGAAAATGAAACGTTCTGAATTCTTGTTCTATGAAACATAAAGCAAACTATAAAAATAGTTCCTAAAGTCTCCCTTCTTGAAAAATGATGCAATCAGAAAACTGAAGGACAATAATTTTTTTTTACCATTGCATCATCCCTTTAGGTGACTCCATTATTTTTCTAATTATGCTATATTTTATTGATTATGCTATTATAGTTGTCCCATTCTTTATCCCCTTTATTCCCCTTACTCTTAGTTCATGTCCATGGGTTGTACATATAAGTTCTTTGGCTTCTTCATTTCCTATATTATTCTTAACCTCCACCTATTTTATACCTACCATTTATGCTTCTTATTCCTGTACCTTGTCTTCCATTCTTTGCCCTCCTCCTCCCCACTGATAACCCTACATGTGATCTCCATTTCTGTGATTCTGTTCCTGTTCTAGTTGTTGGCTTAGTTTGTTTTTGTTTTTATAGGTTCAATGGTTGACAGTTGTGAGTTTGTTGTCATTTTACTGTTCTTATGTTTGATCATTTTCTTTTTCTTAGATAAGTCCCTTTAACATTTCATATAATAAGGGCTGGGTGATAGTGAACTCCTTTAACTTGACCTTATCTGGGAAGCACTTTATCTGCCCTTCCATTCTAAAGGATAGCTTTGCTGAATAGAGCAATCTTGGATGTAGGTCCTTGTCTTTCATGACTCGGAATATTTCTTTCCAGCTCCTTCTTGCCTGTAAGGTTTCTTTTGAGAAATCAGCTGATATCTTATGGGAACTCCTTTGTAGGTAACTGTCTCCTTTTCTCTTGCTGCTTTTAAGATTTTTCTCCTTATTTTTAATCTTAGGTAATGTAATTATGATGTGTCTTGGTGTTTTTCTTCTTGGATCCGATTTCTTTGGGACTCTGAGTATCTGCCCAGCTGCCTGTCTCCACCCCTCCTACTGGTGTGGATGAATGTTTCTCTAACTCTTTGGTTGTTGGAGTTCCATGCAGGTTGATTTTCTGGTAGTTCTGGTTGTTTTTTGTTTTTAAATTGGTTGTTATCTTCCTTTTGGTTGTGCAAAGGAGTGAAGCATTTCTACCTATGCCTCCATCTTGGCTGGAACTCCAATTCCATTATTTTTTTAAAGAATTTATTTATTTATTTTTAGAGAGAGGGGAGGCAGAGAGAAAGAGAGGGAGAGAAGCATGGAGAGAACATCGACTAGTTGCCTCGCGCACGCCCCTAACTGGGGACCTGGCCCCCAACCCAGGTATGTGCCCTGACAAGGAATCAAACCAGTGACTTTTCAGTTTGCAGGCCAATGCTCAATACAGTGAGTCACACCAACCAGGGCTGATTCCATTATTTTTATTTTTCATTATTTAATTTCTTTTTTAATGTAGCTGGGGAAATGGAAGAATATGATAAAATAATTCCTTAAATGCTGAAATGGCAGAGCATGAAGTAGAAAAAATAAAAATGATAGGCTCCCATAATATTTCTTAGGTTTATAAAAGTGCCAACAGACCCATGAATTACCAAGACAGAATGAATTTTATCCTCTTTTTAAATTAAATTTTCTCCATGGTCTTTGGGAGACCTCTATGAAAAAAAATAAAAGTCATGAAATCATATTCATTACAGATAGTTAGTATGACTCCAAAAAGAAAATAAATGAACGTCCAGTCCGGTGGAGCCCAGTGGTATTCCACAAGCTGATGAACTATTATTGCTAATGTTTTTGGATAACAGGGTTACTGAGCAGATTGGTTGCCCACCTAACAGCCATCCCTCCCTTTTTATTTGGTTTAGTGGAACTTCATTTTGTGTTGTAACAGCAACACCGTGACCGAGGTAAGCCGCTCTTCTCTGCCCGCGCTGATCTACCTGGGTGTCTGTGTGCCAGCCAGTGAGATACAGGAGAAATTTCTGGCGTGAGGTGGGTGAGGGTGTGGGGGTTCCTAGACAGATTTTTTTTCACTGACAGAAGTGGGAGGAGGAGGTGGTTTTGACCTCGCCTTCCCTGCTGTGTTGAACACTTTGTGTCTGAGAGTGGAGACAGACAGCATGTTAAGAAGAACTACGGAGAGAGTTGAAGAGCCTGGGTCCTCAATGACATTTCTGAGTTCCAACCGGCCCTGCAATACCTCCACCAGGCTTCGGGTTAGGGAACAGGAAGTATCTGCCTTGTGTAAGCCAGTGGTTCTCAAGTTTGGTTGCACAGGAGAGTCACTCTCAATGCCTAGTCCACACCCAGTCCAACGATATCAGATCGCAGAAGCCAGGTTTCCCAGGGGATTCCAATGTGTGAGCAATTTTGAGAACCGCCAGTTCAAGCCACTTTTAGTTGGGTATTTCGTTTCTGGCAGAACCAATACCCCCAAACGTTTCTATTTCTGTGTAGTAGATTCTGATTGAAAATACTTATTTTCAGCCAGATAAAACGCATCTCCAAAATGGTGAAAAGATCAGAACCAGTTTGTTTTCTCATCAGCTTTGGTTCATCCATCTGTGAAACATTCATAACATTGCAGTTAATTTCCACCAATACTTGGATGACTGGCTGGGACACATGTACAGTAACAGTTGTGATGCTAAAACTAAAAATACACCCAGAACAGCAAAGAAACAGGGTTTTGTGCATCTCTGCTAAGCTGTTCCATTCCCTTTGTCTTTATTCTGGGGGGTTCAGAAAGAACCACGTCAGGATGTACCTCAGTGACATGCAGGTTATTTGGAGCTACAGGCAACTGAGACGCTGCAGGCTCAAGGGAAACGTAACTATCCAGAGGAATGTGAATTAGAGGCCTTGCTCATAACAGGGTGTTATCAGAGATTATCTCTATGGCAGTGCAAACTAGTAATCACTGAACACCTGCTTTCCCTGCAGTGCCCTTCTGAAACCTCAAGGTGCCTTACCTCATCCCTAGCTCAGAATGTCACATGTACCTCATTTTCCTTTTCTGCCTTTGAACCTGTCTTGTACATGGGGTCTCTAACTTTCTCATATGTGTGGGTTCCCATACATATTTATTACATTTGGTTATCTCCTCTTGCTAATCTGTTTCCTGTTTTTTTTTTTATTATTGGATCAACCAAAAGAACCTTTAGGGTAAATGAAAGTTCCTTCCTCCCTCACAATTGTAATTTCCAATGTGCTTGTTTAGTGCTGTGGTTCCTGGCCGAATGGTGGCTACCAGGCTTACAGGCAGCAGCGTCTCTGCGTTTTCCAGGTGTAATCAACCCCAGGGCATCAGGAGACTCCCACAGGAAGAGTGCTTTCATCAAGAGCACAAACATCTGTTACAGGCTCCAGGTCTGTGCTCTTAGTAAGAGGAGAGCTGTGAAACACAAACTAACAAAATGAAAGTGGGCGCAGCACACATTCGTATTGCTTTAGTGTTCTGCGGCTTGTGTCTGAAACGGTCAGACTGCCTGCTGAATTACCGACCACACAATTTCTTTTCCTTTGCCTCCAGAGTTTCCATTAAATAATGGAAAAGAAATGAAAATAAAGAGTAAATAAATTCACAATGTCGATAATGAAGTGAAAGGGGCGAGGGACATCCATGCACGAGAGAATTCAATACACTTAGGAAGACAGAAAAAAATAAAAGATGCTTGATAAAGTAAGGCAGGGAACCTATAGACCAGTTATTTTCTGAATTGGCCTACGAATCACCAAGAAATCTCATTAAACTGCAGAATAGGATTCAGTAAGCTCAGGGTAGGCATGAGTTTCTGCATCCCTCTAACAAGCTCCCAGGTGATGCCAGTGAAACTGTTCTGGTTTGGACACACATGGAGTGAGTAGCAGGGAGAAGGCATGGGCAGGGGCTGCGGCCCAGGAGAGGTACCATCTGCCTTGTGCAACCTGACAGAGGCTTTAGGGCAGGGGTAAGACGTGAGGCTGGAGCCAAGGAGATTAAGTGCAAGTCAAGTTCAAGTGCTGAAAATTCATTACCACTGGTAAAAGGAGGAAAGCCTGTCTTCGGTACTGTCGTACTGCAGCCCATTCTCTGCTGCCTACTTCCAGTCCAGAGTTACTCGATCTCGTAATTTTTCAGAAGACAGAAATGAAGAATTTATGTGAAATCTCCCAAGCTTGTTTCATCCTGGGCAGCCAATGAAAATGAAAGGCTGCTGTAGAGAAAGTGAGCAAACTTCCTAGGGAGAACCCGAGTGGGAGATTCTGGCACTTCAGGGGCTCCTGCGCACTGCCAAAGCCCGAGAAGGAAGGGGTAAGCCGGAGACACATGTGGATGCCAGGACAATGACTGATCGGGCAGCAGCAAGAAGTCAGGAAAACATGCAGATTTGATTGAGGGATTTGGTGGAGATGAAAGCTAGAGTCCCCATTTCTATTTGGCAAGGGGAACATTCTCCACTAAGTGACAGGTGGGCGTGGTTCTGGCCCTGTGGAGTGCGTCTAGTGCGTGGCTTGCTCCGCAGTAGCCGTGGTCACATCGTCACAGAAGCGTAATTCCTATTAGTTTTCCATCTTGTAGAATGAACTCATAGACAAATCGTGGACATTAGAACGGTGATTATAGAACAGAATGAAAATGTTGTAAACTGACACTGTGACGGGAACAGCCTTTAGATGAGGGGAAGGAGTTAGTGTGCTAATGTCCGTCCCTTACAAAGCAGGGCTCGGTTCCCTTTCTGCGGTGGCTGGGACAAAAGCAGAGACCTAAGTACCTTGACTGACAATACAGAGGGGTCCAGTGGGAGAGCTAAGAATAGTGATGTCACTATGGCAGAGAGGGAGTAAATGGGCTCAATTCTTGCCCTTCATGGTAGAAAGAGAAAACTGAATGTCCAAAGTTGATTAGTAAGAAACAGCAGTAGAAGCAGATTGTTTAGAGATGGGTAGGGTTGAGAGGAACCCAAAACAAGAAGGACCGTTTAAAAGGTGTTGCCTCTCGGGAGCAGAGCCGAGAGGGAGCTGTGGCTTTCCATTATGGTAAGGTCATCTTTTCTGTTTGATGTTTTGACTATTTGTGTCTATCACTTTGATTATAAGTGTGTATGCATGTGTGTGTTTAGAGCATATGCTAAGCTGGGAATGGTAGGAAATAAGAACCACAGAGAACACCCTAGGTCACATGAAGGAAGCGGTTGTAAAGAAAACATGTTGAACTCATCATACACAGTATGGAGTGGTGTAAAATAGTGAGAGAATGACAAAGCGAGAATGGGAAAATGTTAGTCCTTATTTCTATAAGTGCTCATAGAAGGGTATATGGGAATTCCTTGTGCTACTTTTGCAAATTTTCTTTAAATCTACAATTATTTTTTTAAAAAACACTGGAACATCTAGTAGTTTTGTTTCTTTCCTCACTGTGGCGTGAACCTGAGTTTTGGCCTCTCGCTTTCCTCCCTGAACAACATGAGTCCCAGCACCTGCTCCAGCTTCTCCACGAACTATCAGGCCCTGAGAGCTGGCAGTTGCCCAGGCACCAGACCCCTCTGGACAGCAGCAAGGCCAGCGTCCATGCAGGTGCTGGGGACTCAGGCTCCCAGATCTCTGCACCCCACTCCACCAGTGTGCAGGGCGGCTGGGGGGCCAGGGGCCTGGCGTGGGGATGACTGGGGTCTGGTGGGCATAGGGGGCACCCAAAGCAAGAAGGAGACTGTGCAACGCCTGAATGACCACCTAGCCTCCTACCTGGAGAGGGTGAGAAACCTGAAGGCTGATAATCGGAGACTGGAGCACAACATCTGGCAACACCTGGAGAAGAAGGGACCCCAGATCAGAGACTATGGGCATTATTTCAAGATCATTGAGGATCTGAGGGCCAGATATTTGCAAGTTCTGTGGACAATGCCCACATGGTTGTGCAGATTGACAACGCTTGTCTTGCTTCTGATGAGTTCAGGTCAAGTGTGAGACACAGCTGGCCATGCGCCAGTCTGTGAAGAGTGACACCAATGGGCTCCAAAAGGTCAATTGATGACACAAGTATTGCTGTGCTGCAGCAGGAGACGGAGATTGAGGTTCTCAAGGAGGAGCTGTGCTTCAAGAAGAACCATGAGAAGGAGGTAAATGGCCTACAAAACCAGATTGCCAGCTCTGGGTTGACCGTGGAGTTGGATGCCCCCAAATCTCAGGACCTCAGAAAGATCATGGCGGACATCTGGGCCCAGTATGATGAGCTGGTTTGGAAAAACCGGGAAGAGTTAGACAAGTTGAGGAGAGCAGCACAGTGGTCACCTCGCAGACCGCTGAGATAGGGGTTGCTGAGGTGACACGCACAGAGCTGAGACGTCCAGTCCAGTCCTTGGAGACTGACCTGGACTTGATGAGAAATCTAAAGGCCAGCTTGGGGAACACTGAGGGCGGTGGACTTGTGCTATGCCACACAGACGCAACAGCTCAATGGGATCCTGCTGCACCGGAGTCAGAGCTGGCCCAGACCCAGACCAAGAGGCAGCACCAGGACCAGGAGTTTGAGACCCTGCCAAACATCAAAGTCAAGTTGGAGGCTGAGATTGCCACCTACCGCTTATAATAATAAAAAACAAAACAAAACGAAACAGGGAGGACCTTGATCTCCGTGGTGCCCTGGACAACAGCAACTCCATGCAATGCATCCAAAAGAGCACCACCCACCTGACTGCGGACAGCAAAGTGGTGCCTGGGGCTAACAACAGTGACGTTCTGAGGCATTAAGGTAGCAGAGGTGTGACACCCTTTGGAGGCAGGAGGCCAATTAAAACAATTTTTTTCAGAGGTCATTGAACACTTAAAAAAAAGAGGAAAGTCTAGTAGTTTTTCTTCCTTTCCCCCAGGCAAGGCCTTTCATAATCTTTGAAAAATAGCTCAGAGTTTTTAAACAAAATTCAACCCAGTAAATTTGAAGATGTAGTTGGTGTTGGTTAAACAATTCATGATTGGGCAGCATCCCATCTACCACTAGAAGGGAGCTCTGAAGAACTGTACCAAATGGAAAGCTTTTGTAGGTAGAAAGAGGGCAGGACTAAGAAATTAAAACAGTGGATTATTTCAGGCAAGGACACCTTCCCCAAGGGGAAGGCAGAGAGTCTTACCAGGCAGATTACCTCACTAGTGTTGACTAGAAAATCCCAGCCTGATTGATTACGTTTCTGGGAAAGGTTGAAACTGCAGTTAGAATCAGGTATTAAATCCAGGTCTGGTATCATGGGCTTTCAGCAACAGTGATACCATTTTGGGCCAGTGTAGTTCTGTGTAAGAGAGTAAATTATGTGAATGAAAAAGGGGTTCTGTATTGAATTATAAGTTCCTAACTGGGCAGGTCATGGTGGGCAGTCACCTTGACCTTGTTTAGTAAGACATTTTTAAGCTAGCCATGTGCACAGTTCTTGTGTGTCTCGGGGAACATGCCTTTGAAGTGCCAGTAGTAATCCTTTTTTCCAGAACCACCAAGGGAGCACATCATCTTGTTAATCTTCCTTTCCCTCTTTAATTCCAGATGTATAAAAGAAACTGCAAACACAAAAGTAAATAAATATTTAAAATAAAAGAAACTGCAAAACTATCATTCTCTGGAGTATGAGTATTTGAGGTCTTGCTTCTCAACCGTGGCCACCGGTTTTGGCTCAGATAAACTCATAGAAATTCTCTATGGGTTTGGCTATTTCTTATATCAGTGGTGCATAGGAAAACTTTTAAAAATGCAGCAAACTGGAAACATGGTGGTGAGATTGTGGAAGATTTTAATTCTATCAAAAATTGTCATTCTTTTTCAAATAAAAAGTGTATCATTAAAAATATATGTTGTCTTAGTAATCATAAAAACCTATGTAATGAATATTAATGTAAGTGTCTTTTTTTTGAGAAGTAAATGTCTTGCCTGAAGGGATTTTGATAAGAAATTTTTTTAAAAAATCAGACTTTGAAGGGTAAAGGGAATTTAAAGTGAAGAATATTTACACTTAAAACATGGAAACTTCATATACTATTTGCTAAATGCTTTGGCAATAACCCCTGACTATTGTTCTGCCTTAAAGGTACCTGCCAGCCTACTCCCAGTGGAAAGAAAGGAAAATGTCAGATAGACTCTTGGGCAGGAAAAATCAGATTTTTCCTGGGCTTCTCCAGATCACCAACAATAGTAGTTTTGGATTCATTGAGGGATTACTCCTTTTTCTTCAGGTCAGAAAACCCCGTGAATGAATCTTTTCTGCTCTGTTTTCATAGCATAAAAATACCCGTCCAACTGTCTTCAAAGAGACTGTTATGGCTTCAGAGGGCTAGCAGATGGCTCCTTGCTCAGCATTGTAATACCCCAAGAGGAAAACAGTATATCAACATAACATTTGGTCATTTCCCTTAAGCAAGCACAACCCTAACAATATTTATGGAAGGCTGCAAGGAACTGCTGGATGCAGCAGCCAGGTGACCATAAATGACAGAGAAAATTCACCTGAATTGGTTCAAGAGATGCGTTGCCAGGAAACTATGCCCAAGGGCAAGTAATCGTATTGATTCCCGGGAAATGGTGACACTAAATGAATAGACAGGTGCAGCCGCGCAAACACCATTTAGGCTCTGTTTTCCCCTCAGAGAGATGAAAGGTTTGCTCTTATCTTGTATTTAAAATGATGGACGATTTTGAGAAAAATGAAGAATAGGAATGCTTATTTCTATCATCATAAAATTTATTATGGCACATTTACAATGTCCTTTGCATACATTATTTTTAATTCTCCAAACAAATGTTTCTCTTTTTGCAAGTGAGGAAATTATATCCCAGAGAGTTTATTTCCCCAAGGTCACACAGAAAGGGGTGGAGTTCAGGTGTGGGACCCAGACCAGTCCGAATTCAGCCTGGACCCCTTTCACCATAGCTGCCAAATGATCATGTCCTTGTCGTCAGAGGAAAATATTAAAATGAGCAACAAGAAGAAACTTCTTTCTGGGATGTTGGACATGGATTTAGATTCTGTTTGTGAGAATAGAATTGAATGTATTTTGCCAGGGAAATCTTTTTCTGATGTTTTCCTAATACATGCCAGGGGCAAACACTTTGGGCCACATTAGACTTCAGAAAGACACAGAGGCCACCACCGCGTCTCTGTTGTGTCCATGATGCCTACTGTAGGATGAGAGCAAATGGGATGACAGGGCTTCCAAGTGTGGAGCCAGCTAGGTGTCACTTGCTAGCTATATGACCTGGGGGCGTCCCTTCATCTACGTATGGGGACCATGACACCCACGCTGCAGAGGAGGTAAAGGGGGCTGAACTTTATTCTATAGCCCTGGAGGCAAGAGTCACATCATTTTTATAAATCAAACTGAACTTGACTTCAATCCCTGTTTATCAAGGTGGAGGACTACAGCGGAATGGCGACTGCGGGACTGCTTGAGGGGCGTGTATGGAAAACAGAGAAAAGTCTTTATTATTCAGTCCATCTGATTGCCACTGGGCAGGTGCTACATTTGGAGAAAAAATTTGCTAATAACTTGACCTTCCTTTTTTCCCACGGGAACTAAATGCTGGGTTAGTCCAGCTCGGGCTTCAGGCTACTCACCACCTGAACAAATTCCTGATGTTCTGCAAGTAAAAACCGGTTTCTTCCTCTGTAAGATGGGCATGACAATTCTCGTCTCCTGCTGTTGGACAGAAGGATACAGGAACATCTAGAATCCTCTGCCACACTGGTCAGTAGGGTAATAGGAAATTTCATACCTCATGGTTATAATAAAAAATTTACCATTTTTGTTTTTTAAAAAGCAAAAAGCATCATTTAGTCATTCCTACAGAGAGCCTGACTCCATTGGATATGAAGCTGGAACCTGGGAATCGCCTTCTCACAGGTGGGAAGAAGAAATACACAGCGTGACAAAGGAAAGACGTAAAAACCCAAACGCGTCAGGCAACAGCCACTGTCACAGAACCCGAAGGTCAGAGTGAGGGTGATGGAGAATGAAGAAAAACGCACTGAAGCAACATTAAAGTGTGGTGGATAAGAGCTAGAAAATTGGGACAACTGTAATAGAATAACAATAAAAGTGATTTAATTGAAAAAAAGAAAGTCCAACATAATTATTTAATCAATGTATGAAGTGTTTACTTTCTTGGAGCAAGGCCTAATAAATTGGCAGATAAATAATACAAATTCAACAAAAGTAGGGTGTTTATCTATGTACCTTCTGAAGGGAGACAAGATAGGATAAGATTTTCCCTTTCATTACTCAACAAGTTCTTATTAGTTTCTATATGCCAGTCACCATGAAAGATATTTGGAATTATTCCTCTCACGTATGTGCCTAAAACAGATGTATTTTATAATGTAAAAGGCAAAGAAAAATATAAAAGGTCATTCTTATTACCAAGTAGTCTTGGGGAGGCAAAGCTGTTCTAGAATGACCTGACAATAATATCAACAACCCGGATTCCATTTCTTTTCCTGCTCTGCTGTCGTAGGGATGACTGAGGTACAGCAAGCAAGGCACAGCAAGAATGGTTTGATCGAATTTGAAAGAATGCCTTGCCCAAACAGGGGCCACTAGCTTTCCAGGCAGCAGCTGGTAGACCATTAAAGCCCTGTGTTCAAACACTTAGCTTCCCATTTTACTTGCAGCATTTCTTTACAGGTACCAAACTGTGTATGAGTTAGAAATTGAGCTCGGCTGCTAAGGACAGGGACTCAAACATTAGTGGCTCCATATACTGTTGCACTTTTGTCAAGTAATGAGAAGCCCAGTGGGAGGTAGCCCAGGGCTGGAATGGAGGCTTTGCTGTGTCATCGGGGATTCAGGATCTTCTTATCTTTCTGTTTGGTCATCCCCAGCCTGTGCTTGTAATCTCCTGGGCACAGGATGGCTAATCCACTACTAGCATGGCCTCTGCCCTCCTGGCAAGAGAAAGAACGTGAAGGGCACAAGGCGCCTCTCAGCTGAGCACCTATCTGCACCCCTTCATAGGCCTTTCCCAGAAGAGCCACCCAGCAACTGATCACTCATTGGACAGAACTATGTCACATGACTGTTGTAACTACAAGGAGCTTGGGACATGTGTTTTTGGCCAAGTCCAGGTACATTGACTCTCTGAGGTTGGAGATCTTTGAGTAAAAAGAAGATCGGGGAAAGAGTACTGGACAGGCATCTAGCAGCAACTGCCAGAAACCAATGGCTCCTGCAGTACAGGGCTTCCTCTTGCTTTATGGCACCTCCCTGAGGAGAGGTCGTGGCTGGCCTCTAGGACACTATCCCGCAAAGGACCAGCCATGATCTTGAACATCAGATCATTACACATTCACATATATCTGTTTAGATGCCTTTTCTGGTAACAAAAATATTTCCCCTTTTTATAGGATTCTTTCTCCAGTTATTTAACAAGTGAATGAGATTTTCATATGTATTAAAATGGTTTTGGATCCATCACTGTCATGAATGATGTTAGGAAGTATTGCCAGAAACCAAACATTTAAAGGGCTCTAACCATGGCATCAGAAAAACTACAATTACATTCAGGAAAGAACTGCTGGGCATGTGACATTAAACTGTAGTTCCCCAGGCAACTGAGAGGGAGATACATGCAGTAACAACAGAGACTCCGCAAATTGCCCAGATCTTCCAGAATTTGCAACACCTTTTATTTATTTTTCATTGACAGTTAAATTATCACTTGAAAGCATGTGCTGACTAGAATACAAATCCTCCACACTACTCTGGATAAACTAGGCTTCTTCCAGAAATAGCTACCACACTGACTGTGGAGGAGACCAGGGAGCAGGCATGTGCAGGGGAAGAAATTGGGGAGCAGGCACGTACAGGAGAAACGTGCAGGCGGGATACACAGCCTTCTCCTCAGCCGTGGCTGTGCCCTTTGCAGATGTATGTTGGTCAGTGTCCAGATAATCTTTGTCTCAGTTGACAGAGGGCTGTTCCAGTGTTCTCATCATACATGCGTTGGACAACCCTTCTTTAACTGGGCCATTTCACAATGCCCGGTTGAAAACTCAAAGCATGGGCATTTGGGGTCACAGCAGACATCACTTCCATAGCAGTGTGGCTGCCACAGAGGATGAGCAGCAGGTCAGGGACCATGAAGGAGAACTCCTGGATTTCCTGTGGGACCCGCATGTGCGGTTCTTCCAGGGCTGCCTGCCTTTGGGGTTTTGCCTGGGCGCTATTCTTCGCTGGAGACCAGTGGATTGACAATCGCATTTTTTTGCACTTTCTCAGCTGGGTGTGTTGGATTCCTTAGGTGTGGTGAACAAAGATAATGTAATAGAGTGGATTTACTCCCTGCAGGTCCTTCCCACAAGAAGACAGATCAAATCTAAATTGCTGTGGTTTCTGAGGCTCTTTATACCTGGGTATTCCATTCAATCTCTCAAAGAATCCTTACCACAGTGGCCACATAGCAAGGACCTAAACCAGACTTTCATGCTTATTCTAGGAGACAACCTAAGCTGAGTAAATGAAGAAGCTTGCTTAGCAAGCTCAAGAGCCTTCAGTCAAAGATGTTTTTCTTTGGGACCCAAAGGCAGTGAAAATGACATGTGATTTGTACCATACTTCCTGTATTTGCTGTATGCTCAACAACTAGTCCAGCACGGATGTGAAAAAAGCCATCCACTATGTTAGATGTCCTATGACAATGGGTTGGCACAGGGAGCTGGACTTGAATCTCATGGAGGATCAACTTTTTGTGGCATTGCATTGCTGTGTCTCATGGGTAAGCTAGAAAAAGTTTTTTTAGGAAAAGAATATGATAAAGAGGTGGTATAAAATGAGGCAACAAAATGGTTACCAGGGAAGACCAACTTAGCCTGTAGACAGCAGTTTTTTCATTTTGGGTGGGCTCATCTCATGGCGGGATTTGCCAAGTGGCCAGATAGTCATCCAGAGGCTTTGTATGCATACTTTGGGATTTGTAGCCTACTGCTCATGGAGGAAAGTGGAATTTGTCAAGTTCACCCTGCCCTGAATGAAACCACGTGGACTTCTGAACACCTTCGAGATCTCCATCAGAGCTGGAAATGACCAAGGACTCAAAACAATGCTCAGAGAATGTACACATCTCCACATGAATAACTTTAGATTGGGAGGGTGGAGGATTTGTACCATAACTGTAGCTCAAGGTTAAAAGCCATTCATAACCAAGTGTGCTCTTTTTTTTCAAAGGTAGAGTCTTTTTTTTTAAAGATTTTTAATTTATTTATCTTTAGAGGGGAAGGGAAGGAGAGAGGGATAGAAATAACAATGTACGGTTGCCTTTCGTGAGTCCCCTGCTGGGAACTGGCCTGCAACCCAGGCATGTGCCCTGACTGGGAATCGAACCGCCATCGTGTGGCTCGAAGGCCCGCGCTCAATCCACTGAGCTACACCAGCCAGGGCTCAAAGGTAGAGAGTCTTATAATCACATCTTGTGCCTGTGTCACTTTGGGACATGGTCTTGAGCCAGTATTTGTAGTGGGTTTCAAGAAAATCTCTGTGAAGTTTGAACCACAGTGGACTCTGTTCTTAAATGTTTATACTGTATTTCCAAGAAGTTCTTTGAGGAAAATTAATTGTATATATGTAGGTTATCTTTTTTTACTTGTTTAAAGATTTTATTTATTTATTTTATTTTTAGAGAGAGAGGAAGGGAGGGAGAAAGAGACAGAAACACCAATATATGTGAGTGACATCAGTGGGTTGTCTCTTGTACACGCCCCAACCAGGGACTAAAGCCGCAACCCAGGCACGTGTCCTGACCGGGAATCAAACCAGTGACAGTTTGCTTTACGGTACAGTGCCCAACCAACGAAGCCACACCACTCAGGGTTGTAGGTTACCTTTTTAAAAACTCTTCAGTAAAAATTGTATCATTACAAATGGACACAAATCTTCAAAACAAGTTTGCAGTTCACAAAGAATTGATAATATTTGGGTGAACACTTAGTGATCACTTAAAAAAAGCCTGAGTCCAAAGACCTGGCAAGGGAGGGGCTGATGGTGTCAGTCCTGATTTGAGCCCAAAAGCCCAAACACCAGGAGCCGGATTACCGATGTCAGAGGGCAGGGACAGATGGATGCCTCAGCTCAAGCACAGAGGGAATGTGCCTTTCCTCTACTTCTTTGCTCTATTCAGGCCGTCTGCGGACTGGATGATGCCCGCCTCCACTGGGTAGGGAGGGCAGTGTTCTTGAGTCAGTTCACCAACTGACACATCCGGCTCTTCCAGAAACACTCTCGGAGACACACCCACAGTAATGTTTTTCCAGCCACTGGGGCATTCCTCAGATGTCACATTGACATAAAAAATGAATGATCACAGTAAGAATTTGCTTTTTACCATCAGTCACATTTTTTTAAACAATCCCTCTAAGGTTAAATAAGCAATTATGAAAACCACGAAGAGGTGTGAGTTGTTTGATTTTTTTCACTTCTATGTTTTGTTTAAGTATTACTGAATCTTTTTTAGGAAAGATGAAGATTGTGCCCATCTCCCTCTCCCCAATTCTTGGTTTTGTGTAACTGTATTATTATTCTTATAGTGACCAGGTTAACACTCTTCTTGATCTGTTCTATGACAATGATTCTCAAAGTTATTTAGTATTGACTTTATACTTATTGTTTTTTTTTCCCTAATCTTAACTGGAGGATATGTTTTTATTGATTTGAGAGAGGAAGAGAGAGAGAGAAACATTGATGTACATTGATGTGAGAGAGAAACATCGATCAGTTGCCTCCCATACGAGCCCTGACTGGGAATCAAACCTGCAACCTTTGATGTACGGGATGCCGCTTGAACCAACTGAGCCACCCGGCCAGGGCTATACTTAGCATTTTTATATTTAAATATTTGAAACTGGTTTTATATTTCAATGTTTACCATCACTTCTTCATTCTTAAGCTGTCTATTTGGATTATCTCTTAATTATCAGGTTCTCATATCAAGTGGTTTTCTCAATAAGGACTTAGAGGAGCTGTGTTTCCTAAGTTCATACATGTTTGAGATGGTGTATCCCTACACTTGAATGCTTTCTTGAGTGGGTATAACTTATTTTCCTTAAAGCTATAAAGTTGTCCCCCGCTTTCCTCAATCTTTTGGCAACGGATGTTGCTATGGAAAAACTGAAGGCTATGCCCTTATTCCCAATGCCATTTAGGCAGTTTGTTGTTTCGTTTCTTGTCTGGATACTTGAAAAATTCCGTCTTTGTTCTTGGAGTCTATCCAGCCTGGTGTTACGCATTCTGTCACAAACTTTTCTACAACAAATTGTTCTAGGAAACTGTATATATATTTCGCAAACTGTATTTTTAACTTTCTAAGAGAATTATTCTTTTTTATTGATATATAATTCATACACCATAAAGTTCTTTTGAATTGTGCAGTTCAGTGGTTTTTATATTTTTAATTTTGGGGGTCAACATTGATTAAAGTAGATTTTAGTATATTCACAAAGCTGTACAACCATCACCATTATCTAATTCCAGATATTTTTCATGACCCCCCCAAAAAGCTGTACCTATTAGTGGTCACTCTCTATCACCCATTCTCCCCAGGCCCTGGCAACCGCCAATCTACTTTCTGTCTCCATGCATTTGCTTCTGGCATTTCATATATGGAATCACACAATATGTAGACTTTTGCATTTGGCCTTTTTCACTTAGTAGGATGTTTTCAAGGTTCATCATGTTATAGGATATATTAGTGCTTCATTTTTATATCCGGGTAATATCCCAGTACACGTACATCTCATACCTTTTGTACCCTTGCATCACTTGGGTTGTTTCCACTTTTTGGCTATTATGAATAATGGTACTATGAACATTCACGTACAGGTTTTTGTGTGAACACACGTTTTCATCACTCTTGGGTTCATAAGTGCTTTGGGAACTCTATATTTAATGTTTTAAAGAACCATCAGACTGTTTTCTAAAGTGGGTACACTCTTTTATACTCCCACCAGTGTGTAAGTTTTCACATCCTCAGAAACACTTTTCATTACCTACCTTTTAAAATATAATCATCCTAGTGAGTATGAGGTACAAGAGTACCACTCACTTACACCCTGATTTATATCTCTCTGATGGCTAATGAAGTTGAGCATCTTTTCATATGCTTCCTGGCCATGTGTGTGTTTCTCTGAAGAAATGTCTGTTCAAATCCTTTACCCATTTTTAAATTAGGTTATTGGCCTATTGGCCTATTTATTCATTACTATTTTTATTTTAAATATATTTCTCTTCTAAAGTAATAAACTGACATGCTAATTTTATTTTTTAAATTGTGCTCATAAAATAATGAATGCTTAGTTGATTTAATGACTATGTCTTTATATATATAATTAAATTCATCTTTTTAAAAAAGTCCTCTGAGAGTCGGTATATCCCCTGCTCACTTTCAGACCAGGCCTTCCCTGATGCTTCTGTTTCACCCCCTATTTCGGCTTCAGTTTTGGAGTGTTGCATTCCTTCATCGTGTCAAACTCAGGCCGTCGCTGACTCCACTTCTGCGCTCCTTTCATTTGCTCTTCAGTTAAAAAGATCAAATTCGATTCCTTTAATATTACACTTTGGATGCTGTTGGCACTTGAACCAGGGCTTAGACCTCATCTTTACTTTCAGCTGATTCACAGTAACTTCTGGGCTAGAATTTTTTACTGTTGGCTTCCTGTTAGTATCCAAAGTGTGGAATTCAGAAAGGGGGTCTCCTAAGTATATAGCAAGCCGTCATCCTGCCATTCCTCCAGTTTGACCACCTGGGTCTCGCTCCTGGATTCTAAAATTATAAAGTTCAAAGCAAATCTCAACATCCTGCCCTTTAACAAAAGTTCCTAAGGACTGCAAGTCCTGCTCCTGATCTCTGGATGCCAATCCCCCCAGACTGGCAGGTTTTCCCATGGGCATGTGGGTCGGCCATAGTAACATGAAGCATGCTTCCAACAGAGAACTCTGGGATGCGGAATACCTTTCTCCTTTCTCAACATAGCTTTTCTTTCTATTTGAAATTTTGAGGACTCAAGAGCTTGGTTTCCTCGCACAGGGGAAGGCGCCTGTCCACAATGACTGGTTCTGGAGGTGGCTGGGACACTGGGAAGGTCCAGTGCTCTGCCGCCGACCTCACCAGCGCCCCCCATGCCCCAGCCTGGCTCTGAGCCCCTTCTGTACCCTGACTCCCAAGCCTTGTTCTACTTATGGCCAATCTATTTATTATTTAGTTGTAAGAGTTCTTTGCATATTCCAGATACTAATCCATATCAGATATCTGTTTTGGCAAAGCCTGCCGTTTCGGCTCCCTGGTTTGACATCAGCCGTCTTTTCTGGGTTGTAGTTCAGCCGTCATTTTGCCCTACCCCGCCCATCCTGACGATAATAATGATCCTTGATTTGTTCCCTTAGATCTGTAACTCCTTTTGCAATTCTATGATTACCTTGGTTTTTGTCTTATTGGATCCAAGTTTTTATTAAGTTGTTCTGTAGCAGAAAGCATTTGTGAGGAATTTTCTTTGGTTCCATGAGCTTTCTTTGCTTCTGTATTAGCTTCTTTTTCTTTACATCATTCATGCGCTGTATCATTTCCCCCTTTGTTTGCTTTTGTGTGTTTGGCTGTTGTGTGTTTGCACAGTTGCCAGGCTGTTTCTCTCCCTTCTGTCCATGCCTGATGTTACTGAGGGTGACTTCTCTGGGTTTCCCATTATAGGGACACCGAACTGTAGCAAACCGACTCTACAGTCTGCAGCTTGAGGAGTCTGAGTTCTATGTCTTCTTCTGTGAGGAATTGTGGAGGTTAGGACAGAATTCAGCTGTCAAAGTGTGTACTCTCCACTAGTGCCCGTCTTATTAGCGTCTTCTCGTTCTTCTGGGATGGCATTAAACATTCTCCACCAGTGACATGCAACTATTTAGGGCATGTCTACTCTTGGGAGGTGTCTTTGCATAGTTTCTTCAGCTCCACATGGAGCCCCCGAGTCTTCCCTTCCATCTCACAAAGTAAGCTCGGTGTTCATATTCTTCTATTTTCTCTCTAAAAGTTCTTCCACTCCCCTCAGTCAGAAAAGAAGAAAGACCAAGGCCTCCATTCAGTTTTCTACATTTGGGGGTTTAGTGAAACACTAGGAATTCCACTGTCTTCCAGTCCTGCTCCTGGAAGTTATCAGTCAGATAAGGATACTTCTCTTGTGTACTTTTCCGCCTTGATCTAGAATCTCCTCCAAAGTTTGCATTTCAAATATCAAATCTTCATCAAGGGCATTTAAAGAAATTTGCTTTTTTCCAATTACCATTGCCGAATGCCTAATGTTGGTTTACCTGTTACTCTTGACAAGTTACTGTATCGCTGTAGTCCTGTGGTACTCAATCTCTGAAGCTGTGCATCTCACTCACCTATTTCTCTACTACAACCTTAGAAACAGAAAAGATCCTTGGCGTTTTGGTAGAGAGCAATTCCCAGTTTGGGTCCAGGGTGCCAATGGGTGACACACTGGGCTAGAATCATAGATGCTGTCACAAACCCTGGCTGTGAAATGCCCACATCTTGACTTTTGAACCATTTTATGCTAATAAATTCTGTAGAACATGTCCCTGTTCTTTTAGTGTATTCCTCCTTTTTCTCTACTTACAAATACCAAACTACTTATATCTCATTGTCGAACTATTTAAATAATGTTGATGATTTTAAGCTTCCTTACATTTAGCTAGAAGATATTGTCTCCATTTTACAAGTAAGTATGTTCTAGAACAAATCCAGCGACTTTGTACTGACAATTGGCAACAAATGTGCTGATGCCTCAGTGGCAGTGTTTATAAGAAAATGTTAATTTTTAGAGTAAAAGTTCTATTAGAAATTGTTTTTGGGAAATACGATATTAGTTAATGTTTACAAATGTTTTTAAAAGAAGGCAAAAGATTGCCACAAAAAAATAAACCCTTACTGAAAGCATACCCATTAAATCCCTTCATTTTTAAAGTAACTTACTTGGTATCTTTGTTCTCATTTGTTAAAAATAGGCCATCCTTTAATGTTGTCTCCAACTATGGTTGAAACAGTGGACAGTGGGCAGTTCAGTTAAAGGGGAAATATGTCAATGGGAAAAAAATATACAATATGTTGGTTTCAGAAGCTGTGACCCCTCGTGGCTAAGGCTGAGTAAAGACACCTGGGGACCATAAGCCACTTAGGAGACAAAGCTTATCTTCCTTGTAGGGACACCGCCTCTGCCCACTTTCACCTCACCCTGCTTTGCCCTGGGCAGATGACTGGTTAGCCAACGACAAGTAAGATTCTTCAAAGGAGGGATGACCTAAGACAGGCACAGTTGCAAAGGGGCCCTCAGGGAGAGACTTGAGGGGGCCATAGAAAAAGGAGGTGTTGGACCCTCACCCCTCGGCTTTGACATAGCCTGCGTCCTCCTGCCTGCCTTCTGTCTGTCAGAAGTTTCCTAATCTCTTGGCTGCCTTACTTCCCTTGCCTAACTTAAGCTTGAAACAATGCAGGAGGCGGGTGCAGCCCTGTGCTGAAAAGGGTGGGTTCCCTAGGGCTATCAGGTCTAAGAAAGAATGCACAAAATCCTATGAAACCTACTTTGCTAATACCCTCAATTTGATTGATAAGGGTCCAAGCATGAAATGAGTTTGTTCCCCAAAGTTTTATGGCCCTTTAACCATCTGACCCTGACTCAGAATTAGCCCTCAGAGTTCTTTGAATGTTATTTATTGTTTAATCCTTTCTGCCTGATAAGGATTGATACGCTTTCCATATACACCCTGTATTCCTATGGAAATTAAGCCCAATAAAGGCGTGTCCAGGCCGGGGGTCTGAGTGCTCTCCCCTTGACAGAGTGGCTGAGCCGTCCCTTTTCTTCCATAGGACTTCGGTGGTCCATGTGAATTTGTCTCATCTCATCCACAATGCCTCAGACGCTGTGGGCCAGTGTCTGCATCAACAATAAATATTAGGAGAGTGACAAAGAGACTTTCCAAAGCATGTTCATATTTCATGATTTATGTAACTTGGTATTTAACGTATATAGAAATTCAATAACTATCTTTTAAAAACCCATTTACATGAATATTTCTTCTATTTTAGATTAAAGATGCGTAAAAGGCCAGTCAATTTCCTTATTTCTGCCCTTAATATTTAGAACACAGCTATGCCTGGAGCAGACATTCAATGAATATTAATTATAATGACGGAGATACTTTATTAGTATAGGATAATTCTGGGGATTTCCCTCCTGATTTGTCTGATCATAAGCCTTGTAATACTTGTTTATATGTCAGAAAATCAGCATTAGAAACTCTCTGGAGCAAATCATAAGATAATTTGACACACGGTTTAAAACTCACCTTTAGCCCTGGTGTGGTAGCTCATTTGGTTAGAGTCATGTTCTGATGGCCAAGGTTCAGTCCAGGTCAGGGCATATACGAGAATCAACCAATGAATACATAAATAAGTGGAACAACAAATCTATGTTTCTCTTTCTCAAAAAAAAAAAAAAAACCTCACTATTGGCCTTAGGAAATAATCCCTCAAGTGAGAAAAAAAGTGCATTTTTAAGTCTTAAAACAGTCAAAGCAGATGTCCCTGGTTAAGAGTTCGGTTGATCAATAACGTTTCGCAATTTTTATCAACATCAGAGGGAAGAAGCTTAGCTTCGTTTGCAAATCAATTTCCCCAGGGTCAAAGTTCTGGCCACCACAAATACCACCATCATCCTAGATACAGGGACTCCCATTGGACCACTTGGTGTAACACCGCCTCTGAAACCGGTCAGAGGGTGCGCTGCCCATATTTTAAACTAACGAAAGCACGAGTTTCAAGTCACACTATTTTCCGTGCCTCTCCCCGGCGAGGTTCTAGCTCCAGACACTAGGCTCCTTTCGGAGTCCGTTAGTCCGGCAACAACTCAGGGAAACCGAGCCCATTCCTCTCTACATCTCGGGGCACAGCCAGCAACACCGCCCCAGACTCGGCGCCGGGCCGGGGGCGGGGCGAGTCCCGTGACGCGAGGCCGCACCCACCAATCGGAACGCCCCGCGGCGCCAGCCGAGCCTCTAGTCCATAAAAACCACCTCCGGGCTGTCCCTGTCACATTTCACCCTCCGGTCGCCCACCTTCCTCCGGTTTCTCCTGCCACAGCCCATTGCCCGCGGCGCCCGGCGAAGTTTAATCGCAGCCCCTGAAACGTGCCTAGGTTCCTGCCCAGTGACTGCGGCGGGTCCATGGAGAAGGGCCCGGTGCGAGCGCCGGCGCAGCCGCGGGACCCCAGGTACAGCAACGGGTGCCTGGAGGGGGAGCCGCCGCGGCCCGGGCCGAGCCGCCCCGCGGAGAAGTCGCCGCGGCCGGAGACCAAGAGAGCCCAGCTGGCGGACGCCTGGAAGGGCGAGCGGCCCCGCAGCGAGGAGGATAACCAGCTGAACCTCACCAACCTGGCAGCCGCCTACACGTCTATCCTGCGCTCGCTGGGGGAAGACCCTCAGCGACAGGGGTTGCTCAAGACACCCTGGAGGGCGGCCACGGCCATGCAGTTCTTCACCAAGGGCTACCAGGAGACCATCTCAGGTCAGTGAGCCCGCTGGTCGCGTGGGCGCGGGCTGCTTCCACCTACTGGGAGCCGGGGAGGTGGCTGCTGGAAGAGCGCGCGGGCTCCGGGAAGTTTCGAGTTGATTCACTCTTGGCAGAGGGAGACAAGTGCTGTCACCTTTTGAACTCCCCCTGCCCCCGGCCCTGCTGCCCGCCCAGGCGAGGGCCTGCGTGGGACGCATTTCGGGCGCTCTGGCCGGGAGGGGCCTCTCCACCTGGGTACCCGTTGCAGCCGCCCTCCAGGGGTCCACCTGCTCCCAGCACGCAGCGCTCGGGTTGGCGAGACTGCCAACCGGGCAGTTGCTTGAGGCTCCTGCTGACCCACGGTGGGGATCATCTGGGCGCTTGCGGAAGTGAAGGGGAAAGTCACTTTTCTTGAAGTCTCTTCTCTTGAGGTCTCATCTTTGGCTTCGTGCGTTTGGAGTGCCCGGGGCGATCCTTCACCGCGAGCTCGGGGGACCTTCACTCTCACTGACTTGCCAGGCACCCGGGGCTTCGGAAAGTTGTAATTGTCTTTGCTCCGCATCGAATTCACTTTAGCTCAGGACTCGTCCAGAATTTGGTTCAGTTCTGGGCACAGGCTTCCTGGAGTTCGAGGTGTGAGGTTTCTGGGACAAATTTGCTGCTTAAAGCCCTGGCCGGGTGCTCGATCGGTTAGAGTGACGTCCTGACAGCCTAGGTTCAATCCAGGTCAATAAAGCAATAAAGTGGGAGTCAGGGATGTTTGCTGAACTCTGGGACACTGAATCGAGACCCTCTGTCACCTTTCCCACATACACTTCAAATAAGCCCGGTTGGCCAGGCTTTCACCCAGGACAAAGGGAAGCAGGGGGTGGAGAGGAAATAGGAAATGACTGAAGACTTTGCTGCCTACTGAGTGGTGTTGGTTTGAGAGAGAGAGAGAGAGAGAGAGAGAATGAGAGAGAGAGAGAGAATGAGAATGAGAGAATGAACGAAGAGCTTCTGACTTCTACAGCTGGGACCAAAGGATATTCTGCAGATTCTGTAGTTCACATCCTCACATCTTTGGTGCCTTGTGGTGACACTTATTTCATTGGCCTAAGAAGCCTTCTGTTATTTCTCAAAGATAACAGTGCTGCTTTGAAAGGTAACCTCCCTGTCGCTGTTATTTCCCTGGTGGAGTATCTGGCAAGTCCCTTGAGAAGAACAAAGTTATTTTTGCCCAGTCTTCCACACCCCAAAGGAAGGGTGGTAAAGCAGAGTATGAGAAGGGTGAGGCCCAAAAAGGAAGTTATACTACATCCTAAAGCCAAGAATGTGTTCAAGTTCGCTTGTTTAATCCCTTGGTGATAAAAGTTTAGAGCTTCAAAAGCAGAATTTCAAAGTAAAGACTGAAGAATAAACATTCTTTATTTGATGAATATGCTACTTTTTGGTGATATCCCACGACTAAAGAAGAATGACTAAAGAAGAAGCACCTTCATGGGTGAAGCTTGCTCCTCCTGCCTCTTGTGGACAGTGAAAGCCACGGCCTCACTGCACTGGCCAGGCTTTGGGAATCTTGCCCTAACAGATTTCACAGGAGAGAGAGATTTCTGACCCCCCGATAGGCCACAGAATTTCCCTTAAGTGGCTCACAATATTTTCCAAAGAAATGGTTAGCAGAAGTTTGTCTGCTGAGCCACAGGACTGATGATGCCAAAGAACACTTCATTCTACCTTAGAAAACTGCTTTAATCAAAGTATTAACTTTATTCTTTAAAAAGTCTATGGACTGTCCTGGCTGGGTGGCTCAGTTGATTGGAGTGATGTCCTGTGCACCAAAAGCTTGTGCGTTCGATCCTGGTCAGGGCACATTGTCTAAGTTGTGGGTTCTACCCCGAGTTGGGGTGTATATGGGAGGCAACTGATGGATGTTTCTCTTTCACATCTCTCTCTCTCTTTCTCTTTCTCTCTGTCCATCGTTCTCCCTCCCTCCGCTTCTAAAATCAATAATTGTATTCTTGGATGAGGATTTTAAAAAGTCTATAGACCTAGAGACAGAAAGCAGATTAGGGGTGGCCAGGACCTTGGGAAGAGGGTAGAATGGGTACAAGTTTCCTTTTGGGGTGTTAAATGTCCTGGGACTAGAGAGTGGTGAAGGTTGCAATGCCACTGAATTGCTTGCTTTAAATAGTTAAAATGATGAATTTTATGTACATTTTATCACAATGAAAAAGTCCACAGACCATTTAAGAATTACTAGTAGCCATTAACTGAATACTTTCTGTCCTCTAAGTGCTTCGTGTGGACGATCTTGGTTAATCCCCAATTTCCAGGCAACACTGTTCTTTTACACCCATGACAGGGAAGCTGAGAGGTTGACAGGTTCATGGTAGGGCTGGTGATTGAATCCAGGCAGCCGAAAGGCAGAACTCTTAGCTACTGCCTTATGTTGCTACTTAGAAAGATACACCAGGGTATCTTATCCTTTCATACTATGAGTTGCAACCTAATAGTTGGGTTACCAGCTCCAAAAAGGGAAGAAAAAAAAAGGTGGAGCAGAATGGAGAAGGTGAGTCTACCCCATGTAGTAAGGGTAGATGTTCTGAGGAACTTCTGTGTAGGGTTTATAGGTATAACTTAGGTTGTGATCAGAAGTTTATAGGTATAACATAGGTTGTGATCAGAAGTTTGAAAGTCTCTACCTAGCGGATTACACTTTTGGATTTAATATTGATTTCTTAGCGGTACACAGTTAAAGAGAAGACGGAGAGGGTGAGAATGTGCTGAACTTAAAGAAATAAACCTGAAGTGGGGGGACGCGAAGACTTGCACCAGCCCAGGTGGGAGAGAGAGGGAAGGAGACTGGGGTCTGTGGGAAGTGCAGCGTCAAGGGGAAACAGTCCTGCAGCCGCTGATCCTTCACTGCTTTAGAAGAGCAGCGGCTGCGTAGATCGTTTGGGATAGAAACACATTTCTTTGAAACAGTCGCATTTCTCTGATTGTAAACAAGACAACTTACATCTTTTTATATTAATTCTTAATTAACAGTGTTGCCCCGGTGTTATAAAAAGTAAAATAACTTGGTATTGTACATTCCCCCAGTTATTATTATTTTTTCAGCTCCTCCCGAGTGGGTTGATGGTAACTTCTGCTCTTCCCGCGAGTGTGCGGGCTCCCCCTGCGCTGTAGCTTTCCTTCAGAGGTGCCTGGCGCACCTTTCCCTCACTGCCCACTGTGTATGAGTTCACTCCGCTCCCAGTTACTACTCTTCACCACCGGGCTGTAGTGTGTGGGCTGGGAGGGAGGCTAGAAGAGGCACAGTCACCTTGCCCCGAAACTGGCCATCCTTTGAATCTAGCATCACAGGGCGATGCTCGGATCAGCTCTTTTTTTTTCCTTTTTTTGAGAATTTTTATGAGTTTATTTAAGAGAAGTTGATGACAACTACTGGGAAGCAGAGTCTCAACGAATTCTCCAGAGAATTCTCCACAGAATGGCAGAGAATTAAAAAAAAATTCTCCAGAGAATGGCAGTTTTGGAGCTTATTTTATATGTCAAAGTCAAAGGAAGAGATATAAAGAGGGTTACATGAAATTCGTTGGAGGTGGGTTAAGGGATAGGACAAAGCAAAGTGAGGAAATCTCTGGGATTGGATAAAAAGTAGAATGGAGAAACATATACAAGGGAGGACCCAAAACACTGAAATTTATTTATAAGAAATTGTGTATTACTTTATTCTTACATGCTTAAACTTCAGTCACCTTCAAAGTACTCTCCACTTGACACAATACACCTATCGAGACTTTTTCCACTGCTCAAAGCAGTTTTTGAACGTGTCGATTTTGATGCCTCTTAGTGTTTCTGCCATTTTTGGTTTCAGCTCTTCCACATTGGAAAAATGTTTCCCTTCCAGAAGGAGCCTGAATGTGCCCGTGACCTTGCCACTTGATAATCTGTATAGTCACTGGCATGTCTTTAAACTTGTCATTTTCCCCTTTTCGTGAGGAGTGGTAATACTTGCTTTGCCTGGGCTCTTACAAGAAATAAGAAGGCATGCAAAAAATCACCTGCTGCTTGATCTATTCCTTCCTTTAGTGAGAAAGAACTGTGGGATTGGATTAATTGGAAAGTGTTTTAAGGATGTGGGACATTTTGGAGCCTGAGCCACCATGTAGAAAGTCCGGTTACTCTGAGGGTGCCGTGCAGTGAGGTAGCTCTACCACACGGAAAGGCTGCATGTGGGTGTTGCAGCGGATGGCTGTAGCTGAGGTTCCACCCGACAGGTAGCATCAAGCTCTAGATGTGTGAGTAAAGACTCCTCCGGGCGATTCCAGCTGACCTGTTGTCCCCACTGAGGCCCCAGACGCTGTGGAGTAGAGGCCCTGCATACCCCCTGTGCCCTGTGGGAATTGCTGACGACAGAGTCCAACAACATCGTAAAACAGTTGTACAACACTAAATTCTGGGGTGTTTTGTTATGCACTGAAAGCAACTAGACAGATTTTCAAATATGGATGGTTGGAATTTACATGTGCATAAAGGAAAAGGGAGTGACTTAAACAGGCCAAGAGATAGCATGATGGTTTAAGGCTAGAGGTTTAAATTTGTGAATTATAAAGCTGATAGTGAAGGCAGTGTGAGGGCCAAGGGTGTAAGTGTTGGCAAAATTGCTTTTAAAAGGGACAAAGAACCAGAGGAAGAGGTATGAGAGATGGTAGACTTGAGCTAGAATGCCTGGCTACAGATCTCATTACAGCTGTGCCTCAATGACCTCATCTGTAAAATGGGGCCATTAATGGTACAGTTACTTATCCATCTTACAGAGTTATTGTGAGGATCAAGTGAGTTCATACACATAAAGTGCTAAGAGAAATGCCCAGCGTATGTGAAGCACTATAGATATTTGTGCGTGTTAGCAGTGAGTACTAGATCTGATCTGAAGGGGATGTTAATAGTTTCAATAGCTTAAAGTGGTCACAAGTCAGATTGTAGGCCTTTAGGGAGTGATTTAACAAATTATAGGACACAAAAAAATTTTGAGGTATTGTTTCCTGTCTGGATCAAGTGAGTTTCCTGTTGGTGTGTTTTAAGGTGGCAACATGCTGGGTGCCACTGAATAAAAGCCCTGGGTGTCGGGGAGAAGAGTGTGGGAACCACGCATCTGGGAAGGCAGGCCAGGTTGTACACGTGTGACCTCATGTGGTCCTCCTGTCACCTTGGGGTTCATTCACATTTGAATGAGGTGGAAACTGAGGAGGCTCGGGTTAACTTACTTGCCAGATGTCACAGCGTGGAACTCAAGTGTGTGTGACCAGCATCCCTGTTCTAACAGACATCTGTGCCCCCTCAGGTTTTAGGTGCTTGTGTTAGAATTTCATGTGAAGAACCAAGTAATGTATATGAATCATAAGACATAGGAATTTTGCTTTTCTTCCTGATTTCTAGCAAAGAGAAAGCCAAGTAGTTTTAATTTTGAGGCATTTCTTTGTATCCTTACTTAAAGATGTTTCACAGAATTTTTGCTCAGAGGAATTCATGAATGATTGTAAAAAAATTCAGCTAAATTACATTCAGTTGTAAGGTAAATTAATAACTAACAAACCTTTTCCATACTCTTCTGAGGGAGATATTTGAAAACCAAAATTTTATATATTTTGTCTAAGCACATATAATTAGGTTGTGGTCATTTGTACTTTATAAATGAAAGTTTGTTTTAATGATTTTACTATTTGGAAACTTTTCAGTTCCATTTAAAATACGTTTTTAGGACGTGTTACTTTTTGTTAAATGCAGTTATAAATTCTTATTGTTTCCCTTCATTTAAAGTAATGTTGCCTGTAACTACAATTGTATATATATTTCAGAGATACACATTTATTTTGGCTCTTTTTTGAACAATTAGGCAAACATAATACAACATCATTAAGTTCCATCAGTGCTAACATATCTGAGTTGTGCTCCCTACTGTATATTTGCAACCGTGTCAAAGTGCACCTGGTTGAAAGTTGTGTATTCTTTTTTTGTTAGCTTTTTATTGTGGCAAAATGCACCTGACAGAAAATTTGCTGTTTGTAAGTGGTTTATGGCATTAAGTGTGTTCACATTGTTGTGCAACCATCACCACTCTCCATCTCCAGAAGGTTTTCATCATCCCAGACCGAAACGCATTAACCAATAGCACCCTAGCCCCCTTTCCTCCTAGCTCTTGCTGTCCACTATTCTACTTTCCATATGCATTGGACTGTTCTGGGTACCTCATATGAGTGGAAACATACCATGTTTGTCCTCTATGACCGGCTTATTTCACTTAGCGCAATGTCTTCAAGGCTTATCACGAACATCATTTTGAAGTTAGAAGAGACCTGTTGGTCCTTGTAGAGACAGTAATTCATTCTGTAGAATGTTGCATATGTATGACCCTCACCCAAAGATATGTTTATTGATTTGAGAGAGATATTGATGTGAGAGAGAAACATTGATTGGTTGCCTCCCATATGCACCCTGACCAAGTTCAAACTTCCAACCTAGATATGTGCTCTGACTGGGAATCAGACCTACATACAACCTTTTGGTGTAAGAGACGACACTCCAACCAACTGACCCACACAGCCGGGTCAAATGTTGTATATTCTTAAATTTACGTCTATTGTATTTTTATTTCCTTATTTTAAGAAATCCTTAGACTTGAAGATGCACTAACTGTGTGTGTATTTATCAAACACCAGCTCTGTGAGTGACCCTGTGCCAGCTATTAAAGGGGAAACAAAGTCTGTTGGCCAGGTCTTGGCCTTCAAGGAGCCTGTGATCTGTGCTAGTAGGGACCAGAAGTCTCTGTCAGAGAGACTTGACGCCAAAGATGACTATGGAAGAGGTAGTGTTTGAACTGAACGTAGAAGGAAAAAAAAATTTTGACAGAAATAGTCCATGTTGGTTTAGAGAAGATTATGGTCTAAGCATTCTGGAATAAAAAGAATACAGTAATATTCACAGTTGTCTGTATCATAAAGTTAAAATTAAATGGAGCTTTCAAAAGCACTTAGGTTGAAACTTTTAAACTTTTTAAAGATCAGCATGGAAGGCATTAGGGCTGGCTTCTCTCCCTGATGTGTTAAAGCCCATTCTGGCCAGTTAGCCTTTCTAATCAACTTGAATGGAACACACATTGCCAGTTGGTTGAGCAATCTGGGCCCTTGTTTTATCTGAGAGTCTTTTTTTCTTGTGTTACTCCCTTGGTTACTCTGGCTCTAAATCTGAACTCTCGTATTTTGAGTATCTTCAGACTATCTTTTCTTCTTTTGTTCGGCCTCTTAATCGTCTCTCCCCCAAAGTACAGTAACTTCTCAACTGGCTGCCTTGCCTCCTAGCTTCCCCTGCTTCAATCCTTGGTGCCAGTCTGATTTTACTAAAATTGAATAGGTCACTTTCTTTTGAAAACATTTGACCGAGTTTCTCTTGTCTTCCTTCACTGTGGCTGTGAAGTTTTATTATGTTCCTTGCCTGCATTTTGTTCCTGTTTTTCCATCACCATCTACTCAGTGGGGCACTTTAGTATTTTAGTTTAGTGCATGGTGTCTTGCAAAACCGCTGTCTCATCCCCACACTGGAGCTGGAGACCGAAGCAGAAGTCCTACCTGAGGCTGTTCTGCAATATTTGGTCTTTATTATCTCCTCTCTTCCTCTAATCTCTCTGTACTGTCTTTTGGGGTTTGGGTTGCTAATCTTGAGAGAATCCTCCCTCTCCCAGTTCCTCAACAGCTACTGCCTATCTAGAGCTCTGTGAACAGGTTTGGGTGAGGAAATTGGCTCTCAGTCAGTTCTGGTCCACATGCTGTTTCAGTGAAGCACTGTTCCAAGAGCACGTAGCTCTTGCTGTGAGGCATGATGTGTTTTATGTACATGTATTAGTTTTTATTTGTTCTAAGTAGGAATCAGAGCCCGGTTCAACAGAAGCCATTGCCAAATGCCCGAAACAATGCATTCCTCCCTGAAATAGCTTCAAATACAACGATACCTGTTGTGTAGTTTATGCACTTGTAGTAAAATGTTTATGAGCAGTGTTGAAGGCACTGAGTGCTGGACTTCAACTGAGAGGCTGTAAACTCGGACCTTGCTGAACTCCAGGTTACTTTAAGGTAGAGCTGCTGTAGCTCACAGGTAGCCATGGAGGTGTGCCAGTCTGAATGCCCATCAGAAACAATTTGCCTTTCAGCCACAGGTAGTTAGCAGACAGCCTCCAGCTGTCAGTAACTTCAGGGTTTGCCTCAGTGGAAGCCAGGCTTATCCCTGCTGTTTTCCCCTCCATTTTAATATCACCTCTTTCTTTCTATTTCCCTTTCACCACAATTCATGGAGCTTTTTGAAGGCATGGTCTTCTACAAATGAAGTACCTTAGAAAGAGGGTGATACAAGTCTTTCAGCTTTGCATTTGGTGCGTGAGGAATTCTGTTCACTGATAATTCTGAGGTCCATTTGATGTTTCTTAAACTATGTTAGGTTAGTGTGTCAGCAAAGATTCATCCTGATGTAACGGGAAGAACAGCTAGTAAGGACTAGTCACAGCATCCCAGCCAAGTAGTTTATCACTCTGGATAAGTGACTTCAGGACTTTTAGGGATCTGGTCTACAGGGAGAGGCAGTTGGACTAGGAGTTGAACTGTCATGCTGAGTCTTCAGTAAGGGCAGGCTGGGCAGTATTGTCTCATTGCTCGCGTGTAGACTTCCAGCAGCTCAGAGGTAAGGCCCTGGCAAGGACCTCAGACTTTTCCTTGATAGAGGTGCTGCTTTCCTTTGAAACACTCAAGCCACCTAAACAGTTTCTATGGTAACGAGTCTCTTGTTTTTCTAGTGAGGCAGATTTTTGAAAAGGTCCTTCATTTGTATGCCCTTTAGGGTGTGTGGTCTTCTAACCCATGGCCCCTTTGGTTAGACGAAGCCTTTATTTAGAGATTTTCACCTCAGGAGTATGGTAGGCACATCTACGAGAAGAATAAACAGATGCTGGTCATACTGGCATGTGAGGTTTAGTGTGTTGTTAGTAAGGCCTTGTCCCAACTGGAAGAGGAGCGATTGGGTTGGGTGGTAGAGCAGTAATACCAAGAACACAAATAGTCTCGGTTAGGATCATGGCATTTTACTTCACTTTAACTTTCTATAATGTAAAATTTTCAAGCACAAACATAGACAATATTATGTAATGGACAGCTATAAACTTACTACTTAGATGCAAAGTGAACATTTTACCATTTTGGCATATTCTCCTATTTTACCGGGAGCAAATCAGAAACGTGTATTCAGAAGTGAAATGTCGTCCTAGGACGGTTTTTCTTCTTAACCGCTGACTCTATGCTTAGTAAAATTAACTATTGATTCCTTCAAATCATTTACTACCTAATCTATATTCCTTCTCCGGTTGTCCTACCTGTTTTTTTTTACTCATGCTTTGTTCCAACCAGGACCCATTTGAGGCCCATGCATTTGCACGTTATTGTTAGATTTTAACCCAGAAGAGTTTCTGCTGCCTTCCCTCTCGCCCGCTTCATGGCGCTAATTATCCAAGATCATCGGTTGTCCTTTAAGATGACTCACCTTTGGGATTTGTCTGGTTGTTTTCTTGTTTCCATTTAACTTGTTTCTCTATCCCTCCTCTTCCTAGAATTGGAACTTAGGTCTAAAGACTTAATTAAATTCAGGGGAAACGTTTTTAGCAGGAATTCTATTTTCTTGATGCTGTACCACAACTAGAAGGCACAAAACGCTTGGATGTTGAAGATTTAAAGACTGTGGTTGGTTTGAGAGGCGATTCTTGGCTGGTTTCCTAGGATAAATTTCTAGAGAGAAGCTTCTTCTTTAAAAAAGATCTTTTTGTTAGTTTGAAGATTTAATGGGATTCTTTTTTCCTTTGAAACTGTTCCAGTTTGTTCTCCAAAAGTAAATGTCAAAGCAGCCTTACACTACTTAAGTTTTGCTCATATGAACCAAGTAAAGAGTTGATAAAACAGTGTCTTGCGGCTGATGGACAGCAACTCTGTGCCCTAGCAGCCTCTGGCTACTCTTTCTGTCTGCCCTCCTGAGCTCTCTCCTCTCTTAGCCCCCACCTGCCTAACTAATTTTACTTTTGTTTTAACAAACAAGCTTTCCTCTCTTCATCTCCTTTGCTGTCATTGACTTTAGGCCTCCTCACCTCCTGGCCGACTGCTCCTGCAGTAACTCCAGGTTCCCTCCTCCAGGGCTCTCCCCTTCAGCCCATTCTTTGGTAGGCTGGTGGGAACCGGGCTCTGATCTGGAAGTCAGAGGACAGGGGTCAAAATTCAGCTCTTATAGCAACTAGTTGACTTTTCCTCAGAGGAACTTAATGTTTTCAAATAGAGCATCAAGTGTCCTCATCTGCAAAATGGGGGTGACTTTTGACTAGTGCAGAGTGTGGCAGGGCTTGAAAGAGGTCGTGAACCGAAGGTAACATTTAATTTAAAAAATGCTGTAAAATAGAAGGGAATCGGTTTCTGGCTGATGTTTCCCACTTCTGTATTTTATCTTACGTGGCATCTCTCTTCCTTATCTCCCCTAGAAAACCTTTCTTCCGCTCCTCCCATTTATCCTGAAGGGCTGGGCCAAATCCTTATGTTCAGTACAGCCATATTGATTCTCCTAGCCCATAAATCTTCCTTTATATAAGCTATTGCTTTTGTAATTTAGGTTCCAGTCATTCTCCAAATATTTTTACACATAAGCCTCTTATTTCCTGAGATCTTAAGTTTCTTGAGGTCACAGTTTGATATATTTGTGTTCATACCAGAAACTACTAGTACCGAAACTCATATGGAAACTCGGTCATGTTATTCTTGAAGCTGATTTCTAGTGAGTTGGCTGTAGGACCCAACTGGTTGCTTAAATGGCTTTTCTAGGATATGGGTACAACCTTTTTTAAAAAAAATTATTTAAAATTCCTGTATTCCCTTACAAGAGGAGGATATATATTTTTTTTTTAAATTTTCTTGACTGATTTGAGAGAGACATACATTGATTGTGTTCAGTGGTTGAATCTTGTATGTGCCCTGACGGGATTGAACCTACAACCTTGGTGTATCAGGACAATGCTCTAGCCAACTAAGCTACCCAGACAGGGCATAAGAAGAGTGTTTTAAACAGATTTTACAGGTGTCAGTCAACTCTTGTTCAGATGGAACACACATCAAATCTAGCATCAAATCTAGTTATTTGGAAGTGAACTTTTACATATTGATAACAAATGTCAAGATACTGCACAAATTACCTACATGAATTTTATTCATCTTATTTTTGAATTGTTCACAAACATTTTCTACATAATCCAACATGGGACAAAGAAATGGTACATCTTTTCAATTTGCCTGCAATAGGAAAAGAAGAATTTTATATATATATCATAATATATAATGTATATATGTATAAACAAAGTTTAACTAATAGACAGTAGACAGGCTACAAGTTTAAGTTTATGGGTGAGAAATTATCTAATAAAAATAACCAGAATGTATTTAGCATGAATCCCTTTCATAACCAAGTATTATTCTGGTTAATAAAATTTGCTGCTGACCTTGCCTGTGCCCGCTGGGAGCCGGGGACTCACCGTGTACCAGGCATTCCCTGAGATGCACCACAAACCAGGGAGTGGACTTGGGTGGAGCCAAACAGCCAGGCTTGGACTGGAGCTGCAGCTTCTGGCTCTGCTCCTACCCACGGACATTTATTCAACTCAAATAACTGCTGTAACACCTTCAAGTAACACCTCCCACAGTACTTGGACTACCCAAGTCCAGCGAACGCTGCCACCAAGGCAGTGGCGGCGCTCTGCAGTCAGCAGCCAGTCTCTTCGTGACCTTAGTCTCTTTCCTCATCTCTACTGTAAAGAGATTTGGGCCGGGAAATGTCTATACTCTTTCATCTTCTAAATCCAATTGAAATGGCCTCTAGCTATCCAGTGGAACAAGGGAAAAGACAGGTCTTCATTGAATGTGTTAACTCCACAGCTAATTTTATTGACACAGAACATGTCGAGGATCCCAAGTTTGGTTGCTTGGAAGAGCAGGGCAGGACTAGATGATAAATGCCACGCCAAATCTGCTGGGGTTTCATGTTCCAAGTGAAGAGAGACACATCCAAAACTACTAGCTCAGAGGTGGTTTTCTTAAATGTGGCTTAAGTGTAGACACATAAAATCAATACATTTTATGTTATCTAGAGATGAAGGATGGGATTTGGAAGAGTCGGTTTTCATTTGGTTCATTAAAGTTATAAGCCCATAAACCAGGTGATGTAAAAAGCTTTCCAGGGCTCTATTTATATGTACATTAGAAGGAACTTCCAGATGTTTCTGTAAATCCTCAGTGTATTGTTTCACAGCACTAATTTAATGCCCATGTAACTCTAGATAAAGTTTTACATGAAGCTATCTCTGTTCTCTTGGGAACTGAACTCTTTCCTTTGAGGCTCTGGATTTGACATTGAATTTGACTTTTTGTGTAGTAACTGGCATGTGCCAGGGTGATGAGGGATTGAAATCTACCCCAAATCAGAGCCTAATGAGTAGATTTTGCTTACCTACTTATCACCTATTCCTACTCAACC